>NC_072012.1:5766147-6071263 GCF_027791375.1 Indicator indicator | reverse complement strand
GAAGCAAAGGGAGATTGGTTGTGCTTTTTCTGTTGATTGCATATATTTGTAAATGTTGTGAATTTTGTATATTTGTACATATTCATTGCATTTCATCATAGATTGTAGATTCTGCTTTGTAAATACAGCTTTCATTTGCTTCCAGACTGGGCTAGCCTGGTTATTGTCGGTGCGGGGGGGGGGAATTTCAGCTCACACTGACACAGAACTGGATGAAGGAAAGAAGTCAGAGGGTTGGATGGAGATGGGATGGAGTCTAGTTGGAGACTTGTATCTAGTGGAGTCCCTCAGCAGTTGGTACCAGGACCAGAGCTGTTCAATATATTCATCAATGACCTAGATGAGGGCACAGAGTGCACTGTCAGCAAGTTTGCTGATGACACAAACTGGATGGAGTGGCTGGCACAGGAGGGTTGTGATGCCATTCAGGGTGACTTAAGCTGGAGAGCTGGGCAAGGAGAAATTGAAGGAAATTCAACAAGGGCAAGTGCAGAGTCTTATAAATATCTGATACAGGATGCATAGTCTCTCCCCACTTCATACCCCCTGCACCCTTCATTCTTAATTACAGTCTTACTAAGTAAAGTGATCAGGTGGGAAAGGAAGGAGAGAAATAGTTGTCAGGCAGAGTTTTTATACAAACACAAATCTACCAGTAGTTTAAGAAAAAAGAACAATGAAAACAATAGAAAGATATGGCTTCTAAGTGCAGAAAGTGTTATTATGCACATATATGTGCTTTTTTTCCCCAAAGAAGAGCTTGAACTTGTAGACTCTTCTCAGAGGAGAGACAAAACTAAAGGGTGCTAATATTTTTTTTCAGTGATTGAACAAGCTTCCCTTCTAACAATTTAGTATTCTGTGTGTATTCAGCCCTCAGTAAGTAACAAATGAAAATAACTACGAATTCAGCTGATTTAGGACCTGGTTTCTTAACAGATATATTTACAGGAGTGAAACTGTGTCTTCCAAGGTGAAAAGTTGCAGCTCTCCAAGAATCCACACAAAACCAAACTCAAAGGAAATGACATTATGGTTGGCAGAAAATTAACCCCTGCTTTTTTTTATTTCAGAGAAACCGTGTTTTTCATTCTGTTAACCTGTTTCACAAACTGCTTGATGCGGGAAGCTGATTAAACAATCAGCTTTCCAACTCCCATTGCTGAATTGCAGCCAGGAGCCCAGAACTCATCATTTACATAGGCACCAACATAAAGCAAGGAGACAGTTCTTGACCAGAAGAACTCAACTGCTTTAAAACAGCAACTGGAAGGAAGTCTTGACATTGAAAGTATGGGTATCTGGGGAAAATAGATTCCAAATAGTTCTACTTAACACCTTGTAGCAGGAACAATAATTCCTGCATGGCAGGAATTTTGTGATTACTTTTGAGAACCTATTTGATGCCCCCCATATTAAATAGCATCACATAAGCTTTTCATAATATCTACCTGGAAAAAACAAAGATCCATGTAAATACCCTGTATTTGTAATCTTTTGCTAGCAGGGAGACGTGCATAAAAATGAAAGATCCGTTTGCTGCCATTCAATAAAAAGAAACAATGAGTAAGAAGAACCACAAGCTCGCCATCTACAACACACGCGCTTCCAGGGAAGGGAACAAAGGGAAAGCTTTCCGTAAGCCTCACTTAGGAAAAACAGGGTATGATGCACCAAGCCAGTTACAGTAGGATACCCTCCACTTCTCAGACACCATTAGATGGTTTCTACTCCTTGCACCCGACCAGGCAGAATTAAGAAGTCACATAAGGACTCATTTTTAAAAGAAAGATTTATGACCTGTTAACAACTTGCAATTAATCCTCTCACTCTTCTACTGCACTGCCATGGAGCACCTTAAAACTTCATTCAACAAATGCCCCCAGCTGTCCCTGTCTGGCTGCTTTTTAGGTTTCACCTTTCACAGAGGTACTTCAGCTACTATCAAAAGTAACTTGGCTTAGCTCTGAGGTTTTTAAAAAGCAATCACTCATTTTCCCTTCAATCCAGCAGGCAGACATGATAGGTGACTGAAACAGTTCATCCCATAGAGTTTCCACCATTGGATTTGTTACCTGCTCATCCTGCACATGAATGACAATGAGACTCTAGGCCTTGGATTCATGAAATCAGTGACTCTAAAGGACGAGCCAGTAAAGCAGCATCTACTCTGTCTTCCCTGCTGGAAATTACTTTCTGTATATCTCACAACAAAAATGTTCTTAGCTTGACACTATCGAACTAGCCAACAAACACACACTCTTCTTTCATGACTTCTCTTCCCTGGTTTGCCACCACTGATCCGGGTGCCCTAGACCGTGGCCAAAGATTACTCCTAAGAGAGCATGTGAATGAGTGCCAAAATGGAGAGGTAGGAAGAACATAAAGAGTTGTATATATTTTAATTTTCACAGATAAAGTGCTGCCAATTTGATCAGTGTGCTGCTTAGGAAATGAGTGAATTTACTCGGTGTTGAGATTGGAAAGCAGGCACAGCAACATTAAACACCAATCTGAAGATTTTATAGATGCCAGTACCTTCTGCTCCTTTCAACATCATCCTAGCTTGGGGCAACATGAAACACATAAAACAGACAGTAAATTGAGTGGATGACAAGGCTTGGCACTTACTTGAACTGCCCATGTCTTTGCCCTTAGGTTTTGTTTAATTCCAGATTGCCCTCATGTTATCACATACCCTACCTAAACATAACCACCCTTGACATTTTTGTGCCAGCATTTATTAATAAATGCAAACTAAAATATTCTAATTATCCTGCTTTGGTAGACGCACAGTTAAGAGAGAAATACAAAACAAAAACAGATTCCAAGATGAACAAAAACTCCAGCACAACAAAGAGCTATCATTAAATATAAACAGTTACCATTTTAAGGTCTCCAAGAGAGAGGTCATAACAACCTTAAAGTATTACCACAACTGAGACAGAAGATAAAGTTGCCATGGTGTTCCTGTTGTCATATGCAGGTTAATTCTGTTCAGCCTGTCATGCTGGGATGCTGCATAAATATTAAAAGTCACTGCTCTTCAGAGGAAAGGTAAAATGCCAGGTTTGGCAGAAGCTGAGGCAATTCTTACTGCATAATGTTTGGGGCTAAAAGAAGTAAGATATTCCTTCTCTTTTCTACGGTGAAAATTCTTCAAAAGCCAGTAAAACAGAACATTCTTGTTGGTCATCTTATGTTCACCAGTACCAAAAAACAATTTGAAAAGTTAAAGTCCCATAATAAAAAGACCTGAGGAAAGACAAGACACATAACAAATATGGAACATACCCAAATCAAAGAATTTGCATATGCTTTTCCTAGTTCAACCTCTTACTTTCATAGAAAATGCATTTCCATCCCTGAGACCTGCTAGAGAGCAAGATGTGGGAGGATAATGGGACAATTAAAGTTTTACCAAGATTTACAAAAAAGAGAGACAAAGCAGCATGCCCCAAACTGCACGATCACTGATAAAGAACAGATGAAAGTAACGGCAGCCTGTGTACACCATCCTGCTTGCAGTGCACTTAAGGGGTACTTTCTCTCCCTAATTCCATTAAACACCAATCCCAACGACTGTTCAACTGAATCAAAGCCCCTTTGTGTTAGAAACAAGTGTTAGTAGCCGGGCAGGGCTATCAAAAACCCCAACTTCTACCTTCTTGTAGACGTGACAGAAATCAGAAAGAAGATGTTTAGCATACCTGGCAGGTGCATTTATACACTGCATGGTGATGCTCTGCTCAGTGCTATTTCGCAGCATTACTATGCTCCTGCAGGGGGATAGTCAGTAATTCCTAGCCATGGATAGTCAGCAATTCCTAGTCAAAGAGTTTTCTTTCCTAATTATCTGTAATTATTGTTTTTATCAGTGTTTGTCTTCAAAATTCTTTTGTATATTCACAGCAAGATGTTGAGAACATCCAGCAACTCCTAGCTGAGGTGCCCAACCAGGAGGACTAACATGTGGTGCTAGGAACAAAACAACCCTTCAAAATTATATCTATATCTATATCTATACATATAGATATATTTTCATAGGCATCAATAACCAAATTTATTTATTTATTTATTTGCATTATGCCGAACACCAGCAATTTCAGGTTTTGATTCATTCTGCCCCTTGCAAGGAAAAAACACATATCTTACTAAGCAGGTAAAGGATCCTCAACCAGAACACTCAAAGCTTTCCACTCCATCACTCCAGGCTGCAGAGATGCTTGCTGACTTGAGGGCGAAGGGCACACAGCCCCCCCAGAAGTTACTGTTCGCAGGGTTTTGTCCCTTTCCCTCTCTGTGGCAAGCAGCCCAGTGTCCTGGGGCACAGCGCACAGAGCAACAACATTCAGGAGATGCAGATCCTTGGGAGGCAGGCAGGAATGTGCCAGGGCAGACAGTTTGCAAAACTTGTTTTACTGGGATTTTTCCAGCTAGATCTCTTTGTGCCGTATCTGTAATGCACCGGCTTAGGCTGTAAAACACAGCAACGTGGGTGTGCCACCAAATGTCCAAATGCTTTCAAAGACAATGTCTTGAATAACAGTGACTTTGAAGTTAAAGTAGTTGTTTTCATTCTCCCTGACATTTATGGGGTGCAGGTCCCAATAGGATGAAATTTATACCAAGGAATCATTTGATGCTTATAAATTCAGGAACCACTCAGAGTTAAAAACCAGAAAAACAGCACCAGAAACTAACTTACAAAACACCCTCTTCAACCCAAAGTGGAAACTTATCTGCTTAAGGAATTGGTCCCTCTGCCCAGTTCCACTTAAAATTAGTAAAACATGAGTTTCTGGGTGGAGGCAATCCCAAGCACAAATCCAGGCTGGGCAGTGACTGGCTAGAAAGCAGCCCTGAGGAGAGGGACTTGGGGGTGCTGGTGGACAAGAAGCTCAACATGAGCTGTCAATGTGCACCTGCAGCCCAGAAAGCCAACCAGAGCCTGGGCTGCAGCAAGAGAAGTGTGGCCAGCAGGTCAAGGGAGGTGATTCTCCCCCTCTACTCAGCTCTAGTGAGACCCCACCTGGAGTACTGCATCCAGTTCTGGAGCCCCTATTACAAGAGGGATCTGGACATGCTGGAACGTGTCCAGAGAAGGGCCACCAGGATGATGAGAGGGCTGGAGCACCTCTCCTATGAGGACAGACTGAAAGAATTGGGGCTGTTCAGTCTGGAGAAGAGAAGGCTCCGAGGTGACCTTTATTGTGGCCTTTCAATATCTGAAGGGAGCTACAAGAAAGCTGGGGAGGGACTTTTTAGGATCTCATGTAGTGATAGGACTGGGGGGAATGGAATAAAGCTGGAAGTGGGAAGATTCAGGCTGGAAGTGAGGAAGAAGTTCTTCACCATGAGAGTGGTGAGAGCCTGGAATGGGTTGTCCAGGGAAGTGGTTGAGGCCCCATCCCTGGAGGTGTTTAAGGCCAGGCTGGATGAGGCTCTGGCCAGCCTGATCTAGTGTGAGGTGTCCCTGCCCATGGCAGGGGGGTTGGAACTGGATGATCCTTGTGGTCCCTTCCAACCCTGACTGATTCTATGATTCTAACTTTTCTACCTCTATTCAGAGCCTGACTTGTGAAATGATGTTTTTGAAGTAGCTGTAAAAAACTGTTCAGTTGTCTGAAAGGAAGCCTGCCAGAGATATGATCATGTTCCACAATGCTATTAGGTTTTAGCTTTTGGCCTTAATCACAGAAGTAATACAACAGTGCTTAGCTTCAAACTCAGTTAGGAATTATGGTGAGGGTACTGACTTTTCAAATTTCCAAATGCACATTTACCAGGTCCTGTGGGCCTCTTACAGCCTAGTGAAGGTTTAACTCTAAACGATGCAGACATACAGCTTAGTGCAAGTGCCATCTTCAGTCTGTTTTATCTTCTCAAAACCAGCTTTGAGAGCTAAGTACACGGATTTTGCAAAGCACTGCACTCTCCAGTTTATATCAGCTGTTCAGTTTTGAATAGCAGTTTGGTATTTGTCATGTCAGCAGAACTGCCCTCAAGAAGTTGCATCTCTATCCAAACCTCAAAAGAATCACTTCTTGGCACAGGCAGCTCCAAGTGTGCTCTGCTCCTGCCAATTGCTTTCCCTTGAGCCTCAGCCTCCAGCACTCAGCAAGAGAAGATGCTGCCGACAAGAGCACAACTGATGTTCTCGACCCTTCCAGTTCCTCTCTTCTCAGAGCTGTATCCAGAAATAGCTGCAAATATCTGCAGTGACCTAGGAGAAGAGCAGCTTGTGCTCTGGTAGGATTTTTAGAGCTCTGATAAACTGGAAGGCATCTTCTCACAGCCCCTTGATTTTTGCCTTGGACAGTAATGCTCAGTGAAAGCTGGTTGCTTTTTACACCCATTCCATAACATTGTTTGTGGTACCCAAAGTTTACTAACCCAAGGACCACAGTGCAGAATTTCTCTCTGTGGTCAACTATGTGTTTGACTCAGATCACACTGAAGCATGTTCTGCATGCAATGTGTGTAAGACTGAGATAAAAGCGGGTTTGCTTTAATGCACTGCTTGGCAAGGAAGAACAAAAAAGAAAACAAGAAAAGAAAGAAAAGCCAACAAACAAAACCCAAACAAAAACCCCAAAGCAAACCACATCCAAAACTAAGCCTAATTGCAAATTAGCAAGGACAGTTTAGTGGCAATTAAGTGCAGCCACAATTTAAGGTAGCAGAGTCAATGGCTCACCACAGACTCACCCAGGAGATGTAATTCTGCAGTTAATGAAACTGTTTTCTGAATTTTAGGGTACAGCATGTATCACTCTTTCTGAAGTGAAACACAGGGCTTGTTTTGTGAGTTAATCTTACACACTGATGACCACAATTAAAGGACAAGAAATTATGTGCATGTATTTCCTTTAAACTGACTTTTTTTGACAAAGCATTCATTCCAAGCTTCTCAACTGCCAGGTTAAAAAAATAAAAAATTAAAATCAAGCCCTGTAAGCAATTCAAGCATGCTATAGACTGTACCCTACCTACTTAACAGCACACTACCCATTAGAGTAAAATCAAACCAAAACAGGAAAACCTCATCATCAGGTTAACTCTGATCCCACTGGAAGAACACAGCAGAAACAAAGATGTGAGCAGCAGCAAGCTTGTCTCAGGAAGGCTGATGGAGGCCTTGAGGCATATAATAGATGTTTCCAAGTATACCTTAAATGTTTAAGCTTAGCACTAAGCCAAAGATAAGGGGGGGGAGGGGAGGGGGGAAGAAGAAAGACAATTCATATGGGGACAAAAACTTAAATCTGTTGAAACAGGGTCAGGTAGTCTAAAGTTGTAGTGCTTCAATTCCCACGGGTTCAGTTGCTGTACTAAAATTGTAGCCCCCCTTCAGCCAGCTTGGTAACACCTTCTTTTTCCAGCTTGGTAACACCTTCTTTCTCCTAGAAATGGATGTTCTTTCTTTAATTACTTCTGGCCAGACTGCCAGTCATTTTTTTTAAGAGAGGTGACATTATACACAGCTGCTCAAAATGCCCCATAACCATCAGAATGGCTTTCCACTTCAGATATTATTTTCTTCACTCATTTCTTCTAAAGGAAAAGATGGCACCTGGAATCCATGCTAGAGCATAATTTTTAAAGCTTTCTATGAGCATAAAGAGTTTAAAAACATCATTACAGAAAGGACTCCATTGCTGGGAAATGTCTTCAGAACAATTATAGAGAAATCTCCTAACACTCATTTTTGGCACATACTTTGTTTTTGCTCAACTACACTTCAGGCACTACAAATTGCTTTAATTTCATTGGCCTCATACCTGAAAAATCATTGCAAGGTTTTCAAAATGAATGAGCTAGTAAGAGAATTACAAGAAGGTAACAAGTGCCACAACATAGCAAGGAATAAGTCAGGACAGAATCGCAGAATCCAGAATTCTGGGATGTGTTCCTGTTGAGGACAGCACCTGAAGCACATTTTCAAATGCAAACAAATTATAAAGTTCTAAAGGGTTATCACAACACAGAGAATTGGAACTACATGTACCCTTTGAGACCAACAGGACTTTATCTGACTGTGAATCACAAGTGTACACAACGGTACCGAATATTCCAGAGCCCAAGATGCTTAAACATAAAATAATAAATAAAACACAACACTGTCTTTAACTCCTACGATAATCTGTGCTTTGAATGAACTTCAACATATTTGTACTTTGCAGTCAGATATAGACCACAAATACCTGTGCAAGTCTGCATGAAAAGAACAAATGTTGACACTCTAAATGGTGGTTGCTGTGCATTCCCCCCTTTAGTTTCCTGTTCCTACTGATGCATGCAAGTCTGCTTTCTCTTACAGGAAACTTGTCAGAGAGTAAAATCAGTATGTTTCAAAAAATCTCATTTCACCTAGGCCACGGAAAAATGATTAAAATAAAGGTTACATCACTACCCTTGGTAGAAATTTGCAACTAAACCCCATTACACTCAAAGGTACTTTTTTTTAATGATAAAGAAAATGCAAATAAATTGTTTTGTAAATCAAAACACTACACAGTAGATGTGGAAGTTCTTGGAAAAGAGACAATAAACATTCTCTTCTCAAAAAAAACCCACAAACCCACAAAACCCAGAAACAAACCACAAACCAAACCCCTCAGGAGATACTTTCATACAGGATTGCTAGATCTTAACTGCAAAGTTCACCATGACTGTATTGAAACAGATGATTCTAGGAGCTGCTAGGATTAATCCAGATGAAAGCAGCACCAGCTAAATAGTGTTTATTAGAAAAAAAGTAATAATAAAGTTGCACAATGGCTACAATCTCACCCTACAAGACGCAAGAAATTAAAGACCAAATGTGCTAAAAGGTGTTTAGACTTGCACTTCTCAGATCTCATGTTTATACACAGGCTGAGTACAACTTGTGAAATTTCCCTTTCCACCTTTGGCAACCAAAAAAAAACAGAGGAAAACAAAGGGCTGCAAGGAAAACGACAAAGTAAGGCTTTTGCTCATGTGTGAACCAGTTGGCAACAACCACCTCTTCTCATCCCTTTATGCTTCTAACGTATAAGAAGCCAAAGTCTAGGGTGCATGAGAGCACATGACTGCATCCCATCAGAAATCCAGTCTTATTTACAGCATCAGCTAGCACCACCAAGGCAAAGTCCACTGTGCTCAAAGGAAACAAGGTACTTAGCTTTCCCTAAACCAAACAAACCAGAAAGGCCACAGTGAAAACCACAGAGAGTTCAGCTGTCCCTTGTCACGGTCTTTTGGGGCTAGCTGTATTGTATTTTGCACCAAGAATAACTCAGAAGATAAAATAAAGCCACACTTCCTGGCAAAACCGGTGCTGCCAGAGGATAACAGAATCCAAGGAGAATCACCCCTGAAGCTAAATCAGAATGTGAGTCAGTCAGGCACAGAGGAAGTGTTCCAAGGTTACGTGCTTCCAACTCATCTGCTCAGTTCATGGACTTCATCAAACAAAGAAAAATTTACAGTGAACAAGTTAAAAAAGAAAAGTGACAGTTTACTACCCAGTTGCATTTACACAGCATTTGTTACATTCCTTTAAGCTGGAAGATCATGCATTTTCAACAACTTAAAAAGAACCCTAAAGTACTGTATTTGACCCAGTTTAATACCTAAATGAAAATCATTTACTTGAGTCACTTAATACAGCCACATCCAGCACTGTCATGCATTAACCTTCCTATCTGCAGCATACAGGAACTATTTATTACCTGCTGGCATTTGGTGGAAGCGTAAGGCAGTTTGTGAGGCACTGAATCCATCCATTTAACTACCAGGCAGGACAGTACACTCCCTTTACTGAGCTCTGAATTATTCTGGCTCATAAAAACACAGTGCTTGCCTTCACGATTAGGAGTTTTAATAAGGCAGTCTAACAAAGAAAATCTAAGTGCTGCCTTCAAACTTTGCCTGTTTCTGCAATTAGCTGCAGTGTGCAGGCTGGCTCCATTTCATGCTAGGAGGCCACAGAAATGCAGGTTTCTGGTCTAATGACGCTTTGTGATTTGGGTTTTTGCTGTTGCCTAGCAGTTACGAAAACAATCCACTTGACAAGGCCAGAACTCATAACCAAGAAATGTGGTGAGCTGAGCAAATGTTACACATAGAGCCCTACTTTCTGTAGTAAGAGCTAAGTCCTTAGAACAACATTGCTATAGCCATGATATTAAAGTTAGAAAAAATGTATTCTCTAGCAAGAAATCTGAACAAACATTTACCTTTTTTTGCTTCCCTAAGTCATTCTTCACAATTGCACAAAAAACATTTCTGTAGCCTGGTCATCAAGTTCTCCCCAGCTGCTGAGAATACCTTTCTTAACCACATAAAAAAAAAAAAAAAGGAAACCAAAAATCTTCAGTTACCATAAACCAATGAAGATCACACAGACTCTAATCCATGACTCCCCAAAATAATAATGGACTATTATATAATATAAAATGATCCAGGTTCCTGTGGCTGAGGTTCTTTAGTCTGGAGGAGGCTAAGGGGAGACCTTCTTGCCCTCTACAACTACCTGAAAGGAGGTTGTAATGAGGCAGTTGTTGGTCTCTTCTCCCAAGTAGTGACTAGATGAGGGGAAATGGCCTCAAGTTCCACCAGGAGAGGCTTAGGTTGGACATTAGGAAATATTTCTTCACCAAAAGGGTTGTCAAGCACTGGTACAGGTTGCCCAGGGAGTGGTGGAGTCACCATCTCTGTGTTCAAAAAACATGTCCATATGGCACTCAGGGACATAGTTTAATGGCTACAGTGGTTGACAGTTGAACTTGATCTTAGAAGTCTTGTCCAACCTTAGTGATTCTAGGTTATTCCAACACTGATGTGAAAGACCAACAACTGCACTTGCATGGAGAAAAGATCTGATCCATCAGAGTGCTCTGATGCATCCATCAAGTTTTCAGATCATGAAGAAAGTGACCATTCCATGTCCAATATCACACAGGTAGGCTTTATGGAAGGTAAAATCTGGCTTGCAGCACAGTCCCATGCAATGATGCCTCTCCAACCCTACCAACTCTTAGTATCAGGTGGAACCTGGAGCTAGAGAGAAGTCATCCACAAATACAGAATTTCAGGGAAGACAGCCCCGTGGACCAAATCTTAACATGCAAAGTGTGAGACAGACCTGTGGGTAAGTGGCTTACTGCCTTTGGGACTCACTCTTATATATTGTGTGTTATAATTTGTAAACCCAGGTTGCTCTTTACAGAAGTCTTCCATCATGGATGATGCTTCAAATATGGAGCAGACTGAATGTTTATTACAAAGTCCATGCTGACTCCTGTGGTAACTAGTTGTAACTGGCTTAACTACAAGATTTAGAGACATTGGTGTGCTTCCAGTGACTCTCAGATGTTCACACAGTGCTGCCACTAATCACACAGCAACCAGCTTAATTTTAAACATTTCCAGGTTCAAAAAAAAAAAAAATCTGTGCAACGTGCTACTCCCAGACAATGAAACGATGGCCATGTTCTGCACTGCCTCTCCTTGTCTTCAGAGACACAGTGACTTAACTTCTGACTACATATTTTGTATAGCATAGCAAGTCTCTTTTTTCCTTGTGGTCTAGGACACCAGGCAGATTAAGAGAGAGGTATTACCAGGGCTCTTCTACAGGGACAGCTTCAGTAAAGGAGCAACCAAGGTCCAACCTGAGGTTTGGATGAGCCTGTACTCACAACTCACTGAAAACAGAGAGCAGGAGTGGGATCATATTAACAGTGTCACTTTGGTACAAGGGGCCCAGGAACACTTCCTCTTACCTGTGCTATTTAGACAAAGGTTCTTCAGTAAACTGTATCCATGTCCAAGCTTAAGGGCCTTGAGTCTCTCAAATAAAACCCAGTCCAAAGTCTAGGCACAAAAAGGAATTCAAAGCAGCCAAAACCAACAGCCGCATACTACAAATACAGCAGCAAGAAATCCAGGTAGAATCCAGTGGACTTCAAGGATCCCCGTCCATCACTCATGACTGCAAAACCAGCTGGCATTTACCAGCTAGGCTGTCCAGAGATGGAAGAAACAGCAGATCACATCCAAGGAATTCAAACAGGTTCCTGCTTTTGGTTTCATAACAATGATCCTTCATCTTCTAGGTCAAATTGTGATTACAGGCTACTGCACTCATAACTAAGATGCTGTCACTCTCTCTGTTTTAGGTTCATTTCATAAATGCTCTTGCATAACATGCAGGGTTTAATCAGAATTAGGTTTCTACACTCCAATTTCTATGGGCTGGGAGGTTTATACAGGCAGTCTAACAACGTGATTCGGATTCACTGGCTCCAGGCAAACGTAGTTCACTTTCATGCAGCTTATTCAGGATGATAGGTAGGGACAGCAGTGCAGTCACCCAAACAGGAGAGGCAGCACAGATGAATTAGCAAACCCAGCCAAATGTAGGATGATGCCTGCTGAAGTGATTGAGCTGCTCTCAGCTTTAACGTACTTAAAGACACTGGCCTAGATGTAGTGCCAGACCTGATACAGCCCCAAGGAACCAAAGCACACTGAAGAAGACCCTGAATTTTGCTGGCTAAACTTAACAGTCCCCACTAAAGGCTGATGACATGTAGATCAATACAGAACAATTGCATTTTGCCCCTTGTAGTATGGAAGCTCCCCAGCTGGAAGAAAGCTTTGGCTCAGACTGCAGGAGAAAGCTGCAAAGCTGTTTTTGGGCTAGCATTGGCCCCGGGGTCCAAAGAGATGCATCATCATTGGCACTGCAATGAGTTAGCACACACAGGAGCCAGCACGCCTCCAAGACAGGGTTTATCCAAAACAGAAAGCTGAGTAATGCAGCCTTCTCAGAGGCCTGTTTCACTGCACTGTTGCATTGCCACTGTAGTACTGAAGTTCACAAGAGACATTTCTCAGCAAAGTTATCACTGCTCAAGCCTGCATAAGAACTTCTGGAAAGGCCAGTGAAGATCACTAGAACAAATCTAATCTCTTGGTGCTGATTAGCTTCCCACACTCCCTATTTAGGCAGCTCTTGTGCATACACTTATTCCCTGGTTGCTGCTTCTACTTCTGAACTGAAAGCAAATATGAACACACACACACATCCTCCTATGGCATGAATAGTAAGATTTAAATTTACATGAGAAATATTTGTCAGAAACATGTTCTCTTTGAAATATATTTTTGAGACATACAATATGCAAATAATTGCCTTTCTTTTTTTTATCTTTGCCTCCTTGGAGATTTAGACCAGGTCCTAATTATCCTCTTGCAAAAATGTATCCAGCAGAAGCAGAGACTTTCCTGCCAAAAATCTTTCCAGTGGAAACTGCCACCATGAATGCCGATGCTTAAACTAGGCTGCAACAAAAGTATTGAATCCCAAGAGGGGAAAAAAAAAAAAAAACAACAACAAACCTGTGTTCACTTCTAGCAACAATTTCCTGAAAAACCAATACAGGAAATTTCCTAAAAATAACATTATTTTGCTGAAATAACAATGAAGGGGGTGGAGAGTGGGGAGGGGGACATGGAGGGTGGGGAGGGAGAGCTGAACAGGAAAAGCAAGTCTTTATGCCAGTTGCCATTCGGGTGTTCATTGCTAAATACAGATACCATTCACCACATACAAGATCAATGGCAGCTGCTGTAATTACAGTCACGGTTTGGAGGGAAGCACTGCCAGAGCACTACCAACCACAGGAAGGAAATCCACGTCTACTCAAGAGCATTTTTTCCACATGGTGTTATTTTTGTGGCACAGCACTCCAGCAGCATGGGGCGGGGGGGGGGGGGGGCAGTAAATCAATGGCAGTGCCTATTTTAATCACACAGGCGTAGGTTGGAGAAGTATTCTGCAGAAATGCACTGAGCAAGGAAACAAAAGACCATGGCCACATCTTAAATAAGGTTTTGTTTGTTTTAGTTACTTGAGGGCTGTTCCATGAATAAGCTTACATCAGCTAAAGTCAAGAGCTTAAATCCAAATAATAATAATAATCCAAACTGACTCCTCCAGGATTCAGAACACAGAATGTTTTGGATTGTTTTTCTCCCCTGTTCTCTATGTAATCATGAGCAACCTAAGTGAGATCTGACACCTCCAAACTGGTTTGATTCCCAGCAATCTCAGGTCTGCAGGGTTTCTTGCCTTGGAAATCAAGTGAAAGAAACAAAACTGACTTGAGACTGAAAGCAGCCCTGAAGGCACATGGCCCTAGTCCCGATGCAGCTGGCACTGGTGTTCATCTAGGAGTCAGCAAATCCACAAAGGATGACCAGGATACGACTGCAACAGCATTTTCTGGCCAGCCCCCAGGGAGGGCTGGTGCCTGGGGCACACTGAAACATTCCCACCCACAGACTTCCAACAATGGGGCTTTGGCTGTGGGTTTGGGGAACCGGAACTTGGGTGTTTCTCTCTTTCTTGTGCAAAGCTTGACCCCATTCTGTCTGTCTCCACTCCTACTTTGGATTACTGATAAAATCATACTCCAAATTGTCCTGCCTTCTAGCTGACTGCCTTTTCCCCTTTCCATGGTTGGGCCATGCAGTGCTCACAATCACACAGTCACATTTAAAAGAAGGAATCAACTCAACTGAAAAGAATCATCAACACTGTTCTGTGAAAACAGATCTATTATCACCCTTACAGCTGATTTTCCCATGTCTCTCTTTATTTTTGACAAATTAGTTTGAACAACAGATTTCCATACATTTCTACAGCTCCTAGCATAACTAGGCATGTGCACCATTATTGTCACTGAACTTGATGAGGTTTGTGTTAGTCCCAAGTTCAGGTTTCTCAAGATCCAGCTGAAATGAATTTCTACCATTTGGTTTATTAAACTCTCCTGTCACTTTAAGGCGATCTACAGCTTTTCCCAGAGTGCATTTTGTCCCACCATCTAGGTAACCATCTATTGACCCAACCTCTCACAAACTTGTTGTTTGTCTCTAATGAGACACTGAGCTATTGAAGACCACCCTTTCAACCTAGAGATCCATGCAATTTTCAATCATTCTAACATTCTGTATCTCTAGCCCCTATTTCCACAGCGTCATCAGCGAGAGATGGTAATGAAAACCTCACTGAAGTCAAAGTCAAGAAATGCTATAGTCACTGGTGTCCCCACATCTACATAGTTAGTCATTTAATTGCAAAAATAACTCAGGTTGGTCAAGTACAACATGCCCTTTTCCACATCTGGGTCAACTGTTGATTATCTTCTCAGCCTGAAAAAAGTCCCCAAGGAGATGATACATAATATCTCCAAGGATTGTAATAAAGGTGGCTGACTAAAGTTCCCTGAATTCTTCGTTTTTACTCCTCTTGAATATGGCTGTAATGATGGCCCTTCCCTAGTCTTCAAGGACTTCTCTGCTCTCTGTTTTCACAGAAACCAGAATTGCAATTTTATCACCCATGTCCTTCAGCATCGTAGCATAAATCTTACCCAACCTGATAGCTTTGAGTGTAACTGGCTTTTCTAAGAATGCCTGAAGAGTAAAAAAAAGAAGCTTTGTTTCCTGTGCAGTACTGTTTAGTTTTGTTCTCCTAGGCAATCCGTGCTTTTGTACAAAATCATATTTGGAGTAGGAATTTATCATGCCTCTTTCTTGGAGGGTCACATTGCAAGAAGGTCTCCTCTTGCCCACGCACTCAACTCCACAATGCTTGGATTCTAAGAACACAGCATTTACCCACCCTTTACCCTTTTGAAATAAGAGATTGCCCTACCCCCCAATCTTAATTAGCAGATGTCTAGCAAAAAGTACTTCTCACAAGCAGATACTGGAAAGAAGAGAATTCAAATCATTAGAGCATGAGGCCTCTAAACACTAAGAGAGGAGAACAGAGATATGAGAAACACCCATAGTTTCACCCTTCCCATAACACTATCTCCAAAATAACTGAAGGAATGAAGAAAAACAGTACCTCACCTTTCTGACACATGCCTTTATACTCACTAAACAGGACTAAAATTACTATTTAGAGTCTGTTAGGATGCAGTTCCTTCAGGGGAAGGAGAGAGACCCATTAAGTGCCCTCACTGACATTAGAGATCTCACTGCTCTCTTGACAAACCTGCCAGGTTACCTTCCCGTACGCTACGTATCACCAGGGTCCTGCACCTGGGCCACAACAACTCCATGCAGCGCTACAAGCTTGGGAAGAATGGCTGGAGGGAGAGCAGGGAGGTGATTGTCCCTCTGTACTCAGCATTGGTGAGGTCACACCTCGAGTGCTGTGTTCAATGTTGGGCACCACAGTACAGGAAGGACATTGAGGCACTGGATTGGGTACAGAGAAGGGTGACTGAGCTGGTGAGGGGCCTGGAGAACAAGTCCTGTAAGGAGTGGCTCAGGGAACTGGGGATTTTTAGTCTACAAAAAAGAAGGCTGAGAGGAGACCTCATTGCTCTCTACAGCTACCTGAAAGGAGGTTGTAGAGAGGTATGCACTGGTCTCTTCTCAAAAGTAACTAATGACAGAACGAGAGGGAATGGCCTCAAGCTGCACCAAGGGAGGTTTAGACTGGACATTGGGAAAACTTTTTTCACAGAAAGGGTTGTCAGGCACTGGAATGGGCTGCCCAGGGAGGTGGTTGAGTCGCCATCCATGGACGTGTTTAAAAGCCATCTAGATCTGGTGCGTGGGGATATGGGGTAGTGATGGACTTGATGATCTCGGAGGTCCTTTCTGGTTTGTTTGACTTTATGATATCCTTTCTTCTGAATTTATCAGGGACCTACAATCTGCTGCAGGCTTGTCACTACTTGCTTCTAAGTCAAGAAACAAGAGGGCCCAAATGGTCTCTTATGGCACTGCTTCCAGGGATCTTCAGCCAAATCCCACTCAAGGCAAGCCATTTTCACCACGCACAGCCTTCAAACACTACTCACTACCTCATATGTTACTACAGTGCATCTGTACTGTGCTCATCTCATCTGAATTGTTGACAGTGAAGTGAGAAGCACAAGGGAAAAATACCATCTTGCTCCTCTTCACTCATCATACAGTGCACCAGAAGACCTCAATCTCCAATTTGAAAGCTAGCAGGTTTATTTCATTTCCACGCACCGTACCACAGATCAGCACCCATGTCCTCTAACAGAAAGCTATGCCCTCTGCTTTCAAGTACCAATGCCACAGCATCACACAGACTGATCAGTGGATAAAGAATTGGCTGGATGGTCACATACAGAGGGTAATGGTCAACAGCTCAATGTCCAGATAGAGAAAGGTGACAAGTGGTGTCCCTCAGAGGACTATACTGCGGCCAGTGCTCTTCATCAGCAAACTAGACAGTGGAGTCAAGGGCACCCTCAGCAAGTTTGGAGATGACACCTCACTGAGTGGTGTGGTTGATAGACCAGAGCAACAGGATGTCATCCAGAGGATGGACAAGCTGGAAAAGTGGGCCCAGGTGAATGTCATGAGGTTCAACAAGACCAAGTGCAAGGCCCTGCACCTGGGTCAGGATAATCCTTGTTAATACAAGCTGAGGGAGGATGTTACAGAGGGTACTGGTGGATGAAAAACTAGACATGAGCCAACACAATGCACACTTGACAGCCCAGAAGGCAAATCATATCCTGGGCTGCTTCAAAAGCAGCATAGCCAGCAGATCAAGAGGTGATTCTGACGCTCTGCTCTGGGGAGACCTCACCCACAGTGCTGTGTCCAGCTCTGGAGCCCTCAACACAGGAAGGACATGGACCCCTATAAGGACAGACTGAGATCCCTGGGGCTGTTTAGTCTTGAGAAGACTGAGAGGGGATCTCATCAATGTGTATAAATATCTGAGGGGTGGGTGTCAAGTGGAAGGGGCCAGGCTCTTTTCGGTGCTGCACAGTAATAAGACAAGGAACAGCAGGTTCAAACTTGAACATAGAAGATTTCAGCTCAACATGAGGAGAAACTTCTTTACAGTGAGAGTGAGGGAGCACTGGAACAGGCTGCCCAGAGAGGTTGTGGAGTCGCTTTCTCTGGAGACTTTCCAAACCCACCTGGATGCATTCCTGTGCTGACTACCCTGAGTGATCCTGCTCTGGCAGGGGGGTTGGACCTGATGATCTCTGGAGGCCCCTTTCAACCTCTAATGTACTGTGATACTATGACCTGATGGAACAGGTCTAGAGGAGGCCACAAAAATGATCAGGCGGCTGGAGCACCTCTGCTATGAGGTCAGGCTGAGGGAGCTGGGGATGTTCAGCCTGGAGACAAAAAGGCTCTATGGAGACCTAATAGGGGCCTGCCAGTACCTGAAAGCAGCCTAACAAGAAAGCTGGGGGGGGACTGCTTCCAAAGGCCTGCAGTGATAGGACAAGAGGCAATGATTTTAAAATAGAGGAGGGTAATTTAGACAGGACATTAGGAAGAAGTTCTTTATTTTGGGGGTGTTGGAACACTGGAATATATTGCCCTGGGAGGTGGTAGAGGCCCCATCCCTGGAGACATCCAAAGTCAGGTTTGATGGGGCTCTGAGCAGACTGATCTAGCTGGGGATCTCTCTGCTTACTGCATGGGGGTTGGACTAGATGACCTTTGGAGGTCCCTTCCAACCCAGTGCATTCTGTTATCCTATGATGTGCACACCTTCAATGAGTGTATGAGTAAATACCAAGTGCAGATGCCAAGAGACTTACCATACCAACAAACCCAATATGTTCTGGCAGAAATCATTCTCTAGATGACAGAAACCACTTCATCTGTGTGGCCCAGCACATTTTTTTTTTCTCATATCATGCAGTTTTGGGGGAGATATATTGGTATAATTTTTGTGTTTGTCCCAAAACATCAGAACATATGTTCCATCACTAACACCACACCATACACTTATTTGCAATACATTAAAGAGATTATTTAATCAAGGAAGAAACACTCAACACACACACACACACACAAAAGTAGTGGCTTCTGCAGTTGTAGGTTTACAATTTATGAATAGACAAAGAAAACAAAGCTGATCTATTTTTTCAGCCAGATTCTTTCAGAATTTTCTTTTTAAATAAAAGAAGGTAAATTTTCATAAAGTACAAAAAATGTGACATTTAAAAAAAAAAATAAGGCAAGAAGTATGACCTTTTCATCACAGAAATATAGTCATCCTTAGTGTATTTCCTTGGCCTTAAATCTTTCTGAACCTTCAAAACAACTGTCAAACAGATGAAATACCTCTGTTGGTGTGAGTGGAAAGTTCTGGTCTGGTAAGATTTTTGCACAATGCAGTACAGAATAAAAAACCCCAACTAACTATGGGACACCCTATGGAAGGCTCCCTGGTCAAAGGAACGTGCTGCTGGCAGTTATAAGCCAGCAATTATGAGCACTTTAGATTACAAGTATCCCAATCTTGACATTTTGGGCACTATATTCTTCACAGACAGGACATAATGTTGCACATAGCAGATAAGAATTTCAAAGACAAAAAGAGAAAAAAAAGAGTGTGAGGAAGTGCCCGTTTTATTTTATAAATGAGCCAGCAGACTGAGGGTTATTTATACAAAGCTACACAGAACCATAGAGCAAAGCATCAAGTGCTGCCAATGCTACTCAACTGCAAATACAGAGAACACACTGAAAAGATACACATTTAGAGTAAAAATACATATAAGGACTTGCACACATCAGATGAAAAAGAATCCTGTTGTCTCGATTGCAACTAGCAGGCATAATAAATTTAGCTTAGTCTTACACAGGAGGTAAGAAACAAGCTTCCTGCTATGTATCTAGGTATTTGATTGTGCTTTTGTTTGTGCTTTTATAATTTCACAAAATATACTTCTATAATTCTGCTTTTTATTTGTACAGCGCTTTAAGGGCTCACAGTCACAACCCCACCACCCACATTAGGTGTAGGCATATGTGGAAAACGAGAACTATTCTCTTTGCTGGCACCCTGTCATATAATGAAAGATATCTTTACTTTTACAGCATTGTCACTGGTCTACCATTTTGAACACATGAACCTTAGATCAGAGAGGAGTTCCTATGAAGGGCTCTAGATCACCTTACTTCATATTCCTGAACAAGAGTTACATAGGTTGCCATGGAAATTAAATGTTAGTGACAAGTAGGGGACTTGGGGTTTGACAAATCCTCATTATTTCATTTCAGAAGGCAAGAACTTGCTCATCTTCAAGGTTGCAATCTATGGTCAATGGTGGAAACTCTGGCATTTCATATTAATTTTTTTGAACAGGACTAACCAATTTTTTAAGGTGAAATACTGCTAGGTAGACATTCCAGCCTATAACCTTTAAGGCTGGAAGTTTTAAATCACATTTAACTTCAAGGGCAAAGCAGACACAGTCACAAAACAACCTGTCCTCCTACGTATGTCACCATCCTGCTCTTGGGGAAATCCATCCCTTCAGAAAGATGACAGAAATGCATTCAGTATTAATGCAACTTCAGCCTGGGTATGATTCACCAGCAGAAAGGTGGCTATCGAAATTAAACCATTTCTTACTTGACAATCAAAGCTGCAGTAACATTAACAGGCAAAAAGCTTCCAACAGTAACCCGAGAAGTAAGACCCCCTCCTCCAAGTGGTGGAGTATGAGCAGCTGTGGTGAGTTGAAAAACTACCACAGCAGCTAATATGTATCTATCTGTATGCTGTGACTGACTTGCTGTCAGATCAGAGTTTAGTTATCACATCATCTTGGAAGCATATAGTTTCACCTGACCCCTGACCTGCTTGCTGGAAACTCTTGGAGGGCAGCAGTCAGCAATGCCTAAGCAGTCCTTGAAACACCTTGAGCTAGCCAAAGCAAAAGGCTTTCTGCTGGTAGAAAATTCAGTCTTACCCTCTGTAGATAAAACAACTGCCTGAATCTCAGTTCCATATGGTCCAACAGAAATATTCCACAGAAAAAAACGCTAGGCCAAAACAGTTGGTGCCCCAAGCATGGAGCATTCCACTACCAGGAACTAAACATCCCTTCCCTGCATATCAACTGACTTGGACCCTGTAGCAAACGGCAGCACACAGGATTTGAGCCAAGTGCCTGTGAAGCACTAATTTTAGCATAAATACAAGAGAGCTTCAGAACATGGTGGAGAGGGGTGAAATTCTCTTCTGAGCCATGGGGATTAATACACAGCAGTTTGCCTGAGACTGCACAGCAATGAAGGGTCAGCGATAGGCCAAAACGCAGATGAAGTGATAGGTGAAATCAGTCTTTAAGCACACAGAATCATTATCTCCTCTGTCTGCTTAGTGAAGGCAGAACTAGGCAAAAGAACACCACCAACAAAAAAATGCCTGGGAGAGAATAAAGAGATTAGGAAATAGGAGTGATGAAAAAAATAACAACTGAAAAATGCATCAGCATCTAGCATTTACCATCAAATCCACCCATTGTTTAGCATGCCCTGAAACCTTGAATTCAAGTACAGTAGAAACCCACAGGCTGTTTGGAGGATACACAGGAAAAGGCAGCAGTCTCTGAACTTGAGCATAAGAATAATGAACAATTACAGCTACTGACAGACAGTGTCATGGCAAAATAAACTGGTTAACTGCAAAACCCCAAAGGTTTTCTACTGAGTTGACAGGTTGAACTACATCTAGATGCAAGATTTGATGGTTGTTTTGATACATGCAACAGAGCATGGCATAAACACTCTGGTATCTCTGGGCTCCTTGCCCTCTCCTCTCTGCCACAGTGTCATCAACTTTATTTCAGATACAAAGAAAGGCACAGGAAAAAAACCAAACACAAAACCAAAAAACAACCCTGCAGAGGGGATCAGTTCTGATCCATACTAGGAGTGTATTAGCTTAGCCAGTTTCCTCTGGAGTATCTGATAAAGATAGCAGCAATGACAGCTCAAAGGAGGTCACTGGTAGAAGACAGTATCATTCAGTGATCTGGGACTTCATTTCTTTCCACAGATGACAAGGGAAGGGCTCCATTGGGAAGTACAAGCAGAACCACATCAAAGCAATAATGTATGTTATGGAGAAAGGATCATAGGGCACAGAAAAAGCTTTGCTGAGAAGTTGGAGATGCAGTCACTGGACCAAAGGGGAATTTACTACAGGCAATGTTAGACTACATGGCTATCAGAGCTCCAGGTTTGCAAACTTTTTCTTCACAGTCTGCAGGATCAGAAGTAAAGCAATGACATTGAAGTTATATGAAATGAGGATTAACTGCAAGCATAATTCTGTCACATTCAGTTTAGAAATGTGACTACATGAGACTTTAGGTGTCTTATGAATGGTCTGGGGACCAACAGTTTCAGTCTCTTCAAAAATTTTGTTGTCCACCAAAGAAATTTTGGATGGTTTACAGCAATGACATTCACTTCAACAGCCACAGGAAATCTAGCATCAGTCCATGACTGTGATATTCCCCTTGACTTAAACCTAGAAGCAACGAATAAGCTGATGTCAATGCATGCAACAGAAGTTTTGCTAATAAAATTTTGCAACAAAGTTTCACCCTCAAAACTGTCCTTTAACTTCATTTCAGGCCAGTTAATAACAAAAATAAGTTTCACTAACAGCACTGTGAGTGTGCACAACATCATGAAGTGGTTTATGTTGGGCAAGCAAGGCCTTTTCTCTCTCCCCCTCACAGCAGAGCACTTTTATAGTCTCCTACTTGGGCTGTGGGCATGTAATAGATGAATTTCAGAAGAAACTTATTTGTTTTTACACTTAAAGAGAAAGCTTTTGAATACTGATGCCCAATAAGACTGTGAATAAGCAAAGACAGGTGGTAAAAGCAGATGGTTTTGAAAAGATCTGCATCAGTCCCTGGCTCTGCTGACATGGTGAATCCACAGGATTCTGGCAGAAATAAGCCGTTCCCTTCCTCTTCTTTCTTTGCCTCACTCAAGAAAATCTTGCTGGTTGCCACAAAGCCAGGATGAGACTGGCAAAGCATGCTCACTCAACACTTCTTCCTTGCAGCCAAATGCAAGCCATTGATACAGACTGAGCAGCTGTGTGGTCATATGATAAGAGCCACAAAATCACCTCTCTGTTTGTTGGTCCTAACCAGGAACAGAGCAGGCAATGATCCTGGTTTCAGCAGTCTAGCACTGTGGTTATTCACCATAGAACAGGATCACTTTGTTTCTAGGTGTTGTTTCTGATTGTGTTACTTCTGACCACACTAGAGAAAGGCACCTAAAAGTGAGCATCACTGAACTTTCCAGTGCTGGATACAGACATTAACCCACCTTCCAGCACACACCTCTGCTGAAAGCTGAAAGCTCTTGTTTCTGAAGCCCTTGGTGATAAAGGAGGAGGCAGCTCTGATGCTTCAACTCTGCATAACCAAACAAACTTCCACAACTGGCAAATAACCTTATGCCATTAGCCACATGGGAAGCAAAGCTCAGAGGGGCATAATTATTCACATTATAACTCAAAGTAAAGACAGAAAGCAAAGAAATTCTTTCCTATGTCAGTGAAAGCAGTAACAGAAAAGTACAGTTCCGAATGATTGCTGTGCCTTTGGCCAAAACAGTGCCGACTGCTGTGGCCACAACCTTCTCCAAATCATTGTACTTGTGCTTGGGGAGCAAAGACCAACTCCTAATGAGAAAACAGTGCCAGCTTCAGGCCATTGTTTTCTTTATGCTGCATCAGCTGCAGCCCACCACTAGTTAAGGTCAGTTGCAGCTCTTTGAGGTATCACAGCACACCTATAAAGATGACTCAGCCAATTTCATATGTGACCAACAAAATCAGTCAAATGGTACCACCTCTGGCTACTATCAAATCCATCTGTATAGCCCCTTGTTAACTCCACAGCACACCCATCTCAAAGAACCTCTTAGAAGACTGTTAATGCCAAGACATTTTGTGAATAAATTAAGAATCCCTTTTTTAGGACTTACTAAAGGGTGCTGTGGGAATTACACATCAGAAAAGGGCTGGGCCCTTTTCCGCACAGTATCTCTGCTTTGCAAGTTTTTCTCAGAAATAGGTCTGACTGACCCAATGTCAGTGTTAACACTTACTGCTGCTTTCCATTTTTTAAAATAGTGTATGTAGCTTTGGAAGAATCTTTTCCTTATTCATCTCTAGCATTGTCTGCAAAGCTGCAGCAAAGCTACATTTTCATAATTTCACTCACAGTATCAAGGCAGTTTCTCAAGGAATATTCCAGAGACGGTGTGACACTACAGCGTATTTATATTCAGCATCCCCTGAGTAAAAAAAAAAGGCCCTTCTTAACCATCTATGGCAAAATAAATCCACATTCTTTAGATAAAATCAGGGACCATTTCTTCCCTTCAAATCACGGTGTATGGCTGTTTTGAGGAAGATAAAAGAAGTGATTGTCAGTCCAGCTGGCCCCCAGTTTATACAGCATTGCAGAAACACCGGTGAAAACTGAGTTTGTTGTAACAGTGGGCACAATCAAGGGCCTGATGAACTAAGCATAGGAGGAAGCTTTAAGGCCAAAAAATTAAGTAAGTGTATTCTTGAAGGAGGTGGGGCCTTATTCTGACATGTTAAGCAACCACCTCCTCTGCTCAGAACACAGAGCTCTGAATTAAGGTTTCAGGACAATTCTGCCACTGGCCTCATTTATAACATGGTAAAATTGCCTCTCATCTTTCAGCAAAATAAAACATGGATCTGGACAGGGCTGAAAGACAACTTTAGAAACTAAATTGTAAGCATCCAGTTTGTGACCAGTCAGATCTGAAGTGACTGGAGAAAGCACAGGGAGTTTATCAGTCAAAGCTGCCACCAGAGCAGAGCTGCTGCAAACTTGGTGCCTCTGTTAACAGGTTGTTCCCTGCTTCTCTGACAGTCTGTCTCTAGATTCTTCTTTCCTTTTGCCCAGCTGATGTACTACAGCTTTTATTTATTCACGCTTTTCTTACATGGTCATCAAGGTGTTTTAAAAGTACATTTCTCCACCACTAATTTAAACAAGCCTTAATAAGGATTAGGATCAAAACTCAAACTGGCAAGAATTTGCAGTTTTGTTACAGTATCAGATGCATCCTTGAGCATCCTCTAAATATAGTAAAAGTCTGTCCTCAATCTGCTGCAGTTATGTTTAATTCAGGTACCTTTGAGTGAGTGAATCTCTACTCCCCCTCTCAAATTTTCTATTCTCATCACCCAGGTATTGATGTTTATGGTGACTTCAACTTGGACAAACACCCCAAAACAAGGGGAAAAAAAAAATCTTGTTTCTGCACAACTATAGTTTATCAGAGGGAGAAAACACAACAGATCTGGAAATTAAAGCACTACATTATAACCGGAATTTTACAACTTTCCTAAAGCAACTATTAGTGTAATTTTTAAACTCTGTAGTTGTTTTGAAGAGGAGTACATTATACAGTAATGAACATAACTCGCACTGCCCTATTCAAGAACATTACAGGTAAACAGGAAATGATGATGCTTTTGATACAGGAGATGCAAAGGAAAACAAACTCCAGCAGCAGATCTCTGGACTGCCATCAGCTTCTTATCATGTGGGCATGAAGGTTCCCAGAACACCAGCATAAGTAGAAAGTTATGGTGTAAAAGTAACACACCAAAGCAATGTAAGCTTTGGTATTAAAAGCTTCTCAAAAGCCATGTATTTTAGTACATCTTGGGGATTGCCCAATAGTTCAGTTTTACACTTAATTTAATACAAATTCAAGTGAACCAGGATTAGAGCAAATATGGATTTCACAGCACATTTTTCTCACCTACCTTCACAGATAGCAAAATCTTAAGTCTAAATGGAGATGCAAAACTAGTGTTTTGATTGAATTTCTAGTGCAATATTTGGAAGAAGCAACTCTTGCTTAGTTTTACTGCTTCCTACTTCAAGTTAGTGGGCTGTCATTATTCATTCGTCTGTCTGGTTATGCCCTTAAAAGGCTTAGAGGCAAACACGTAAAAGCAAATTGTTCTGAGCAACAACGTTACTGTGAAGGGCTCTAGAAGACAAGACAAGGGCACGGTGTCTAGTTTCTAGAAAACCGAGGATATCCTCACGGGATCCTCCAACAAAACTGGAGTTGAATTTCTGTAGTGTCATGTGGGTGGGTGGGCAGCCGGGGTGTCCAGCAATTTCCCAATCAAGAGACAGAAACCACCACCAAGGCTCAGAATAAGGAGCCCATCCTCATGCGATTAAAACTCTACTTCTCTCTAATACCATACTTCTTTGAAAATGAAAAAGGATGGGCCTAATAGCAGGGAAGACATAAAGGCAAGCCTCTGCTGCAATTACGCCAGATCTTCCCATTTATATTTTTTATAACACCGCACTGAAGACTGCCCCCACCCAGAGCAAACCCTGCTGTGAAACCTAGCAGGAGCCGCTCACCACATCCTCTCATTCGCAGGGTTGCGCTCCGGCTTCAACTCTGCCGTGCGGAGGCTGGGCTGGGGCCGCCGCTCCCCCCGGGGCACCGCCCAGGGCCAAGGGGTTCGGCCCAGCCCCGCTCGCATCCCCCCCAAGCTCTGCGCTGGCCACGCACTGCTCCCCACAGCCGTGGGTCGGAGATTGCCCCCGGGCTCTCCGTACCTGCCCGACGCGATCCGGCCTGGCCCCAGTCGAGCCTTCCACAATCCGCGGCAGCCTCGGCAGCCGCAGCCGGCCCGGCCCCGCCGCCCCCGGCCGGCTGCACCCCTGCCGCCTTCCTTACCTCCCGGGTATCATCTTCCACAGCGTCGCCTCCTCTCCCCCACCTCCATTTATTTTTTTTTTTCATTTGCTTGTCCCCCCTCTGTCCCCTGCAACATGCTCCAGCGGGTTTATTACCTTCAATCACCGCTTTTCCAACCAATTCCTGTCTCCAAAACGCTGCCCCCCACCTTCCCTAGCGCACAAGCAACTCCCGGTAATGAAAAGGAGGAGGCAAATAAAAAAAAGAAAATGCAAATAAAAAACAGAAGGCTCTCCTTCCCCTCCGGGTCTGATACTATATATCCGGCCGGGGGAGGGAGGGAGGAGCGGCAGCTCGGCTCTGCCTTCCCCCTCCGCCGACTCTCGCACCAAGCGGCTGCGGCCGGGGGTTCCCGGAGAGGCGGCTGCCTGCCGAGGGATGCGAACCAGCTCAGGCCGCCCGCGCTTGGCTCCTCTCCTCTGCCTTGCCTGGCCCTGCTTCGAGCTCAGGAGAAACGGCGAGCGGCGCGGCTCTGCAACCAAGAGTCAGGCACACCAAGGGCGGGCGAGAAGGGGTCATCCCCGACAGGACTCGGTCAGGTCCTGCCTCAGGCCGCCCCTTCTTCCCGAGTCCCTGCCGCTGCCGGCATCGCCCAGCAATGCCACGTTTGGCTGCCCCCTCCCTGTGCAGCCTGCCTCAGACGCTCCTCCCGTTAGCTGTGCCGCAGAGTACCCAAGCACGCCGCAGCAGTGCTCGGAGGAATTCAAAGCAGGCGAGAAAAGACTCGCTCCTGGAGTGCTCCGTCTCCTTACCAGCGTAGCGGGGCTCCTCTGCCACTGCGGCCGCCTCCTGGCTCCCCGGGGCGCAGGGGGCGAGCGGCTGCGGTGGCTCCTCAGCGCCTCCCCGAGCCCCTGCCCGGCCCTCGTTTTTCCCCCGCCTTAGCCCGCCGCGGAGAGCGGCAGCATTGGGCGAGAGCGGGCGGCAGGGCTGGGCTGCAGCCCCTGCCTGCGGCCGGGAGGTGAGACAGCCAGGGAAGGGGGGTTGAAACTCAAAGCATTTTAAATCCATGACGAAGGGGCAATGTAAGCGGTCCCTCTGCGGTTATTACATCTCCTTCTCCTCTCAGCTTAAAGCAGAATTTACCTGCCTGTTTCAAATGCTCAGGGAGAATGTTGTACGCAGAAATAAGAATTATAAAATCAGCATATGACATTAATTACACAAATTGTCTTATGAGCATTAAGGGAAACCGAGCCATACAGCAATACCTACTGCTCAGCTACCGATACCTACCTGTGCCATGAACGTTAATTTTCTCACTTCAGCTACCTCAAGTAACACCCTTAGAAAGATCTTTCCAACCCAACATGAGAGTTGTCAAGATACTGTGCTTTTATATCCCCCCGTTACGTTTATGATATGTACAAAGACCAATATTACAAAGTTGTGTTTATCTAATTATTATCTTCAATTTATGAGTGCTGCAAAAGTGCCAGCCCCACAGAGGTTGGGTAAGATGTCCACTGATGACTGAATCAGTGTCAGAGCTGGCAGCAGAACTCCAAACACAAAGGAATTAGGAGCTACACCCACTCTCAGCTTTCCAGTCTCTAGCTCCTTTCTTGAGAGGCTTAGAGACTATGGGTGCCTGCCATTTCCACATGAGATCTCCTTGTGCAAGTCTGTTTGCATGACTGCAAACTTAAAGCCTATGACTAGGTGGAGTCTCCAAAGTATCCATGTTTTCACCTCCTTCTGTCTGGTGCTCTTGCAGTACACATCTCACTACTCCTAATCAGAGAATCACAGAACGACAGGGGTTAGAAGGGACCTCCCCGTCCAACACCACCCCCCCCCCCCACCACCCCCCCCCCCCAAAGCAGGATCGCCCAGGCAGGTTTTGGGTGTCTCCAGAGAAGGAAACTCCCCAACCTCTCTGGGCATCCTGGTCCAGGGCTCTGGCACCCTCACCATACAGAAGAGTCTCCACACGTTAAGGTGGAACCTCCTGTGTCCTAGCTTGTACCTGTGATGGTTGGACATAAAGCTCTAAGACCATGAAAGTCCAAATTGGTCAGTACAAAAGATCTATGTTACCTTCTCTCCAGGTTGCAGCTACAGAGTTGGAGCAGTGTTTACATGTGAGGTCAGACAGAGCTGTTCAGGGAAATGCACCCACACAATGGGATGGGGTGTAGAGTATATGGACTTAATCGTTTGTATAGACGGAAGAAAGGCTGCTGCCTTCACAAGGAAGTAGATGCTGTCTTAGTGGATTTGAGGACTCAGCAGGAGAGTGGAAGCTCTGGCTTCAGTATTGCTGGGTAAGGAACTGGCTGGCTGGCCAGGGTCAAAGAGTGCTGAATGGAGTTAAGTCCAGTTGGCAGCCAGTCACCAGTGGTGTTCCCCAGGGTTCAGGTTTGGGACAAGTGTGGTTTAATATCTTTACCAGTAATCTGGATGAGGAAATCGAGTGCACCCTCAGTAAGTTTGCAGACGACACTAAATTGGGTGGAAGTGTTGATCTGCTTGAAGGTAGAAAGGCTCTGCAAAGGGATCTGGACAGGCTGGATCGATGGGCTGAGGTCAGATGTACGAGGTTTAACAAGGACAAGTGCCATGTTCTGCACTTGGGTCACAACAACCCCATGCAATGTTATAGGCTTGGGTCAGAGTGGCTGAAAAGCTGTCTGGCTGAAAAGGAACTGAGATTGCTGGTTGACCGCAGGCTGAACGTAACAGTGTGCCCATGTGGCCAGCAAGGCCTACAGCATCCTGACTTGTATCAGGAATAGTGTGGCCAGCAGAAACAGGGAAGTGATCATGTCCCTCTACTTGGTGCTGGTCAAGCTGCACCACAAATACTGTCTTCAGTTTTGCACCCCTTACTACATGAAAGACATCTGGAGTATATCCAGAGAAAGGCAACAAAGCTGGTAAAGGGCCTGGAGAACAGATCTGGTGAGGAGCAGGTGAAGGAATTGGGGCTGTTTAGTCTGGAGAAAAGGAGGCTGTGGGGAGACTTTCTTGCTGTCTATAACTACCTGAAAGTAGGTGGGGGTCAGTCTCTTCTCCCTAGTGTCAGGTGATGGAATGAAAGGAAGCGACTTCAGGTTGTACCAGGGGAGGTTTAGGTTGGATATCAGGAAATATTTGTTTTCTGCAAAAGTGGTCAGGCATTGGAACAGGCTGCCCAGGGAAGTGGTGGAGTCACCAGCCCAGGAGGTATTCAAGAAACCTGTGGACATGGCACTTCAGGCCATGGTTTAGTGTTGGGTTGATGGTTGAACTCAATGATCTTGGAGTTCTTTTCCAACCAAAGCTATTCTATAATTTTTCTTTTTTTTCTTTTATAAGGGATAACATCCTACAACTTCTTTTATATTTGCACTCAGTCTCAAGGGTCTTCTCCCACCTCAATGATTCCATGCTTCTAGGAAAGGGGTTTCAGATTCATTCATTGGAAATGCATGGGAGAGAACTTGAAAATAGAGAAACCATGGGAAGTGGCTCTTACCCAAGGAAGTCCCCACTTTTTGCAAAGATTGACTTATGATTGCTGAAATAATTTTGAGTAAACATGATTTTGGATTGCTTACATGTCAGGCATAACATAACACCTGCCTTGACAGACTGGCCTCGGTCTAAACAGAAAAAGGCATACCTAAACAGAAAAGGCATACCTGAACTGCTAGCTGAAGGCAACTGCTTGGCACCAAAGCTGGGAACAGGGAGACAAAGATGTGAATTCATAGACCAGGCAGTCAGGGGTGGCTTTGTGCAAAACCCATGGTCGTGGAGTCTGAAAAATACTATGACAGTTTCTGAGAAGCACTGAATGAGGGAGAATGACTGAATCACAAAATCACAGAATATTAGGTTGGAAGGGATGTCATGGGTCATCTGGTCCAACCTTTCTTAGTAAAAGCATGATCTAGACCAGATGGCCCAGCACTGTGCAGCTGGATCTTAAGAGTGTCTGGTGTTGGGAACTCCACCACTTCCCTGGGGAGATTGTTCAATGGTTGATTGTTCTAACTGGAAAATATTTCCTCACGTCCAACCAGAATCTCCCCAGGAGTAATGTGGTACCTCTTCTTTTCCATGTGATTCCTTTTAACAGGGAAGGCTCCATCTTCTTTGTAGCCACTCTTTAAATACTGGAACATGGTAGTGAGGTCTTCTCTAAGCCTTCTTTTCTCAAGGCTAAGCAAATGCAATTCTCTCAGCCTTTCCTTATGACGTAGGCTTCCCAGGTCTCTGGTCACCTTTGTGGCCCTTTTCTGGAGCCTCTCCAGCCTGTCCACATCTTTTTTTTTTTTTTGTATAGTGGGTACAAAACTGAGCACAGTGTTGCAGGTGTGGCCTGGCAAGTGCTGAAGAGTGGGATAATGACTTCTTTATCTCTGCTGATTGATCCTTTTGTTGATGCAACCCAGCATCCCCAGGTCCCTTTCCACAGAACTTCTCTCCAGCCAGATTCCAGTCTGTGCTGCACTCCTGGATTATGTTTTTCCAGGTGCAAGACCTTACACTTGTCCTTGCTGAACTTCATGACGTTATTGGCTCACTCTTCTAGCATATCCAGGTCTTCCTGCTCTCCCTTCCAAAGCATACAGTTCCCCACTCAGTGTGGCATCATCAGTGTGCTAGCATTATCTTTCAGGACATTGATCAGAGAACTTGATAAGTTTCACTTCTTGCAGAACTTTTTCAAGAGATATTCCATGGGAGACAAAGTACATTCATATCTACAAACCTGTGGAAATTCCTTTGTGAAGTTTGGAAAAGCAGATAGCTTTGAAGAATAGTTCCCAACTAACAGCCAGTTAGGACATTAAACAGGTAGTGTTTCAGAGAGAGTTCCTGACAGCTTCCCAGAACTGTCTAGCAACAAGAGAGGGTAATTTCAATAAGGAGATGAAGAAACAAGAAAGAATCTTTGAAACAGTGCCAACCTGAAAAAGCTCCCCTTTGACCTGGTGAACTGAAGGTGGTAATGCAGCTCTCAAACGTGTCAAAAGCTGGGGGAAATGGAGAGGCTTGGGGGAAAGCAAGGCCTTTTAGCTAGATGAAGTAGTACATTATAAAGGCTTAAAAGGAGTTACAAATGTAAACTTCACAAGGAAATGTGAACTGCCCTAGGGGAAAACTGAGAGATACCAGCCTTCATCACTCTGTCTTGAATAACCCTCTTAATTCCTTCCCCGAATGCAGTGATTGAGATGGAGAAAGAGCTGTCGCAAACCTAGGGCTTTGGTGCATATCACAAGGATGAGGTCCAAATCAAACTGACTTTTCCGGAGATTACACACACCTGAACTTCTAAAACAGTGTAAGGAAGATGTAAAAGTAGGAAAGTTACATTCGACATCAAACTGCCACTGAAGGATTTGATACAAAACTGCTTGAAGGAAGCTGCCTGATGAGAATCCACAAAGCTAGTACCGGAAGAATTGGAACAGCCCCAGCTCTATGCCTAATGGAATACCAAGGGGCAGAAGATCAGGATGGAAGAGTCAAATGTTTGAAACACTTCAATGAGTTTCTTTCTTTGGGACAGATCAGTCTGAGTACAAACCCCCTCATCTTTCAGGGACGATGAACTAACGAACTTTACATGGGTTTCACAGAAAGTAGGGGAGGCGAAGCAGCTTCATTGCTGCAAGGTTACTCAATCTTTCTGTTGGAATTGCAGATCTGTCCCAGGTGCAATGCTGCCTGTGGATTTGTTGACTGTAACCTGCTGACTTAGTCTTATCCAGTGTGTCATTTCAACAGAGGACCAGGCACACACGTTATGTGGTGAGGACCTGTGTTTCTTTCTCCCTTCATATGCCAAATCCAGGAGCGTGCTTTAAGTGTGAAACGTTTTGTGTTGAACAGCTTAACGGTTCAAAATGAAACATACCTCTTTAACAGGTACTGTCTCCTTGAAAAAGAACCAAACCTCAAGAAACTAACTTTTGCTCTGACTTGATTTATACACCTTTATATTGCTAAAAAAATTGGAATTCTCAAGTGAATGTCAACAAAGCCTTAGGAGCACAAACCCAAGGAAGCACTTAGAGTAATAATTGAAGTACTTAACAACAAAATTCAAGTCATTTATAGACCATTGGGATAAGAATCCTATCCTAGCAGGGCTATAAATGAAAGAATTAAGTGCTTCATCTGCTCATTTATGAATTGTATAGAGTTTAAGAAACTACTGTAATTTATAGTCAAGTAGCTGATCTAGTTGCAGTTTATCTGTGGCATATCTTAGTTTTACCAGGAAAAAAAACAACAACAACAACAAACCACCAAACCAAAAAAACCAAACCAAATGATTATTATATTAAAAACCACTCTGATGCTGATGTATTTTAGTAGATGAAGCACTAAAGAACTTCATTGTTGTTATGTGCACTACCTCTGTATGGTGCCCCACCTTGCTTGAACACCCAAAATCAGTTTAGGCCTCATCTTGAGTCTGAAAACGTTGACTGGAGCATTGGTGACTACCTATTGAAAAATACCATTGCTTATTTTCAGATTGGCTGTTATCCTGAGCATGGAATTAATATTAGTCCCCAAAATCTTTCCAATAACTATGGAAATAATCAGCATAGATACAGGGCTCTGTTTATTTTAAACACAACCAAAGCAGCTTAGTCCGAAGAACCAGCACAAGACCCTAGAAGAATCAGTAAACTGAACAACAACAACAAAAAATCCTAATCCTTAGGGCTATCAGTATATCAGGAACCTAAGGGAATCTAAGGGTAAAGGTTCAGCAACCATTTTAATAGTACTGGTTATTTTCCTGGTAGAAATTGCTAAAGTTGTCTGCTGAAATGTATTTTATCCCTCCTTTTTACTTGCACTTTTAACCCTCTTCAAAAATTTCTTTTAAGGTTGCCTTTTTCATGCCTAATTTCAACAGAGAAAAGTACTTTTTTGTTGAAAGCTGGAGGCAATCTGGCTGGATCATTCTGGAAAGCAGGCAATCTCCCAGGTATGAGTACTTCCAGAATTTGTCAAGAAGATCTGACACCATCCAAGGAAATATTTAACATTTGCATGCCATTAATATCTATGTGAACCCTATTTGTTACAACCAGAGTTCATCCTGCTTCTGTATCCAAGGCCAGAGCTAAACAGAAGAGGCCTCAACCTGAACAGGAGTATCAACAAGGTGAGAGATGTAAACTGCTCCTCTTCCCAAGTTCAGGATCACAGGATGTTAGGAGTTGGAAGGGACCTGTAGAGATCATCAAGCCCAACACCCCTGCTAGAGCAGGGCCATAGAATCTAGCACAATACTATAAGCTAGTTTTGATTGGCACCTTAAATAACAGCCTCAAGTGATAAAAGACCAAAAAAAAAAAAAAAAGAGAATGCTTGGGTCACATGAATGGGACTGAGTCATACACAGAAATCACAGAAACCTGATTCTAAGCTGACTTTACCAGTGCAAAAATCATACCAGTGAGGCTAGTGAAATCACACTTCTTGTTGCCATCTCAGGCGCTGTGGTATTGGACTTTTACAAGACTCTCAAGCAGCGCTAGGAGATCACAACAGCACCTTGTTACATTCCCTTTAACTGAAAATCCTTCACGACAAGCCTGGTTTTGTTCTACACTTTACACTTAAAGAGAGAAAAGAGAAAAAAACCAAACCAACCAACCAAAAAAAAAAAAACAAACCCCACCAAATAAAAAAATCCCCAAAACACTCAAAACCCAACCAACCACCACCACCACCAAAAGAAATGAAGAGGTCAAGAGGCAGGAACTGGTGTCAGACAATGTCTTGCATTAGATTCCTTGCCACCTAAGCATACACTACCCAGGAAAGATCTTCAAATGTTGCACCTTCTGCAGGTTTAACAACTATCTTTGCTGCCTACTAGTAACAAATGGTGAAATCTGGGGTTCATGTCCAAACCAGAGGCCCAAAGCAAAGCATCTCTTCGTTCTTCCAGGGCAAACTTTTAAGAGAGGCTCTCTTAAGCAGGAACAAGATCTAGTCAAAGGACATCTCAAGGGGCATATGAGGTAGACAAGAATTGGATCATGTTGTAAAACTCTCTGTTCACTAAATATGCAGAGCTCCTGTTCCAGCTGTTCCAGCTCCTCACTGTGTTCGTGGTGCATTCCTCTGGGCATGAAAGAGGCCACGCAGCTCTCAAATTTTGAAGCCTATGTGAAACACCCTTCACTCTTTCTCCAAGAAAATTGAAAAGAGACATTGTGACAAAACTTCTGGGTTTGTACTTTCTTGAGAGAGTGAGGCTTTAGCAGATTAATGAATATGTTGGCATTCACAAGCAATGATTCATTAAAGTTTTTAGAAACTTTTGGGTTATTTGATGCTTACTTTTGTGGCCTCTCTTAGTACTTACTGCATGTTTGATACTGTTAAATGAGTCCTTTTCACAGTTTTGAGAATTAGCATAAGAACAGTACAGAGTTGAAACATCCAGTACCTGAAGGGGGCCTACAAGAAGATTGGGGAGGGACTGTTTGCAAAAGCCTGTAGTGATAAGACAAGGGTCAATGGTTTGCAATTAGAGAAGAGTAGATTTAGATTGGATGTTAAAAAGAAGTTCTTTACTGTGAGGGTTGTAGAACAGTGGAACAGGTTGCCCAGCAAGGTACCTGAGGCCCCATCCCTGGAGATATTCAAGCTCAGGCTCGACAAGGCTCTGACAAGTTGATCTAGTGGAGGGTGTTGGACTAGATGACCTTTGGAGGTCCCTTCCAATCAAAACCATTCAATGATTCTACAATCTGCAGTTTCCTCTGAAGAGGTTTGCAAGTGCTTTGATACACCAGGAAACTCCAACTACAGATTCTCCAACCTCACTCTCGAGCATCAGTTTTTCTCTTGCTTTGTTTTCATTTTATCAAGATGAGCTCTCTTTGGCTCCTTCCTAGGTGTCAGCATTTCTCTGGAATCTTGCCAAGGAGAGCAATCCAATCTTTGTGAAGCTCTCTGAGCAAAGCAATCATCTTCCATTAAGCATCCAGAGGGGAGAAGCAGAATAACAGAAAGTGTACCAAATTAATTAACCTTGTTTTTTTCCCCCCGAAATTTCTACCTGTAGTTTTAAAAAGTTGCAACTGGCCTTATGATATTTATGTTGCTTGGAGGTTAAAGTTGCCTTGTTAGCAATACAATACAGGAAGGAAAATTCTGAAAGGAGCTGATTTTAGGAAATATCTGATCCTACACCTATCTTTCAGTTTGCTGCTGTACTGCTTATTCACATGAAGTTTCCAAACCACAGCTAGCAGGATCACCTGCTCCAAGAGTACCTGTATAAAACAGACTGCAGAGCAATACAGAGATGCTTCAGCTGTCATGAAAAACCTAATGGTGGGTGGATGCCTATGAGAGTTAAAAATAATTAAAAATTCCATATATCCAAATATAAAAAATCCAAAATCCAAATAACTATTAAGTTTATCCTAAACCCTGTGTGATGATACCAGAAAACATGCCTTTATTAAAATTATTTTAACCAGCTGCTCACTTCTCTTTGTGACTGCCTAGCATCATTGATCTGAGGGACTAGATTGATTTTTTTCCATAATGCTTATTTAGCAACAAAATATTAACTCTTATTTCTATGGCTTCCAGCACACAGCTCTGCTATTCCTGATTTTGGAGGGCTGCTTGCCCTCTAATCTTTCCTCCAGTGCCATCGTCGCTCTGAATTTCAAAAGGGTTTATCTTCTGCAACCTCTATAAGACCCCTGTTTACAATATGGCCAGTGAACACAGACCTCTCATCCCATCAGTTTTTAGAGTGATGTTAATACCATTTTTATTAGGTCTGCTTTCCTGGGTGATGGCACAAATGAAGAAAAATGAAGCAAACCAAGCTTGACTTGGGACTTGTTCCCCTGAATTTCTGCGTTGCTGCTGTTCATGTAGGAGCCTGGACTTGCAGAGCCAAGGTCTCTTAAATGACAGTAATCTAACTCACAACTTCCTCACCTGGTCATAATACTCAAGGAGACAAATGGCAAATTTTTGAGTGCAAATAAAAGACAAATGTTGTTTTTTAGAACGATTCTTACCAGCACAAGAACTTCAGTGCACAGAAGTTTAAATGCTGAAAGCCTTCAAGGAAATCAGAAATCTGAGAAGGTCAGACTAATGTACCATGATGCATTCCTGCTGGCCACACTCTTTCTGATACAGGGCAGCAGGCTGCTGCCCCTCTTGGCCACCTGGGCACACTGCTGGCCCATGTTCAGCCAGCACCCCCCAGGTCCTCTGCTGCTGGGCAGCCTTCCAACCATTCTGCCCCAAGCCTGTAATGTTGCTTGGCATCATTGTGAATCCAGGGCAGGACCCAGCATGTAGATTCTCTCTCTGTACTTGGCCTGAGTGAGGCTACACCCTCAAATAGATACTTCAGTTTTGGTCCCCTCACTACAAGAAAGACATTGAGGTGCTGGAGGGCATCCAAAAAAAAGGGGCAAAGCTGGTGATGAGTCTAGAGCACAAGTTCTATGAGGAGTAGCTGAAGGAAGTAGAGTTGCTTAGTTTACAACTCTCTGGAAGGAGGGTGGAGTGAGGTGTTGGGGGGGTCAGTCCCAGGTAAAAAGTTGAGAGAACAGCCTCAAGTTGTGCCAGAGGAAGTTTATATTGGGTATTAGGAAAAATTTCTTCATTGAAAGGGTTGCCAAGCATTGGAAGAGGCTGCCCAGGGATGTGGTTGTGCCACCATTCCTGGAGGTATTTAGAAGATATGTAGGCATGGTGCTTACAGATATGATTTAGTAGTGGGCTTGACAGTGTTAGTTTAGTGGTTGGAGTCAACAACCTTAAAGGTCTTTTCCAACCTAAATAATTCCATGATTCTCTGGTTTGAAATTAGCCGCTAGTTGTCCCTGATGCAGGGTTGGCACAGAGCTCTGAATAACCAGCAGTGAAACATCACAGTGCTGCAAAGAATTAATGGAGTTCATCATGACTTCAGATCAAATTATGCCTGAATAAATGTCTCTGTGCGTGTCCGAAGTCCCTCATGTCACAAAATGTCAAGCCACTTTGCATGAAGTGAGTGATGGCAGCCAGAAATAGCATCCTTTGTCACATGAGCTTTAAGCCTGCTTTTTTAACCAGAGAACTTACAGTGCCTGTACTATAATCTTCCAGGTTTAATAAGAATCCAGATGTGGCATTAGTTACTTCTTGATCCGTTGACTTGTGACTCTGCAGGTGACAGGCACGTGTTAGCAATTTTCTGCTATAGCGTCTCTTCCATTATTTCCCCAAGTTACTTTGACCTTCATCCATAACAGTGTGAGCTGGAAATCAGATCAATACTGCACAGAAATGCGAGCTGACAGTGCCCAGGTATTTCTTGTTTGGGAAATGAAACTGTGCTTCGAAAACCTCATGGAAGTCAAACAAAAAACCAGTTCTGGGGTGTGAAAATCCAAGGGGTTTATTCATTTGGTAGGATTTTCCCCATCCCTCAACACGATCACCTGCTATCAGAGGAGTAAAGTTACTATGAGAGGACACCTAGTGGTACTGTGCAGAAAAGTCGGAGACTTCGGCTGTGGTGAGGAGCTCGAGATATTCATCATTCACTGCTGAAGTCTGTCTAGGTCACGACACAGAGTGCTAGATGTTCCTTGGAAAAGCTGAAGAAAGTGCCAGACACTGATAACCAGAGTGAAGCAAGCACAGCCCCAGTTTGTTTACAGGCTTGCTGGAGAGTGCTGTATAATTCTCTCTGCACCCTTGTTCATGAGCAGCTGTTTTGCAACAAAGGGGCTTAGCATGCAAGGCCACTACAAACTGGCAAGTGAGACTGAGCCCAGCTACGAGGAAGCCCCACAGAGCAAAAGCAAGACAGTGCAACCTGTAATGAGCTGCTACATGCACTTTGTAGCTCCAGAGTTGGAAGGGAAACAGTGCTGAAGCTGAAGGCAATTCTGCAGCAGTGGCATGTTTAGACAAGGAGGTCTTTGGCCACAATGGGCCCATCCTCCATGCCACTGCAGTGGTGTCTAGATAAGCTAGATGCAGAGAAGCAAGTGAAGGAAGCCAAAGGCAGGACATAACAGCACAAAACAAGTGGATCATAGTCCAATAAGCACACTGGCATCAAATTAGGCCACAAATGATGGCCTTAAAGACCCTTCTCAGCTGCTTGCAATACTTGTAATGCCATTGTAAAACAAGGGACAAACATGAGTAAGCACAAAAGACAGCTAAAGGGAATGAGTCATTAGGAGCATCAATCAGGGGCTGACTGCTCTTGCACATTTCATAGAATCATTTCAGATCATCAAGTCCAGCCATTCTCTAACAAATCTGATGCTAAACCATGTCCCTTAGTACCACATCCATGCATCTTTTTATACACCTCCAGGGATGGGGCTTCAACCACCTCCTGGGCAGTCTGTTCCAGTGTTTGACAACCCTTTCAGTGGAGACGTTTCTTCTACTGTCCAACTTAAACCTGCCCTGGTGCAACTTGAAGCCACTTCTTCCTGTCCTGTAAGTTTTCACTAGGGAGGAGATCAACCCCCACCTCACTCCAACCTCCTGTCAGGTAGTTGTAGAGAGCAATGAGGTCTCTCTTCAGCCTCCTTCAGACTGAACAACCCCAGGTCCCTCAGCTGCTCCTCACAAGACCTCTTCTCCAGGCCCTTCACCAGCCCTGCTCCAGCACCTCAATGTCCTTCATATAGCGAGGGACCCAAAACTGAGCACAGTACTCAAGGTGTGGTCTCACCAGTGCTGAGTACAGGGGGACAATCACTCCTGCTGGCCACACTTCCTGATCCAGGCCAGGATGCTGTTGGCCTTCTTGGCCACCTGGGCACACTGCTGGCTCAGGTTCAGTTGGCTGTTGATCAACACCCCCAGATCTTTCTCTGCTGGACAACTTTCCAGCCACTCTTCCCCAAGCCTGGAGCATTGCCTAGAGTTGTTTTGTCCAAAGTGCAAGACCCAGCACTCAGCCCTGTTGAATCTCATGTAATTGGCCTTGGTCCACTGATCCAGCCTGTCCAGCATTTCAGCAAAAGCATTTGGAGTGTGGCAAACAGTAAACCACTAGAAGCAAAGTTAAAAACCAATTATCTGGTAAATATCGCTAATGACCAGGCTCCAGCACACCTATGAATTTCCAGAACAGAGGACTGTGGTATGATCTGCAGTACAGAGTCTCACTTATCCCTGTCTAGTAACCCCTTTGAGAAGCACAGACTGTGGGACCTTGCCTAACTTTGCAAAAAGATTTTTTTTTTTGTTTTTTTGGTAGAGCTGTAGAAGAGCATTCCATGAAAGGTAAGGAAAGATAAAGACTGAAAGTAAAATTGAGACAAGGATACAGACTCAAGACAAAAAAAAAAAAAGCCAACAAGGAAAACTGTAAGACCTCAGGATAAAACATCATGAAGTCAGAAGGCAACTCAGCAAGAATAAGGAAAATTCTCTATAAATAGCACAGGGCAGCAGTTTCCCATCAGACTGTCAGCTGTTCAGCTGGCAGACTCAGAACCTGCCTGCTGAGGAGTGGCAGGCATACTGCTGCTTAGCCTGGTGTTACACCAGTTCTTAGATAGCTATGATCAGTATTAGTCAATAAGTGATTGATGTGTACCTGAAAGTATAATCCTGCTTGCAGAGACTCTGAACATGAGAAGTTGCTCAAATAAAAGCAGTCAATTGGCAAAAGGTTGGTTTAATCAGGGGAAGCAAATTTTTGTTCTTTCCTGTGGTCAAAAATGGTGATAAGCTTGATGAACAAAGGACTGAAAAGTGGAAGCTTTTGTTATGGCTTTATAGCTTAATGGCCTGTAGCCTCCTCAGGAAGATTTGTGATGCTGCTTTGGCTCTGGAGATGTCTATTCTCTGCATTTGCCCAAGCTTACTCTTTAGTAAGAAGAAACATGTTCAAGCAGAGTGCTATCCTTTGTTATTGACAAGAAAAACACTTAAATTAGCAAAAAACTATGCATGTTTTAAGGGACATCCTAAAGCAGTACTGGTCATCATTTTCTTTTAATAGGACAAAGACTGTTGCTAACTTAAATTGCATCCCAACAGTCAAATCCTTAGGCTGCCTGAAGAACTTGGCTAAGCAAAATGCTTGAGTATGATTGAACCTAAGAAGTCAGATTTTCAGGCAGCTTAAATTGCTCTGCTGAACTTCCTTCATTCATTGCTCTGGCTGCAGTGAAACATGCACTCCTTATGCAGACCACAGTACACAGAGCTGAACCAAGATAGCTGCAGGTTTAAATTGCTAATTACTCAGGACTGTGGAAATAATTTGTCAGAAACACAGTTGAGATCAAGGGGTTTTTGGTTTGCAGTTTTCCAGAATCTACACTGGCCTCTCAGCTATTTCAGCTCTTCTCTTTTGAAGTACTTTGGTTTTGACCCAAAACAAGAGGAAGGAATCCCATCCAATCATACAACTGACAGAAAACAAGAGCTCAAACACCAGTGAAAATTTGGGCAGTTGGATTAAGATGAAGAGCTGATTGGACAGTTTGGGGTTGTTGAGTTGGTTTGGGGTGGGGGTTTTTTTGTGTTTTTTTTTTTTTTTTTTTGGTGGTTTTTTTTTTTTTTTTTTTGTTTTGTTTTGTTTTGTTTTTTTTTTGGTTGTTTCTGTATTTTTTGTCCTGGCATGAGGCAGAGGGGTTTAGCACTGGGACAAAGGTTCTTTTGAGAGTGAAGTTTAACATTTGCGACAGATGTGACCACATCATCATCAATTATTTAAGGTAATACTGTGCCTCTGTTACCTTTTTTATAGCATTATAACACAAAATAAAAGTGGTTAGGAGGATTTCCAGTAGCATTCACTACTGTCTTCCAAAATTTTCAAGGGTTTTAAAGATTGACTTTAAACTTAGGCTTCTCAAATAACTTTAGCTTTCTTCGCAGTTCAGCACTGAACATCCAACTACCAGTGGAAGTCAGTAGGTTTCAGTTGCAAAAGCAAAATAGTTGGACGCAGCCTTTCAAAACAAAGTTTTGTTCTGCCTAATGGCCAAGGGGAAGGTTGTCAAAGATCAGTGTGTAAACTGGAATTGAACAAGAATCAAGGGATGATACAGATTTAACTGGGGAAGGAGGAGGGGGTGTGTGCTGAAGAGACCCATAGCTGTTAAACCCCACCTGGGATGATTGATGGACTTCTACATTATCTGACATAAGCAGAATGCCTCACCTCTATCCAAGCCTTCTAGTTCAGATCACAGCTAGGTCTAACTTCACGAAATATGGCTTAGAAATCATCCCCTTAAAATCTGCAATGTAGGCCAAGAGCTCTCCTGCCTGAAGGTATGGGGCCTGATGCAAAAGGTAGGGTTGTTTGTCATCCAGCTTTGAAAAAGAAATATGAGAAAACAATTGCCTACACCTCAGAAGGAAAACACATTGCATGAATCAACTTTCCTGTTCAGCTGCTGAGAGCTGCTTGGATCTCAAGACAGCGATGCTGAAGCATCAAGCAAAAGAAAAAAGATGGTTCTGTACACCAGCAACTGAGTATCATCTAAACCTTTCTTGTAGTGGTGAGATGAAGTGCAGAGGATATGAGTCTTCAGGACACATGCAGATGTTCTACATTTATTGAACCTCCAAAATACTGAGAAGCACTGTTTGGCTGCTCATCATTTTTAGGCAGAAAGGAAGGGAAGTCCTAACAGAAGCAGGATGACAGCTTTCTACTCTGAAGGGGAAATAACTTGGCAACAGTCTCTCTCTTTTCCCAGCCTCCTCACAATCCTCAGCCCTACCAGTCATTTGGCATGGGCTGTGAAACGTTAAGTCATCATTTTTCAGTATATTCATAGCAGAATATTTGCTTCAGCAGGATTTCATATGGTTTCTGTGGCATTTTGTTGTTTTTTCCTTTACAAATGCTTACAAGATGTTTTTTTCATAAAGTGAACTGGGGGAAAAAAGGCAAAAATTGAGCTTCTGAGGTAAAGAGAAAGGAATGGGGAAAGGAAAAAATTAACGCAGAAAAAAAATGTCTCTAGATTTTATATAGAATGTTTTCTAGCTTCATCTACTTAGAGCTAGTTTGCTATAAAATTCTCCTAGCATCTTACACTTGAAACGTTCATATGGAACAGTAGAGAATTACTGTGGTCTTGACAATGTAATACAAGGTTGCTGAAATGTTTAAAATCAGCCTTTCTTTGTTCATACTACTTCCAAGATTGAACTCGTGCATGAAGTGATACCAGTGCTAAATTCTTATCAACACGACTGCTTCAGTAAAAATGCAAGGGCTCAGAGCACAGCTGCAATCCAAGGAGAGGAAGGAAAATTTAACATAATGCTTCTGGGGTTTCTGAAGGAAGGGAAAACAAGAGAACTCCTGCCATGACTTTAAACTGTAGTGGAAATTTTTGCCTTCTCTATTCATCACTGGAAAGGTCAAAGCCACGTGAAAAAGAAACGTAAAACTTCCTGCATATAAACCAGCACTTCTCATCATGCTACAGAACAGTGCACACACACAGTAGTGGACTGCAAGACTATGATGCAGCATTCAGCATCTTTAGTAAGGGTTCTGCTGGTGTCAGTCCACTGGGGGAGGTGCACTTTGAGCTTTTTGCCATTTCCAGAGCAGCATTTCTTACATTTCTCTGTTGATGGGCTGTCAGTATTTGGGGCTGCAAAGCAATAGCATCTTTGTGCTGTGATGAAAATATGCCCTTGCGTAGCATGCTCACAAAGAATTGCTTCTAACATATAGCTTGTCTGACTGGTAGCCAAAGCTTTGATCACTCTCAAGCACAGAAGAGCCTTTTATATGGCGAGTGGGGAGGCAAAGATAGTTGTACCTCTACTGTGATTCTCCTCACTTTGTTTTATTTAAACTTCAGCTTCTTCCTCTGCCAAATGAATACATTAAAATATGGGCCTTGTAAATGTGACAGAAGGATTAATCAAACTGCTTTCACAAAAATCCTCAAATGGAACATGAAAGAATAGGAAATTTTACCCATCGTTTACTAGAAACCTTTCTTCAGTGGCTGCCTGCCATTTGCAAATGTGCTGCTCCAGCTTAAGGAACACTTTTTGAAAGCTGCTGATAACTTGAAGCAGAGGAAAGTTCTAAAATTACTCTCCAAGTGTGAATATAGTCCCTCAAAGTTTATTTTCTTAGCTGTATTTACTGAACCAATAGCACTTTAGGAATGATCTAAAAATATACATGAAGGCTTGCAGACATTTTTCTGACTTATGTTCTTCCTGGCAAACACCAAACTGTGAGGAGTGTATTGACAAATGCATTAGCTAAAACTCTACAGCTAGTTTCACGTTCACATGGATTTGCAGGTCTGTTGGATCAAAGTCTAGCTTCTTTTTAAACCCCAGTTTGCTATTAATAAGCAAGACTACCTCTATTTTATACAAATAAAATCTGTGCATATGCCCAAGCTACAAGACTCCCAGAATTTTGCAGAGACTGTGAAATATTTTACATAATTCTTTCTGAAATTCAAAGAAATTTCTGTAGGAAGACAGTGAACATACACAGACATGTGTGTCCCATCAGACTTCTGAGGAAAGGTAGGTAAAAATTCATATGATTCTAGTGGGAATATTGACAAAAGGTAAAGCTTGGTCATGATTTTTAGACCTGAGGCCTTAAAATCCTACATACTGGTAGATTTGGCAGCTTGAAAAAGGAGGCTGCTCAACACAGAAGTCAAAATTGAATGGATTAAGACAAAGTTTAAGATCTGTACATTGAGGAAAAAGAAAAAACACACGAACAAACAGGCTTAAAAAGATGCCTATGTCTTGATAACAAGTCTCCAAAGGAAATACCAGATGAAAAAGCTCTCAATTCTTGTCATGACTTCAAGGGAACAGTTATCAGAAGAGGTTAAATACAGAGCTCTCCGTGGTGATGTCAAGGCATGCTGTTGTGGTGACCTTCAGCTACCACAAGCTGTGGCACATTTAAATATCTTGGGCTAGCTCATCCTCTCCCCTTGCAGCCCAAGTCTTCCATATTCACCAAGGAAGATACTTTTCTAGGTTAATATCTTAATGTATTTTTTTTTCAGTTGTTCTGCTGGTTGCTGTGAGTTGGATTGCGAGGAAGGAGATCTTTTGTGACTCAGTCATTAGTACATTCTAAGTGGAGATGGTGAGAGGGAAAGGAAGTGGGATGAATAAAATATAAAATTAAAATGCACTGCTTTGTTCTGCTTAAAATGCCAGATTGAATTCTGCTTGATTTAATGATTTTCTAATTCTGCCCTGTTCATCTAACAAATAGTTTCAAGCCACTGTGTTGAACACAGTTTTCTTATCACTAAAGCCTGGATACCAGTAGGGGTTACTGACACTACCACATGAGTGTTAAAAGCTCAATACCATCAACACAAATCTTTTTAAAGAAGAAAGATTTCATGTGCATCACTCCTAAATCTATTTAACCCCAAAGCACCTTCTCTAAATTGGAATAAATTTCCTATTTATTTCTTGAGGTATTGCATTTAAATTAAAGCTTCCTCATGGTCCACTGGATTTTACTACCTGTACTCTAACCACTGGACCAAGAAAGAAAGATCTGGAAGTCCTGATACCTGCTTTCTGTACCCAGCTCTGTCATTCTTCTAGCAATCTCTGCTATTCCAATTTCAGGAAGGCGAAGGGTGATAAAACTTTCAGGTATTTAAGACAAATTATATCTAGTCTGTGGTAGTTAATAAATTTAAAAAGGTTGGCTTGTATTCCTTATCTCATCATATCAAATCCCGGTGCAGATCTCAGGACATTTCACAAATGATAAATTTATTGCAGCTCTTCTGTATGGAAAAAAAAAAAAAAGCTAGAAGGGATCATATAATAAAGTTGTATAATAGAGAGCTCTAGAGAGATTCATTAGTAAAGCTGATTGAAATTTGGATTTCTATTTTGTGATAATTTTTTTTATGTTTATCTTTGTTCAGATTGGGAGTGGAAAATCAGTTATGTCTCAGAAAATGTCATTAAACTGCTTTAGGGAATGTGCCATTTTCAGAAGTGCAGTTTGAAATGTGAAGTGTCAAGCAGAACACCACATTATCTTAAAGGTATTAATGATTGTTCCTTAGTAACAAAGCAACATTAGACTCAGTAGTACTGATGATGATCTAACTTCATGTGAAATACAATAGTAGAAGAGCTTAAGCATCATAGGTGGTTGTCTTTTGATTACTGAAATATCTTGAAATCAAATAATTCTATACTGGGCTATTAGACCATTTGTCACTAGTATTGCTACAGCATAACTGTGCAGGTATTTAGAAGGGGGAAAATGTTTCTTCTCTTAACAAGATAAATTACAGTAATTAATTAGTACGGAGTGAAATAGTCTAATATTATGAAAAGACACTGAAATGATCCAACAGATCATTGTAATACAAATAATGGAAAAATAAAAACTCGTGCATAAAAAAAAATAAATCTGCATCTAGAATTGATGTTATCACTGTAAGACAACTCTTTTGAAATGTACACCTTTCATCTGCTTTGTTCACTCTTCTTCAACCACTCCATTCATTCTTTCCTCCCAGTCCTGGCTCAAAAAGTTTCCTCAGCTCTAGTGTATGGCATTCACATCCAAATTCCCACAAGCAATTGTCCAATACATCTTTCTAAGCAGGAAAGCAATAGCCCAAGATGTCATACAAGTCTCTTTGCAGCCACTTAATCTCATCTCTGAATCTCTATTCAGCCTCTTTATGCCTCTCACCATACTGGCTTTGTACAGAGACAAGCCTGTCACACTACAGAGCAGCAAGAAAACAGCAAGGTCATCTTTAATTGCACATAGTTCAGGAGGGTTTCAGATATTCTCTGCATGTTGCAAAACATGACTAGTCAGGAGACTGTCTTATCCAAGGGATTGTGGAGCCCTCTCTCTCTTCTGACAAGTAAACTAGCCTAGAAGAACAAAGTAGGATAAGTCTCCTCTCTGTCCCTTGTTCAGGTAAGTCAAAATTTCCATGTAGATAACCTGGGAGCAAATTGTTCCTTTTCAGGGAAGGAGAGGGATGAAAGTGGTGGTGTACCTGTCTCTGTACAGAATGAATGATTAGGACGGTAAATGGTCTATTTAGTCTCTTCCCCACCCACCATGGGTAGCCTCAGGCAGAGCAGACCTCTTTTTTCCTCAACCATAGAACAGATACTTCTAAGGTGTACCCAAGAGCAGCAAGCCTTTTCACTGGATTTTGTACCTGCAGTGAAAAATTAAGGACTGTAAGCAAAAGAAATTGGGGGGGGGGGAAATCACTGCTCTAGTCATTGTCCTTGCAGGTCCAAAGTCAGTTGCCTTATGGCCCTTCTCCATCTCCAAAGCTATGCAAACATACAAGATTTCATCAGTTCTGTTAGGAAAGAACATAGACCATGCAATGCACTGCACAGTCTTATCCCCTTGCACAGCAGTTCTAGGATGCTTTCAGCTTCTAAAGCCTTCTTTTGTACTCTGGTTTCAGCTGATTACCATGCTCTGGTAGACTGTCTCTCTCCTTTTATTTTCCCTCTTAAAAGGACTCTTTGCTGCCCTGTACTCAACACTTGACACACTCAATTGCAGCACTGCAAAATGCTACAGAAACAGAAAAGCAGCATCTTACCTCAGCTTTAATAAGGTGCAAAGCAATGGCACAAAGTCTTTACCTCTTCCCCCCCCCCCTTCCCTTCCCTGTTCTTGAACTCCTTTTAATTACAGCCAGATTTCCTCAGAACATTGAGGTGACTGTGCTGCTGCATAGCTCATCAAAAGCAGGTTTTGATAGTGCTGGAGCAGAGCACACCACCTTTGAAGCCTATGATAATTTACAGTTGCTTCATGCATTTTTGGTTTGAGGAGATGAATTTTCCTTTTTCCTGCATGTTTCTGAAGCAAGGTGCACTAAGCTGCACCAGAAGCTCTTTGCTTAGATTTTATCAGTCAGAAGGCTCAGTGCTTAAACAACTTTTGGCGAGGATATTCCTCAGAGCCACAGTACCAGTTCCTTTGCACATGTAAGATAGCTGAGGAGAGATCTTAATGCTCTCTACAACTACCTGAAAGGAGGTTGTAGTGAGGTGAGTATTGGTCTCCTCTCCCAAGTAACCAGCAACAGAACAAGAAGAAATGGCCTCAAGCTACACCAGGGTACATTTAGATTTGATATCAGGAAAAATTTCTTTACTGAAAAAGTGGTCAAGCATTGAAACAGGATGCCCAGGGAAGTCAAGTCACCATTCCTAGAGGTGTTAAAAAAAAAAAAAAAATGTGTAGACATGGCATTCCAGGATGTGGTTTAGTGATCATAATAGTATTGGGCTGACAGTTGGACTTGATCTTGGAGATCTTTTCCAATCTTAATGATTCTATGATGCAAACTAGTAGCATCTAATTTGCTACTAGGAGATCATATACCAGAGGGGTAAATTCACCATATTCACCAGCACAGGGGAGTGTAGCCACGGTGTGTGCAAGGGATTCACCAGTGAACTACTTATGCCATCATATAGCCCTGGAGGCGCACTCAGGAAATGCTAATGAGGAATGAGAAGGGTGGTAACAGCTCCTTTAGTCTCTCTAGTTAACAGTTCCAGCCCAGACAGATCACCAGCCTCCTAGCTCCCTCATCTGTCAGCACAGCTGGCTCAGCCAATTTCTGCAGTAAGGTCCAATTAAACTATTCATAACAAAATACACTGAGGAGAAAAAAAATCCCCAAACATCTCTCCCCCCTTGCTAGATCTGTTTGCAACGCTCAGTGCATGCCAGAACAACCCTGCTTGATGTCTGTGGCTTATTCTCAGGACACAAGAGGGTGAATGAAATACAGTGTTTCAGAGTATGGCTGTTTAGGAACCAAAGCAAACAAAAGAAACAACTGCCAAGAAAAAAAAAAACAAACAGGGGGTGTTCATATTAGATAACTTATTAGCCATTAAATGACAGCGATAAGGCAATTCTTGTTTAATCTAGGTTTAGAATCTTGAGCTGTCACAATGTAATGCGCTTGATGGGCAGAGGTGGTGAGAAAAATTGTACAGACCCAGCTCCAACATGAAACACTGCATGCATCCCAGCAAACAACCCCAGTGGATTAGAGGGAGCTAATAGATTGTTCTCATACACACTTTGTAGCTAGCTTTCCCGTGAGTAAATACTCTTCAACAGGAAGACAGGACTCAAGCAGATCAGATAAGAAAGGGAATTATTCAGGGGTAGTGCAGACTACCATCAACTACACAGGCTCACAGGATGTTAGATGTCGGAAGGGACCTCTGAAGAGCATCAAGTCCAACCCCCCTGCCAGAGCAGGACCATAGAATCTAGCACAGGTCACACAACAATGCATCCAGATGGGTCTTGAAAGTCCCCAGAGAAGGAGACTCCACAACTTCGCTGGGCAGCCTCTTCCACATGTTGAGGTGGAACCTCCTGTGCTGTTGTTTCTACCCATTGCCCTTTGTCCTATCCCAGGGTGCAAGTGAGCAGAGCCTGTCCCCTCCCTCTTGACACTCAGCCATCAGATATTTATAAACATTTATTAAATCCCCTCTCAGTCTTCTCTTCCCCAGATTAAACAGCCCCAGGGCTCTCAACCTCTCCTCATAGGGCAGTGCTCCAGTCCCTTAATCATCCTGGTCTCTCTCCGTTGGACCCTCTCCAGCAGATCCCTGTCCCTTCTGAACTGGGAAGCCCAAAACTGGACACAATATTCCAGGAGGGGGCCTCACCAGGGCACGGTAGAGGGGGAGGAGAACCTCCCTGGATCTGCTGGACACACTCCTCTTAAAGCACCTCAGGATCCCATTGGCCCTCTTGGCCACAAGGGCACATTGCTGACACACGGAGAACTTGTCATCTGCCAGGACTCCCAGGTTCTTCTCCACAGGGCTGCTCTCTAGCAGATCATCTCCTAACCTGTACTGGTGCAGTTTATTCTTCCTTCCCAGATTCAGGATTCTGCACTTATCCTTGCTGAACCTCATTAGGTTCCTCTCTGCCCAGGTCTTGCCACACAGCCATCAGGTGTCTCAGCCAAGCTTCCCAGTTTGGTATTGTCAGTAAACTTGCTGAGCAGACACTCTGTCCCCTCATCGATGTCATCTAAATGATGTTCAGAAGATTGCTTTGTTCCAACAAGAACTCCTAGCAACACCACAATGCCTGTATCACCGTTACCTGTTGTATGTGTCAAGGAACAGCACCAAAGACAAAGAAACATTCTTGGGGTGTTCTGTCTACCCAGGCATTGAAGGAATTAAGATGATTTTTACAAAGGGCTGTAAAAGGTGCTGCTATTTAAATAAATTTAAATAAAAAAGAGAGAGAGAGTTCAGGGAGTTTCTTATTCTGAGGTCAGCAGTTTCACTTTCTCTCTTCTGTTTATTAGCAGAGACATATATACCCTGAGAAGAGGATGCTTGCCATCATCAAAACTTCTGGTGTCACACTGGCCAGCAATAACCCATGAGAGACTTGAGACATCTTGATAGTCTGCTGAATGCTGCCTAGGTGCCCTGCTTTATAACTTTCCTGATTTGAGCTTGCTACCTGCAGCATATGAAAGGATGGACATGAACAGCTTCTTTACAGGATGTGTGATGATGATGAGAGGAGGAACAACAAAGAGACACACATACACATCACCCTCCCCCCCCCAAAAAAAAAAAAAAAAACAAACAGATAAAAGCCTCACAAAGGATCAAGAAAAGCCACCAGAGAAACAGAAAAAAATTGAAAACAATTAACAAGCAGGCAGGAGAGGAGTGCTAGACAGACGTAGAAGGAAGAGCTGACATACAATCACATTCTGCAAGTGATATGTCATGTCTTCCTCTTTCCTGCTGCATCAGGTCACATTACAGGTGGCTGACTAAAGCACAAGGTCTGCCACCAGATCTCATTAGACCTCCAGCCCTATCACTGTATAAGTGTATATGGAACATTTCTATTAGAAGAAGACTGCCAAGACTGGAGCCACAATAAAACAAATATGCTTTTTGGGAAGAAATTCAGTAGGCTCATTTACTGTGTTAGCTTTTCCTGTTAAGTTTATAGGCATATAGAGTACAAGATAAAATCTTGTGCTGCTGAATAGTATGGGAAGAAGCATATTTCAGCATAAAATTGAATTTTGAACTCTTTAGTCCATAATTAGAAGATTCTATTCTTTATCTATATGCTTTTGGGAATATTAGGACAATAGCATAAGCTAATAGAGCAGACAAACCTTTCTGTACAGCAAAAAAATGTGCATCAAACAAAGACATTATTCTTAACACTTGTTATTAAAAGGCCAAGCCTCAGTTTTAATTGAGAGGAACTAGACAAGTAATGAGAAATCAGCGACAGATAGATCTCTTCTTTTAAATAACATTCTCCCACACCCCACCATATAGCAGGTGATGAAGACAAATAACAGGCACCCTGCCTTTCAGTAACCACCTGTAAAACACTCTGCAAGTGAAACCAACACAAACACAGCAGTGCAAGCTTGCACATCCCTTGTGGATGCTGATAGACAAGCCATGACACGGAGTCCAAAGCTCAAATATGCTAGCTGCTCTCAGTATAGCTTCAGTGGGAAGTTCATTGGCCAGACACCCAGAAACAACCTTCCCCTTACAGGCATAAGTAGTTCTGAAATGCAAATGGCAGGGCAAGAACAAGAAAAGCAATGAAGGTTGGATGAACCCCCTGTCAAACAAAGGGAAAAAGAAGAACAAGAAGGTGGGAGTAACCAAAATGCTGCTAAATGAGCACAATGTGATGCAAACCCACTTTTCTGCTTCAGTCATCCCTTACCTCCATAAAATCAGCTCGGTGTTACCCAGTCTCTGGCAATCAGAGTCAATCCATTCAAACACTAATCCTATAAATGCACACAGAAAACTAAATCCCTTAAGACTGTAAATAGCTAGTGTTCTGCATCCTGAAATATGACATATTAAACAACACTGCAATTTCCTGGGGGGAAAAAAATCACAAACATTCTAATTTACACATTATAGTTCTCTGGGTTTTTATCTGTACTCAGTGCATATCTGGAGGCTAAACTCCAGCAGTTACTCTGTCACCAAATGACCCCTCTCTAGCAGGGGAGGGGGATCAGGAAAAGGAGAGAAGACCCAGAGGCTGAAACAAAAATGGTTTTAGGGGGATATCCAAGCTGGAACTGATGGCAATACAAAGTAGATTAAATCATGCTCAGCCCAGCAAAGCACAGCACTCACCCTTAAGCAGGAAGGCAGGTCTCAGGAACAGGAAAGGGGCATGGAGCAGAGCAAGAAGCCTAAACAAGAAGCTGTAGTAGGAGACTCCTCTTATCTCACACTTCCTCCTTTATACTGAGTGTGGTGCTGAAGGTCTGGGACTCACCTGTAGCCAACTCAAGTCAGCTTTGCTGGTTGACTCACAGCTGCTGATGGCCTGCAGCCTGTGGCTGGCCTGGGATTCTGTCCCAGCCAAAGCAGGACAGTATGCCACCCCTTATCCTGTAACATCCACATCACACCCAAATCACCCCAGTTTTTTAGCTTTTCCTGTCTCTCAATGCATACATATGCATCTATCCACACAGATAGTAGTCCCCTGGCCCCAAAAGTTCACTGAATTGATTTAGTCATTGAGTAATAGAGTAATTGCTGTGGTTTAACTCCAGATACAGGCTAAATGTCAACAGCATTGCTCAAAATGCAGTCAGCGGGTTAGAGGCTGTTTCTTAGATGTGTGTCCAAGTGGAAGAACAGTCCTGACACCTTCAGGAGCTACAAAAAGAATAAACGTTAAATAGCAGTCAGAGTCTGCATAAACAAGTACATCTGTGGTTAATTAACAGTCCAGCAATAGCAATTGTGGAAAAAAAAAAGTAGAGAGAAAAAAACTAAGACATGGAACAAAACAAGAGGAGAGAGAACAAGATGCCACCAAAAAATGATGAAAACCATATGCTCAGCTAGAGATTTTTCATCTCTGCACATCATAAACAGGCATTGTATTGGGTGAGCCAACACAACAGCAATGCCGTCAGCCACAGAAAAACAGAAAAAGGAGAATAGATGCTTGTATCTGTATTTATTTTAAATTTACAAGTGCTTCTTCCTCAGAGGCCTTTTCATTCTGGAGTTGTCTTTCATTTCCAGAGGCATCAGGGTAGAGGCATGCATCCAGCTCAGTGAAGACACGCTCTCAAGACAGCATGAGCAGAGAGCCAGCTGACTCCTAGCACTCACCAGCAGCACCCAATTTGCCAAAGAAACCTGATGCTTTTGTTCTAGATGGTAATGGCTCTGTGTGGCAAGGTCTTGGTAGTAGGAGGGCTATAGGGGTGGCTTTTGTGAGAAGATGTTAAAAGCTTCCCATGCCTAACAGAGCTAATCACAGGATCACAGGATGTCAGGGATTGGAAGGGACCTCCCAAGATCATCAAGTCCAAACCCCTGCCAGAGCAGGACCACAGAATCGAGCACAGGTCACACAGGAACACATCCAGATGGAGCTTGAAAGTCTCCAGAGAAGGAGACTCCACAACCCCTCTGGGGAGCCTGTTCCAGTGCTCTGTGACCCTCACATTAAAGAAGTTCCTCATGTTGAGGTGCAACCTCCTGTGCTGTAGTTTCTATCCATTGCCCCTTGTCCTGTCACAGGGTGCAAGTGCGCAGAGCCTGTCCCCTCCCTCTTGACACTCAGCCCTCAGATATTTATAATAACAAATGGCTCCAAGATGGTCCCACTGCTGTCCAAGGCCAAGCCAATCAAAGATGGTGGTAGCACCTCTGTGATAACATATTTAAGAAAGAGGAAAGATTGCTGCACAGCAGCCACTGCAGCTGGAGAGAGGAGTGAAAATATGTGAAAGAAACAACCCTGGAGACACCAAGGTCAGCGAGGAAGGAGAGGGAGAAACCACCTGCAGCCTGTGGAGAAGACAGCAAGGCAGGCTGTCCCCTCCCTGCAGCCCATGAAGAATATCAAGATGCTCGAGCATGTCCAAAGGAAAGCAGCAGAGCTGGTGTTGGATCTAGATGGGCAAGCCTATTGCTGTGCAGTGGCTGCTGTCTCCATCTCCTGCTCTGCCTGACTTTGCATACTTTGCTCCAACAGGTGACCCTCCCTCTCTACCACAAGCTGCTCCTTAAAAAGATGAGGATATAATCAGAAGTGGAAGTTTTCCTAAAGGAATTTTGGATATGTGGATATGGCCTCCACGGGGTCTGGGCAAAATATACTTTTGTTCTGGACCTAGACAAGTGCCACCGGAGGAGTGCTGCCCTGCAGCATAGCAGGGTTCTTCAGGTAAGCTACCTTTCAGTGCTGCATAAATAAAGATTCTATCATTGAAGTGCTTGAGTGCTGTCCTCCTGTTATTATTACACAGAACTTCTCTCTCTGGATACAGATGTTAATGTTTACTGTGAGAACCCAGAAGGAGAATGATAATGGAATGTTTAGATGGCCTTCATGTCTGTGAGGCTCTGGAGGTGATAAGAGAAGTTGTACCTCCAAACCAGGTGAGAAAAGGATGGGAGTAAAAGGTAACAAAGTGTTGCATCTTTGAAATGGATGGGAAGGCAACTGGGGAGAAGGACACCCGTTAAAATAAAGATAAATCAGTGGGCAAGCTGTGGGAAGTGGAACTGTGACATTCACCTATGTCTCAATAAACAGCCACTGGCTCTGCAGGTCTGGGCCACTTCACCCACCCTGTAGCCAATGGTCACCTCCTCGCAGCTGCTCTGTCGGTTGTACTTCTGCTCTCTGTGTTGAGACTGGCACCCAGCATAGTGCTTGATGTGCTCAAGAAAACCCACATTCACATTAGCTGGTCTAAGTTTTCTACTACCTTTGACCTAGAAGTGAGCACTAAGCTGAATTTGGGAGCGGTCCCTGAGGCAGCCAGGGCAGTTTATTTTCCAAAGAAATCACTGCTGACAATAGAATTGGGAGTTTACAGACTGGACCTTCTAAGGGTACAGAGAGATTCAAAAACGTTGCTCCCTAAAATATGGAGCAAGTACACTAACTGGTCTCTGCATCCCTTCCTAACACAGGCTCTGTGTGTTTGTGTACATCAGGCTCTGCTTCTTCTGGTGCTTTAAAAAAAAAAAAAAGGCTAAGGTGAGGGATTTCATCAGTTCACAAGGTTTAATGTTGCATGGCACAGCCTGATTTTTTTTTTCAGGTTTATATTGGCCAATATTTATTGAATTTTATTGAAGAACTGTATTTTGTTTATGTTCTGGCTGGGCTTTTGAGATCCCTTCGCCAGACACCCAGAAATACATTACTGCTTCTGAAAGTACAGGTTGTACAAAAAGAAGAAATATGCAGCCTGCTGAAAACCACTGCAAAGGGAGCTGGCTTTACTGAAACTCAGAAAGGGTCTAAGGAGCACCAGTCTTGCAGTTTTGGTGGCACTGAGGGGCTTTGCAGTATCTGCTCAGGCTTGGTGATTTTTTGGGTCACAACCACCCCATGCAATGCACCAGCCCTGGGGGAGAGTGGCTGGCAGCTGCCTGGAAGAAAAGGACCTGGGGGTGCTGGCCAACAGCCAGATGAACATGAGCCAGCAGTGTGCTCAGGTGGCCAACAAGGCCAGCAGCATCCTGGCTTGGATCAGGAATAGTGTGGCCAGCAGAAGTAGGGAACTCATCATGCCCGCAGGGGCAGGATACTTGGTATTGGTGAGGCCGTGCCTCAAATACTGGGTTCAGTCCTGGGCCCCTCACTACAAGACATTGAGGTGTTGGAGTGTGTCCAGAGAAGGGCAACAAAGCTGGTGAAGGGCCTGGAGAGCAGGTCTGGTGAGGAGTGGCTGAAGGAAGTAGGATTGTCTAGTCTGGAGAAAAGGAGGCTGAGGGGAGACCTCATTGTTGTCTATAACTGAGGTGAGGGTCAATCTCTTCTCCCTAGTATCAGGTGATGGAATGAAAGGAAGTGGTCAGGTTGCACCAGAGGTTTAGGTTGGATATTAGGAAAAATTTCTCTGCTGCAAGAGTGGTCAGGCAATGGAACAGGCTGCCCAAAGAGGTGGTGGAGTCCCTATCTCTGGAGGTGTTCAAAAAATTTGTGGACACGCACTTGAGGACGTGGTTTATTGGCCATGGTGGTGTTAGGTCAGTGGTTGGACTCAATGCTCTTAGAAGGCTTTACAACTGAAAAGAATTCTCTGTTTTTTATGATTCTGTGAATTTAGCACAGACTGTGGAAGAACAGCCATTGAGCTTTCTGAAGTCTCTAGGAACACAGAGTGTCAAAGATTGAGAAGCACAAGGCTGCAGCTGGGGTGACAGCCCTCCTCAGCACAGCAGCAGGGTAGACATGCTCAACACACTACCCACAGAGAATGGCAGAGCCCATCCTGCCCTGGAACCTCTCAAGAAGCAAAATCACAGCAAAATAACAATAGGAAAAGAGCCTTGCACACATTTTCATATTTCTTAAAATAGCTCTCCCCCCTGTGCCTGCTCCCCCACCCTCCTCACCTCTCTTGGCAGGGAGCTAGCTGTAACAAGTCATTAAAGAAGGACTTTCATGCTGGGACAAACATACAGAAACGAAAACATTTTACATTTTTCTTTGCCAGTAAGTTACATTTCTAAGTAAATATTATTAAAGATACTTGCATGAGCAACAGAGCTTCTTCTCTTGGAAGCCAAATGGCTTTTTCTGGCTATATCCTGCAGCTAACAAGGTTGTGTCTGATCACAGTTATACCAAAGGGGTAATTCTTCCCTGATAAAATTGTAAGTCAAAGCTTCATTGTACAATTGTCCAGGAAAGGTGTGAAGGAGATGCTATTGCATAAATCAAAAAGACTTGCTCAAATGTCAGTCACTGCATGGGACTGAAAACCAGCTTAATTTTTTTTTTTTTCAGACTTGTCCTTGGCATTTTCATTTTAAAATGTTATTTTATTTTATGTTTGGAATCATAAAATCTTGACACAAAATGTTGCAATTTTAGAAGACTTTTTAAAAGAAGCATATATGTCAAAAAGCCGTTTCAGAAAGAATTTTGCCTGGGCAAGGGAATCAGGAGCAGTCCTGGCTGAACCCTTTAGAGCCATTAGTCTCTCTGCAGGATTTCCTTTATTGTCATATTGTCATAATGCTACAGAATGTTCCAGTCTTTCACTTTAATTTACTGCTGTGGTTTTTTTTCTTGTGATGGGAAGTTGTCCTTACACAACAGCATCATCAGGCCTAATTTTGTAAACATCAATCTGCATAATCAAGATTTATGTTTATAAAAATATTTATATTTCCTCTTCTCTGTTAGGAGAGGAAAATTATATTTTATAATTAGGCAGTGGCAGCAAACAAGACGTGTAATTGTGCTATTAGCATGTGTGAATTCAGAATAGGAAGCCCTGTCAAACTTTGCTTGGGAAAAAAAATGTCCTAGGCTTGCACAGAAGGTGACTGTTAACTTGCCAGCTGTTGCCAGTCCCCAAATACCAAGACCTACCATATTAGTTCACTATAGGTCAGATTCACTCCTCAGCTGCGGCACTTGAGCGTTAGTTGAGTTTCACTGAAGCCTCTAACTACAAACCACCACTGATCCCTGGACCTTTTGCATGTGATTTCCTCATGCATGAACTTCTCCTTAAGATATATTTAACACAAGAGCAAGGCAAGACATCAAGGAAGAAAAATTAAAATCTAGTTTAAAGAAAACAACATTGAAGAGGTTTTTCTTTATCTACCTGTATGTACATATTTGTTCGTGTGTTTCTCCATGACAACAGGCAGAATCTTACTCTCACTGAGTTTCACAATTAGCTTTACCAAACATTTGAATTCATTGACCCAGAGAGATTAAAATGTCTTCCCAAACATTTCTTTATGGCTGAATTAAATTTTATAGTCTTTAATACAGCATTTAAGATTTGAGAAATTTTTCTACTCAATCATCATCATTTAGTGTTGCACCTCAATATTATTATTTCACAGAATCACAGAATGTTAGGGGCTGGAAGGGACCTCGAGAGATCATCCAGTCCAACCCCCCTGCCACAGCAGGATCATTTATACCAGATCACACAGGAACTCATCCTGGGTCTTGAATATGTCCAGAGAGGGAAACTCCACAACCCCCCTGGGCAGCCTGTTCCAGTGTTCTGTCACCCTCACAGGGAAATAATTCTTCCTCCTGTTTCCATGGAACTTCCTATGCCTCAGTTTCCACCCATTGCCCCTTGTCCCCTTGATTGCCTGGCTCCATCCTCTCGGCACTTACCGTTTATATATTTATAAACATTATAGAGGTCACCTCTTAGTCTCCTCCAAGCTAAAGAGCCCCAGCTCCCTCAGACTCTCCTCAGAAGGAAGATGTTCCACTCATGTAATCATTTTCATGGCTCTATGCTGGACTCTTTCAAGCAGCTCCCTGTCCTTCTTGAACTGAAGCATCTAAGATAAAAGCAGGTCCCTTACATTAAAATTCTTGGACACAGCCTCTTACACGATAATTACACTGAGGTTCAGCCCTTTGGATGCTGCCACCTTGAATAAGGAAACCGAGGTTTGTTTAATCTCTAGCTTAACCAAGTGGGCTTCAGAACACGGTCTGGAACCTGCATAAAAGTGGATGCAGGTTAACCAGTGAGCACATCTGCACTGTGTGGCAATATGTCTCCCTGCTGTTCAGAAGGCTTTGTGTTTGTTCATTCAGATTTAACAGGTTTTTCAACTTCGGACATCAATATTCCAAAACTCTTGACTTTGGAGAGATGCTTTTGAAATCTTCTTCTTAGTGAAGTATCACCAATTAGTAAATGTTTGTCTCAGTTAAAACACATTGTGATTAATAGGACACAGACATTACGGTAGTTTGTGTGTAACAATGCAGGCATGAAGTCAGCACCCTTAGAGCATGGATTCATGACTAGCTTCTGCAGTTTCAAATAGAGGGGTTGGTCCTGCCCTCCCTCTATTCACTAGTAACAAGAAAACATTTTTTGTGGTGGGATTACTTTTTCTATACACTCAGCTGACAAATACAATCCAGCCAGGGTGGCCACAGCTGTAAGTCTCCAGTAAGAACCTCAGAAGCAGCCCATAACACCAGAAGCTGTGACAGAAACTGCAAAACACTGTGAACAAAACACCAAGAGCCCCCCATGCCACCATCCTGTGCTACTTGACACTAATTATCACAGCTATAAATCCTGTGAGCACTCAGTGAAGTTGGTGGGTGGGTGGCAATCCCTGAACCCCCAAGAGAGTTTTTCTTCATCGTAATCTGCAGTGCTTTGCCATGTGTGACCATACGAGCCTCCCTTGGCAGTACCAGCATCGACACCCAACGGGAGGGTTGGTACCCAACTTCTCAGCCTGGTCTACAAATTCACCACACCATCAATGTGGGATGGCCTCAGGCCCAGTCAGGCCACCTGGCTTTCTCAGAGGCTTCGAATAAATCCTCTAAGCCACGCATCAGATTTGGGGCAGACTTCTTTGCAGGGCTAACTTCGCATACAGCATTCAGCCTTCCTCTGCTAGCTAGTTCATCCTGCCACTCTGGGCACAGAGAGAAGGTGCCTTACCCTCAAACCTTTCACATAAAGAGGAGCAACATCTCTGTGCTTGCAGACAGCAGGCCAGACTCACACAGGTGCAAACGGCTTCACCATTCAAACTTAAGCTCAATTTGCTGAGTTATCATGGGGTTGGTCAGGTTAAATTTGATGATCTGCCCAACAGGAGCAACATGTGGTTGGCGTGCTCACTAGCATTTAGTATCTGTGTATACACGCACACTCCCACCCACCGTGCACAGAGCCAGGTTTCTTTCATAGCTGTGTTACTTTCTACCTGGACTTCAACGTGCTTCCGGAGACCGTTTCACCCCGCCGACCAACAGACTTGCACAGAGTTGCCACAGGAGGGCGCCCACGGCCAAGCTGGCCAGCTGGGAACGGCTGCTCTCGGTGGTACCAGCGAAGGGCTGCGTTTGCCTCGCACTGCCCTTGCGCTACATCCTGAGCACGCAGCTCAGGGAGCCAGCTGTTGAACTTTGAGCCACTCATAGTGGCTACCCTGAGCAATTAATGTGCTAGGTCACACTGAATCTTGCCCTTCATATCTTTCCCATCTTCTCCTGACCTACAGCGTTTCTTGACATTTCCGGGCTTGAAACTCTTGGGATATGAATTGGATGCTCTTCTTAAAGTGCATGATGAAGGCCTGCAAAATGAGTTTGCCTGATTCACTTTCACTGGCCCAAGCGATTTCCCTGCTCCAGGTAAATCAAATGCTAGTGCTTTATTCCCCTTGCTTCCCCATTGCATAGGACTGGCTGTGCTGAGCACTTTGAAGCAGCTAAATGAAACAGAAAGGAGTTCCAAAAACCCTGCAGCCCAATTGTCTGTTCAGTTTGTCCACAGGATAAGAGAACTCAGCCACACCAAAGGCTCTGGCCCAGGATCCCCACAGTAAGGGTTAGCTGCATGGAGTGATTTCATGACACAGTTCCTGGTCCAAAGACGTAAACACTAACTAGCTTCTCTGGAGAAGGCTCATTTGTTTATAGAGTAGGAGAGAAAAAGCAGAAAGAAAAGATGTGGAAATGTGAACTTTTGCCTGTTTGTGTTTTAGTTTGGTTTTGTTTTTGTTCTTTCCTTTATGAAAACTTTAAACTTCTAACACAAGAACTTTTTAACTTCTTTCTCACTAAGTCAGTTTTTCTCTAGACTCAGCAAAACAAACTCTGTTTATTAATGTGAGTTTGTCCCAAGATCTGGTTTTGCCAAGTCTTGAGCATTAGAAGTCCCCTAAAAAATCTTTTCCTTCTCATCCATCCTCCTAGCTTTCCTCTCCCACAACATACACAAGGCACTTCCTTCAGGTTTGCTCTGAGATCAGAGTTTCCTCAGGATGTTCAGCCTCAAAGCTTGAGAAACACTACAACACATTAGTCACCTCCGTCACCACAGTTCCCAAATACAGCAGCAAGCCAGACTTCCAGCTGCTGCAATTCGTCAGCATTACCCAGTCCAGCTTCACTGCAGACCTGACCCACAGTGTCTGCTGCAGCAAAGGATTATACCACAGCCACCCGCTGGCCTCATTCTATGTGTGACCTGAGAGGTACCATGACCAAAACAAGTGTGTGGGAAGCTCACCCTTGATATTTAGGGTCACCTGAATATTGGACTTTTGCTCAGGGTCACAAACAGATGAAAAGAAGAGGATGTGTATGCCTGTTACAGTATCACAGTATATCATAGGATATCACAGGTTGGAGGGGACCTCAAGAGATCATCTTCTCCAACCCCCCTGCCAGAGCAGGATCACTTAGAGTAGTCAGCACAGGAATGCATCCAGGTGGGTTTTGAAAGTCTCCAGAGAAGGAAACTCCACAACCTCTCTGGGCATCCTGTTCCAGTGCTCTGTCACCCTCATTGTAAAGAAGTTTCTCCTCATGTTGAGGTGAAATCTTCTATGTTCAAGTTTGAACCCATTGTTCCTTGTCTTATCACTGTGAACCACCAAAAAGAGCCTTGCCCGTTCCACTTGACACTCACCCCTCAGATATTTACAGACATTGATCAAATCCCCTCTCAGTCTTCTCTTCTCCAGATTAAACAGCCCCAGGGATCTCAGTCTCTCTTCATAGAGGAGATGCTCAAGTCCCCTAATCATCCTCGTTATTGACATCTGTTACTGACATCTGTAGAAATGTGAACAAAATAGTATTGTTCTGTAAGAGTTTCTGTTTGCCTCTCTTGTCCCTCATTACCTAGCAATAACGTAAGTATGTGTACAAAACATCAACACACCAAGAACATACCAAATAAGCTTTACTTTCTCATAAATGAGAGCTCAGCATTAGACATAATTCACCCAAAAGGAATTATTCTTTTTTTTCCTTTTTTTTTTTCTTGTACACTCTCTGGATTTCCAGGCTTTGAATGACTCCTTCCACAGGACAATTTGGCAGAAGTGTGGTGTCACGAAGTAGGGCAGCTCCTATGCCTCATGGCACAGGCCAAAGACTGTCCGTGTTGCTTACTCAAATTCTTCTAAGTAACAACACATTGGCACTCACAGCACATGCCAGCAGAAAACTCTAATTCCAGGGTAAAATAGCATCCAACTCCACTGTCACCTAAATCAGGACGTGCCAAGAATGAAATCAGGAGAGATCAGGGTAAATATAAGTGAACAGGGAGTCATGCCCTTAAAACACTCTAATCAGCTTCCTAATCAAAGTCCAGTCATGTTTTCTGTTCCTGCTTTCCTCACTGGATGTGCAAATCACTCTATTTCTAAATCATTTTCCAGAGAAGCTTTCTTTCGTTTTCTATTTTCATAGAACGATCAGATGGATTTTCCTCAGACTTTCTCCCAAAAGCCATTGGCTGAGCAGAGTGATGGAAAATTTCAGCCTAGAAAGTAGAACCTTTCAGAAACTCAGGAGCAAGGGCAAACACTGGACTTGGAGCAAAAACTGTTTTGCAGTCTTAATTACAATACCCCATCAGCGTCCACATGGAGGCTGTGCTACAGACACAGAGCGGATTTATTTACATGTGCAGGGTTTGGAGCTGAGGCAATCAGTGTTCCTTGTTTTATTGACCAGTAATGCAGGAGAAACAGAAGATGCAGACAGCTGGCCCGATTTGACTCACCAGATTTTCTCAGGAGATGCTGGAGCACGTTCCACGCAGTAGGTGCAGCCGGCATGCCTGGACATCACCCACCGCTTCTGTTTGATGTGGTTTCAGAGGCTTGCACATCCTTTGTGTCACACAGGCCTCTGGGCGCTCAGGGCAAGATCAGATTGCTAATGATTAAATGGAAGCATGTGCAGTGGCACCCTTCAATAGTCCTCTGATACTCTAAGAACATGCAAACCAGGGCCACAGGGACAAACTCACTTCTCAAAGTGTGTGACAGCCTTTCTGTTCAGCTTTTTGCCATACGTGAAACATTTCTGACTATAAGTACGGACTTGCTAACATAGCCTTAGCGATCTGATTAAAAAAAATCACATTGAGCACCTACAGTGCTGGACATGAAAGAACTCTTTAGACTAATTATCAAGAATAAGTGCCCACAGAGTAGCAACTACTGTGTCCTCCCATGCCGTGTGACAATTATTCCTCCCTTAGAGCACCAGCAGCAGCTCAGGAGAAGCCAATTTGCTGCTGATGCAGTTTGCAGGAAGAAAAATATCTAGCCTAAACAGAAACAAGCTAAAGGTGGGCTCTGGCCTCCTTGGCAGCCACTGATTCTGTACTAACTTGCAGCTGGGACCAGAAGATGCCAAGATGCTATTTAGCTTTTCAGGTTGGTGAAGTGTTTTTTGATGCTGAGCAGAAGGTGGTTATTTTTTTGTAAGCTTTGATCTCCAGTGAAAAAAAAAAATTCTTCTCCCTTTTACATTAAAAAGTGTAGAATATCAAACCATTCCTTTGAGAACAGGAGAGGAATTGATTCTTGCACAAAGGTCAGCATATGTACCCAGAAAGGAGAAAATGTGCACTCCCTGCTGCAGCTGCTTTTGGCTGCTCTCCCCTTCTCGTTTCCATCAGAGGGTGCCCTTGCTTCAAAAATGCCCACACCCGGGGTCTGCCATCAAAGACTTGCCTTTAAAGCAGGTCTTCGAGTTAGGTGGTCCAGTCCAGTCGCTAAATGCTAAGCAAGGTAGGAGACAGCATGATTAAACAAGATAGCATTACTTATTTTCCCCACTGTACAAGTCAGGAGCACTGCAGACATGAAAGATCAAGAGGCAGCAGCTGTGTAGAAACTGTTCTGCTTGGAGTCTCTCATTTCACAGACCCTGCACAGAGCCTCACCAGCAGGCTAAAAACACTTTCCACAGTTTCAGTCTTTCTCTCTTTTAAAAGGGGAAAGGCAAAAGGACTGTTTACATTTGCATTTTAAAGTCTATTTATACAAAAGCCTCCCACTTTGTACAGAAGGCTGGAAAGAAGCTGAATTTGGCATTTATAAGCCTTTATAAATAGGTGCATTTTAAACAACACAACCAAAGCACAAGTGAGCAGAGGATAGGCTTTTCTACAGTGACTCAGTACAAGCTATTCTTTTCTGGTAAAGGAGATGCTTGATCTCCAAGGCTGTCCCTCCCAACAGCCCATACAGGACAGGCTTCTCCCCACAGATCACTGCTGGGGGAAGGTAGTGGCACTTGCACAAAAGGCACAACACAGCCACTTTCCATTCCTCTCTTCACTTCCATTCTTCTTTTCACTTCCATTCTTCCCTTCACTTCCACTCTTCCCTTCACTGCTCCTGGAAATCATTAAAATTGCCCTCAGCTGTCCTCACCAGTTGGCCTTCCTCTTCTCAACATCACCTGCTGTCAATGAAGTCCGCAGCCCATCTCCAATCCTGACAATCTTTACTGGTGCACTTTTTTTAAATGCTCAAACTTGAATAATTTTTAAAGAAGTCAGTAACAATAACAGCAGGTTCCTGGAAGTACAGTTTTGGCTAAGCACTGTCAATACTTGAAAACCTTACAGCTAAACATGCCTACATCTGCCTCAGAGAAGCTGACCCTTCAGGCACTGCGGAAGACTCCCCCTCCCTCCAAGATCCAGCTGTAGACTAAGGGGAAACAAAACTCTCCCACCACTTCAGTTGCAGCCTGCTGCATTTACAACTGACACTCCCAGCTATGACTTCTACTAGCATTTAGCAGCAGCTGTGCCCCCAGCTGGGAGCTTTCACTTTCTATTTTTAAAATCAGTGAAATCAGGAGCATATGGGGCCTATAATTTACCATGTATTTTTAATAATAAAACCTACTCATACTGTAAGCCTACCCTGGAGATGCTTTGCTCTCTAGGAGATCCTTTATCAGGGCTTAGTACACCTGATTGTATTGGGTGTCTGATGTTCTCTGTGATCTGCTATCATTGGAGTGCAGAGCCTAAGCCATACAGCAGGCTCAGAAGCAAGAAGGTGACAATAACTTCTCACTTTGGTGCAATACTGGAAGTTGTGCATGACAGCCAGATATCTCCAAGATACCTTCTTATGCCTGCATCAGTACAATAGCTACTAAATGCAGTATTTCATAACACCTTTGTGCATGTAAGTGCATAAACATTTTAAGCCAATCTGTTTTCAGGAGACAACTATTTCCAGCTAGAAGACAAACTTAAATAGGAGAACTAGGAATAAAATGAGTTTACATACTATCTGGCTAGGGCCAAGAGGAAAACTGTGATGGATGGCAAAGGAATAATACAGCTGAAGAATTCCTGCTTGGCAGAAACAAAGAACCAAGTCTTTGGGAATTAGAGTCAGTTAATGTTTTTCTGTTTCCTCCCTTGCCCCTTAAAGCCAAGACCACTTTTCTTCATCTCAGCAGAGGTGTAAGCTAAATGCCCTACAGCTAGACCTACTCCTTACTTAGGTTGCTGTAATCATTGCATTTAAAGATTTTGGGACAGCTTTTGGTTGAAGTCAGGAGAGTTATGGCAGTTCTGAAAGAAACATGACAGCTTCACCAATGTGCTTTTCAAGCACCTTTACATGAGCAGGTAAGCAACTAGATATACAGCAACCCTTCTGGTGTTTCCAGGTGTGTAGAGCTTTTCCTTGTTAGACAAAGGACCTTTTTATGTCCATTTCCTTCCATGCATGAGCTTAAAAAAGCCACCCAGAGCTTTCTTACATTCTGTCCCATGGACACTGTGGAGGGTTATGACAATCTGTTTATGAATCATTTCTGACTTTTAAAGAGTACAAATTTCTCCTTCATTTTGCCTTTTATCATCATACCTATGATCTAATGGAATCTGGTAGCCCTTCAAGGTTTCCTTCAGGGACTATTCCTCCCCCATGAAGTGCCAGCACAGAGAGGAAACATTTCCCTGAGATGCCTCTGAACAACAATGGCACCAGCTCTTGCCATTCTTGCTTCTCTGCCATTCTCTCTGTATTTCCTGTTGGACTAAGCTGTCAGCCTAAGAGGCTTTCCTCTTCCTGGAGATAATGATGTGAATGAAAACCCGGAGAGGTCTCCATCACTGCTGTACATGAAAATGAAGCCCATTTACAATTAGTGGTAATTGGTGTAATGACCAATGAAGTCCATATGCAGTTTCTCAGTAGCGTTTACATTACATTGCTACACTGCATTATAATTGTGGTTGCTGCCTGGGATGGAGAGTGGAGAAAGAGGTAGAAAAACCTGTGCAGAAGTTACTGCTGGTCATATCCCTTTTACAGTTTCATATCCCACATTGCAGATGATAATAAATATACAGCATAATAAATTTGGGGCCTTAAAATGTAAGGATCTCTGAAATGGTTGTGTGGACTTGTTGGCTTGAGGATGAATGAGATAGGCAGTTAGTTCTGTTCTTGGGACTAGGATGTCCTGGCAGGACAGCCATGGGAAAATTGCTGAGCTGTTGCCTACCTCATAGGTATAAAGAGAAGTCAGCCTCTATGACACAACAGCTCTAAATTCATGTGAAATCAAATGCTGTCAAACAGAAAAACCTGGATCCAGCTGTCAAACACCAAGAATGAACAAAGCCACTAAGAACAACGTGGACAAAGTTATTGAGCTGAACACCCCTAGACCCTGCAGCCAGAATTGTTTTCCTAGTGCAATCTTCCTTGCTGTGAAGTTTCTATGACTGCAATTGCTGACTGGTTTCAGCTGAAGTTTAACTGATGGGAAATAAACCAAATCCTCATTGCACTGTTTGGCTTCTGCTCAGTCATCACGTCCAGTTCGTGTCTTATTTAGTGCTCCTCTCGAACCATTTCTGGCTTCATTATCTTGTTGTTTGCTAAGTGGTTTTGCCTTTCATACTCAGCCAGTTACTGTAAAAGCCAACACTGTTTAGGCTGACACCTACTCACAAGGCCACTGCTCCCCACCTGCCACCACCTCATCAGGAGAACTTCCTGAACAATGCTCTGGAGAACCAAGCAAGTGCTGTGGCTTTGAGGTCACCAGGCTGTTCTCCTCTAGCATTATCTGATGTAGATACAGTCGACTCACTTCAAAGATCAAACTTGAGACTGAAGAGTAGCTTGGCTAATAATATCCCACAGTTGAAACTGCTTTGGCAGTGGGATAGATAAGATTACTTAACAGGGCTTTCCCATCTCCATCATCAAAATTCCCCACTGATTTCAGGAAATGGTGGCCCAATAGGTTAGCAGATACTTCTGTTTGTCTGTATGCTGGCTCCTTTATTTACTCTAGACCTCTTGGTTACCCTGGGGATAAAAGAAAACCTCACTCCCTATGATGCAAGTAGAGAGACACAGAGGTCAAAGCCAAATGAGTTTAAATAAAAATTCATAACACAGTTCAGAAGGCAGTGACCCCTGAGCTGCTTTTCAGGCTGTTTGGGGGATTTGGCTCAAAAATTATTTCTTCTTCCTGAACCAGACATATGGTTCAGAAACAGAGTTTCCATCCATGTCAAATGCCTTCCATATCAAGACAGCAAACTGACTGGCTTTCAGACCACAAAGGCAGCACCCCGCCCAGAGCTGGACATGCAGAGGGATCGCCTGATTTCTATTAGCTAGGACAGGAAAGCAAAGGATTAGCAGCAAGAGCTCGTCAAAGCCCTGGGATAGTTTGTGTACAGATACACACAACCCTGCCAATCCATGAGAAGCTTTCCTTTGGTGTTTGAAGCCTCAGGCTTTCCTACACAGAGGTTACCAGCTGGTTTAATGTCTCAGAAAAACACAAGCCTGCTAGGAGCTAAGAAGAAAGTAACTTAGTTATTGCCACTTTCTGACCTGAGGTTGAAGTTCAGCTCATGTTCCTGGCATTGAACCAGTCTGAAAGCAGCCATCTTCTGTGTCACATTCATAGTGATGTTCCAAAAAACCTTCAGGAGAGTCCACCCAACTCATAAAACGTGACTTTGAGGTGACTAAAACCCTCTGGTAAAATAGAAAGATTAACTGAGATTGAATACTGGGACAGAGGCTTTCAAAAGTCAAAACTGCTGGGATGGAAGGAAGCAAACCCATGCAGCCCTTGATGATCTTTTTCTACTGGCAGCAAAAGCTGTTCTGCTGCTGCTGCTATGGAGAGGCAGAAGTATTGAGGAGACTGAGCAAAGCCATGAATGTGGATGTCAGCAGCAGGCTGGCAGCACATGGCAGAAGGCACCATGCCACTCCTGTCAAGCTGGCACATCCAAAGGCACAAAGCTTTCCTGTGAGACTACACTGGGTAAAGTAGAGCTCAGCAGCCCTACCTCTCCTGCTCATCCCACAGCACAACAAAAATAAACCCATTGTACCACTGGGGCAGAAATGCTGAGCCATTATTTTTTTGTCATAATGTCCATTTCCAGGCTGGCTAAGTGTCTGAGCCAGGGATAATGTGGGTAGCATTCACCATGAAGCACTGGCAATGGGTGGTTTTCTAGGAGCCTTCTTTGCTCCTTGGCAGAGAACATAGTTCCTGTACACCACGGTGCATGCCCTACCAGGGGAACAAAGAACAGAGCAGTGCCTGCTCCAGGCATATTCTTGCCAGATTGGTTCTTTAAAGTGCCTGCAAGTCCTTGAGAGCATCTGCCTTGAGCACTATGTCCATTGTAGCAGGCAAGATGCATCCATGCATGTACGTTACATCCTCATGTGAAGACTGTGTGCCTGCCACCTCTTCTGAGCCTCTATCTCAGGAGGAAATTGCTTCTAGGCTGCACATCCAACAGCAGCCCTGAACAACACAACACGACCATGCCAGGGAGCACCTACAATGACACCCACTGGTTGTAACTGTGAAACTGGAAAGCAATATCCTTCTTTCTCCACATTACCACTTCCACCCCGAGCTCTGACTGTGGTATCATCTGCACAGAAGCCAGTCAGGGGAGCTCTGCAAAACAGAGCCTGAGGAAGGAGTGAGATGTTCTGCCCTAGCCTGTTTAGATAGATTAGAGAACAAGTAATATTAGAATCTTTTGTTTCCCACCTCTTTTTGTCAAGTAAATGAGGTTTAAATAGCTCCTGAGAGGAGACAGATCTCAAGTTAAGCAGTTTCCAGAAAGCAGAGCAAGCAAGCTCCCTACCCACTCCCCTCCCCAAGTCTGCCCTTAATGTAAATTATCAGGAATTATCCTTTCAAGAGATAAAGGGGAGAGAAGGAACAGAGAATATGATTGTGCCTTGCAGCCAGTTTGAGTGGGGAGTCGAGCTGGATTTGGCATAATGCCAACTCCTGGCTCAAATTTCACCTGTAAAAGCCCTGTAGACATTAAAAAAGCATTCGTTATGCACCCAGACACAAAAAACTCATTATGCTCTATTTTTCCAGCCCTGCTAACTATGCATGAACTGTTCCTGCCGAAGGACAGCATAACCTGCTGCCTTCAGATTGCTTGATGCCAATCACAGGGTTGTTTTTAATGGGAAGGAAGGTTCTTTGATTGGACTTCTCCTAAATGACCAGGGACCTACATGTGTGGATTCTTGGTTGATCTTTAAAGGGCTCAGCTACAAGACTTGCTCATCTCTCCCACAGCTTGGAACGTTCACACATAACAGTCAAGTCACTTGCTGCTCACAGTTGGACTAGAATCTGTGTAGCCCCTAAATGAGGAATTTCCCACCATTTCTGTCTATATCAAACCTTGTGCTGACTATCAAAGGATACTAAACTTCTTCCATAATGTATTTAGACAAATCTGTACAAATTTGCTTTCTGTATGGTAGAGAAAGGCTTATCTTGAGTTTAATGGACTACTCGAGAGGGTCCAACGAAGGGCTACGAGGACGATTGAGGGGCTGGAGCACTGACCTATGAGGAGAAGCTGACAGGACCTGAGCCTGTTTAGTCAGGAGAAGATAAGACTGAGAGGGGATGTAATAAATGTTTCTAAATATCTGAGGACTGGGTGTCAAGAGGGAGAGGACAGGTTCTGCTCTGCATCCTGTGATAGGACAAGGGGCAATGGATAGAAACTACAGCACAGAAGGTTCCACCTCAACATGAGGAGGAATTTCTTCACTGTGAGGGTCATAGAGCACTGGAACAGGCTCCCAAGAGAGGTTGTGGAGTCTCCTTCTCTGGAGGTTTTCCAGACCCATCTGGATGCATTCCTGTGCAACCTTTGGTAGATTCTATGGTCCTGCTCTGGCAGGGGGGTTGGACTTGATGATCTTGGGAGGTCTCTTCCAACCCCTAACTTCCTGTGATCCTGTGAAACATGCCCATTAAAAGCCTTACCTGTACTCAGTAATTACATTTATTTCAGTTCTACGAATACCTTGTCTAGAACTTTGGCTTGAAGAGGCAATGCATTGTAGCTACTCTTACCCATGACATCACAGCTGCTAGCACAGCAATAACCTCTAAGCCCTAAGCAAAGGCAACTGTTGTATCTGGTGGTTAGATGCTAAGATAAACTTTGCAAGTGAATTAGTGGGCTGCATCCCACAGGTGCTACGCTGGGTGTGCTCCCTGCCAGTTACTTGCAGGCTGAAACCAGGATCCTGGTGTTCTGAAGACAGAAAGTCTGCTGGATTACCCAAAGGAGTATGTACCTAGGGCCTTATCTCAGCTAAGAGCTGGCTTGGTTTAGATCAAATGGTTAGTAAGAAGTTTCCACCCAAGTTACACTATTGCAGAGCGCCACCAGCTGTTCTGTGGCTGCTGTCAAAACCCCCACAGCAGAGTCACACCGATGGGAGAGCAGTCAGTGTGCTCCTGCTCATCCAGGTATGTGACAGCCACTACCTGTTCTGAAACCAGAGCCATGTGCTTTTGGGAACCATTGCTCTCAGGCAAGTGACAGCTTTTTCCTCAAGACCCAAAAATAACCTGGACCCCCAGGTGGTAGTTTTAGGCTACGCCTTTAAAAATTTTTCACAGATCTTGAACAGAAAGTAGTAGAATGTAAATAAATCACTATTGGGTTTTACAAAGGAAAATTATGATAGTTCTAAACAGTCCCATTGGAGAGATAAGGGACTTAAACTACTTGTACCAAACCAATTGCTCTCTCTTCTTTGCTCTGGGAGATACTAACCTTGTGCTTCTGCTGGCTTCTGCTTGACCTTGGCTGCATTGCTTTGTTGTGACTGGTATTAGCTTCTCTGCATCTTTCTCTTGTCCCTTTTTGTCCAAAAGTGGTCAGGAGGGGGGGCAGGGAGGAAGAAGTTATTAGCAGCTCCCCTGGTCTCTGACCAGGGCAGTCCTTGTGCTGTTCATTAATTATAAACACCTGTAAATATTGTAAATAATGTATATTTTGTACATGTTCATTGCATTTCATTGCAGATTGCATTGAGTAAATACAGCTTTCATTTGCTTCCAGCTGAGCTGGTCTGGCGAATTCAGTGTTTTGGGGGGGGGGGAATTTTCCACCCACCACAACCCCATGTTTTTCTCTAAGGAAGGTTACTTCAGCTTGCACACACTCTTCTGTGCAGCCCTGGTTTCACAGTCATAGGCTCTGGCAGTGAGCAACGCATAACAAGACTCCTAAACACACCCCAGGTTCCTGCAAAGGGAAAGCACAATAGAAACAGAGGGGCAGGGCAGGCTTTTCTTGATATGGATAAAGGCACCCTGCACAATAGGTGGTTTTCTCTATGCAAATTCCTTGGAAGAGACTAGGGTGGTAGAGCCAGGGGGACACAGTCTTGGTAGATGAATCACTCTTGCTTGGAAGCACAGATCCCAGACTGGATGGTTGACAGGCCAGTTGACTCCATCCGGTATAAGAGGTTCCCAGAGCCAAAGAGCTGTGATGTGGTGCTAAGTGAAGTGGCAGTCCTGCAATGAGGGACTGTGAAACAGGAGCCAGCTGAGTGCATCTTCAAGCAGAGACCATGAGGCTTGGCAGGTCTGGGACTGGCACAATGAAACGGTTGCAAAACTAGCCTGAGGTGACAGCAGGGTGAATAGATTCTTGTACTCCTCATGCTTACAAAGACAACAGAGAAACCACCAGCCTTAGGCTTTCTTCAGCTCTACAGCCACTTGAAAACTAAAACAAAGCTGTATTTTGACAAAGACAAAAAACTAATTTGTGCAAAGACAAAAAACTAATGATGTGAAAGCAGAAGATCTGATTGTTCTCCTGCAGCCTTTAGATCATGCCTCTCCAACTAGGTGGCTGAATTCTTGTTAAAGAAATCTCATGGCAAATCTTTGCATGTGCATGGATTACAGGGTCACAGGAAGTTAGGGGTTGGAAGGGACCTCTGAAGATCATCGCGTCCAACGCCCCTGCCAGAGCAGGACCAGAGAATCAGCACAGGTCACACAGGAATGCATCCAGATGGATCTTGAAAGTCTCCAGAGAAGGAGACTCCACAACCTCTCTCAGCAGCCTGTTCCAGTTCTCTGTGACCCTTCCAGTGAAGAAGTTCCTCCTCATGTTGAGGTGGAACCTCCTGTGCTGTAGTTTCTATCCATTGCCCCTTGTCCTATCCCAGGGTGCAAGTGAGCAGAGCCTGTCCCCTTCCTCTTGACACCCAGCCCTCAGATATTTAGAAACATTTATTACATCCCCTTTCAGTATTTTCTTCTCCTGACTAAACAGCCCCAGGTCTCAGCCTCTCCTCATAGGGCAGTGCTCCAGTCCCTTAATCATCCTCTGTTGGACTCTCTCCAGCAGATCCTTGTACCTCTTGAACCGGGAAGCCCAGAACTGGATGTAATATTCCAGGTGAGGTCTCACCAGGGCAGAGTAGAGGGGGAGGAGCACCTTCCTTGATCTGCTGGACACACTTCTCATCATAGGTGAGGATTATAACAAATGCTCTTTGAAGCCATGTTTATTCCTCCAAGGGGCATGGAGGGAAGTGGCAAGAAAAATCTTGAATGGTGAGAAGTATTTGGAGCTGAATCCCCCACATATACTTCCAAAGGTTCTTGCCCTCTGTAGCTGTTGCCTTCTCCACACTTGGCCCTTATCTGTTTTCTTCTTGATCTCTGGAAGTCTTTTTCACACAAGTTACCATGCTATGTGCTTACAAGGCTATAGTTTAAGGGTAGGACAAGAGAATTAATATTCTTAGTTCCAGTGTTATCTAGGGACAGGTCATTTTGTCCTAAGTGATCAGGCAGAAAAAAGGGATATGGTAACAAATAAAACCCTAGGAAGGATATTCACAAGGTTAAAGCATTAGCCTGTTCATTCTGTGAGATTGGTCTTCCTTTTCTGGCTCTTCTATTGTCTCCTCAGGCCCCTTATGGGTTAACTTCTATTCCTCACCTCTTTCCCTTTAATATGGGGATAATGCTAACCTATCTAATAACTTGGTGCAATGAGGATAAATTAATTACCATGTGACAAAATTTCAAACACTTTCGTGCCTCCTGCCATAACAAAGCCTTTCATGTAAACAAATAGCCCTGGGAAAACAAGAGGCTGCATTTAAAGGTTATTTTTGAGGTAAATTCCTGTAGCAGCACTCCCATCATGGGCACACACCCACACCAAAGGGGAAAATAGGACAAATGAATGTTGTCATGCTTTAAAGAACTTGAAAATCAGCCAAATGTGCAAAATGCTAAGGAGATTTAATGCAATCCTGGGGCTTGCACATCCTGGGGCTTGCACATCCTGGGGCTAATTCTCAGGAATGCTGAGTAACCCCTGCTTCTCACTGACTCTGAGTTGTGGGCACTCACAGCAAATTCACATGTGAAATGATCATGTAGGGAACAAAAGCCCTCTGAACACACACACACACACACACACACACACACACACACACACACACACACACACACGCACACACGCACACATACATACACAGAGCCTTATTCCTCAGCCTGCACAGTTTTGGAAATGCAAACACCCTTATCATAAGATGTTCCACTAAGTTCACCTGCTGCTGCACCTATCATCTCTATCTATCTGCCTGAGTGATAGGTACAATATTTGGAGATCTGTAGCTTGAAGTACCAAAAATTGTAGGGATTATTGCTTTTCTCCCTGATTGTTCCCCCAACACATAAGAATGTCCTTGTGTGGCTCCAAGAGTGCAGCCAGGAAGGAAGAGAGGGTGAGAATTTTGCCACTGCTTTCTCCAATCTCCAGTCTCCTCTTCCCCTTTATATGCATCTTTGAGTCCCAAGAGCTTCAGCAGCATGTGAGTGCACTCCAAAAACCACTGTCTGATGTGAATCTTTCCCTTTTAAACCAGTTTTTCTCCACAAGGTGCTGGGTGAGCATTATTTTCCACCTGGTCAAAACCAGTACAACAGCTTCCCTTGTGGGGAAGGTATTTATTCCTTTCTCAGAAAAAGATGGTTTATTTCTACTGACAATGGAGCTTAATGCCCCTCTTGGCTGAGAGCATCTTTAAAACCCAATTATAGCACCTGTCCTTTGGAGCTACAACCGAATGACCTCTTCTCTTTGAGGAAACTCACCCCCAGCACTGTGCCCTGCAGTTAAATGCTTCCTCTCAGGTTGTGTGTGTGAGCTGTTCTTCACGGCTGCAGAAGAGGCACCAAGATGTGATGGTGCGAGCTGCTGGCCCAGGCAGCATGGTGTGGCTGGACCTGGTCACAAAGAGGCCAGAAGGCCTGTGTGGCACCACAGCAGGGTGCAACATGGCACCACTGCCCTCACTGTCCCAAGTGCCCAGCTAAGCCCAGACAGATCAACACCTGAAAAGCAAATCCAGCCCGCAAGGCACACCAAGCTCGTGCCCAGCAGGCGAGCCCCCACCCCTCACCCACGCCCCACGGAACGCCTGCCGGTGGCGGCGCTGCAGGGGGATGCCAGGGGGCACTCAACACTGCGTCCCCTGTTTGCCAACCGGGCACTCCGCCCCTTGCTGCTGCCCAGCTTTGCCTCAGACCCACCTCAGAGCTCTGTGTTTGCTTTGGCGGGGCCTGCGACCCTGGACAACCCAGGCTGGCGTTCGAGCCTTGCCCGGCGCGTTGCAGAGCAGAGAACACATGTTTTCTTGTTTCACAGATATTGCTTAAAATAACTCCATCTCTAGAAAGTTGAAGTTGGACACCGCTCCTCCCACCCCTTTTCCTCTCGCTCTCCCCTCCTCGCACAGCTGTGGCTCCCGCGAGGACCCAAAGACAGATGTGCCGCAAGGGTCTAGTTATCGTTCCTCCTTCCCACCCCCCACCAAAGAAGAAATCACACACACACACACACACACACACACAGAGATATATGTATGTATATGTATATATACACACAGTGCTTTCTCTGGGCTGCTGGGCAACAGCAAGCATCTGTGAGAAGAAGCGGGGAAGGAAAGCATTGGCTGAAAAACATCCTTTGCTCACTCTCCCTCCTCAGCCATCCTGTGCTCTCTTCAAACACCTTTTTAAACATACCAGTTTTGGTCTGGTTTCCTGGATGGCACATCTTCACGTCTACTTGGGCTCCATCCATTACCTCATGAGACAGGGTAGGACCAAGGTGACAAGATTGATGAAACATTCTGAGCAAGTGGAAACCCTCCCAAGACAGCAGTGGAAGTGGGGCAAGGGGACACTTTTACGTTTTAAAGTAATTCAAACAAATCTCTTTCAGGAGGGAAAAATGTAATTTATGTTCTAGAGAGAGAATTTGCCATTCCCTCTTGTTTGTCTTACCAAAATGATGAACTAATTAATTTTTATTTTATTTTATTACTTTCTAAAATGTTAAATCCAGTACCTCAATCTGTCCATGTCCATGTTTTGGGGTTATTTTGTATGACTGCCATACCTAGAGTTCAGAAGTAACCATGTTACTTCCACTTCTGGAGGGTCCTGTATTTTATTCTGCATTGGAACAAGATCTGTTCAGTTATTCTTAGCCTTCCTGACACCTTTTCACTTTTGTTAGATTAATGCATGGATGTGCAGAAGGAAGGGACTCTGATTTCTGGATCCTATTCCACTGAAAGGTCAAGTCTAATAGAGCATTGCCTTGTGTTGAGGCCAAGAGGAAAAGGAATTAATTTGAAAACTCACTTTCCAGGTGTGTTAACCCCTTCAAGTGCCATTAGGCTGCATCTGTGTCACAGCAGCAGGTCTTCTATGGAGGAGCCCAGACAAATGGGCTTCTTACTCAACTTCCAACTCCAATTATGTATAGCTCAGATCAGCTTGAATCAGGCTGATGCCTACCAGCAGTAGAAACACTCCTCTCTGCTGGGGTGCACAGTCTTCATAGGCAAAGGGGAAGACTTTTGCTTCTTGGGGAAAGCTAGAAGGGTGAGCAGCTACTAAGAGTTGATTTTTGCTACTTGTATTCCATCATGATGTGCAGTAAAGGACCTGAGTTACCTACATGTGCTGGGTTTGGAGGAGCATCTGCCTGAAACCCTACACACGTGGCTGTCAATTGCAAGGAAGAAAGAGAGGAAGGCTAGATGGCTGCTGGTGAGGTGCTCAGGGAGGTAGAAACAAAGATTGCTATTTGCTAGCTGACGGGCAGAAACGCATCTATCCTGAGCAGGGGTAAGAGATTACAAGCAGTGGAAGAGAATTTGCTTTTGTTAAACAGAAATACAGATCGTGGTGTTTGGCCACATCACCAAACCTGACGCTCATTTGAACACTTTAAGCAAACAAAACTCTGGGCTCAGCCTCAAGTGAAAGAGCAAACAATTTACTTTTCACTCTGTCTCAGTTCAGAGCAACTTAAGAAACCCTTTCTTCTGAAACAGGCAGAATATAATGAACAAAACAAAACAAAACAACAAATCACCACTAGCAGAGTCTGGGTGGTTCTCAGCAGCTTGGTATTGATCCAACTTGTGCATGGGGAGAGCCGCAGGTACTCTGGTGACTACACAGCTGACTCTGGCTTGCAGTGCCCAAATTAACTTCTTAAAATGCAAAATGACTGCAAAAGGAAATGAAAATGAAACAAGAGCCACATCCCATCTGTGTATATTCTAGTCTTTCAGGATGTCTACTACAGGGAATCTTTTTCATTAACCTCAAACCAGCCAATTTTTAATTTTTTTTTTTTGAAGAGGAACTACTTTAGTGATAGATTTTTCTGCTAAACATACAAAATGTAATTTCTGTCCCTAGTGAGACCATACATGTGCTATAGGCCAATTTGTTAATATTTCTATGCATGTGGATATGTAACAGTTCCTGAAACATTTAATGAAAGCAGCATACGATCTCTTCTGAGCTTCCCTGGACAGTGGTGATCTCAAATAAAGATAGAGTTGGCATGCCAGAAAAGCTGTGCCTTTATTCCTGGGAAAGGATGAAAGAGGAACCACACAGCCCAGGTTATACAATGGGAGACCAGGGAGGTGTGGAGGTGTTGCTGGAGAGCAAGGGGATGAATCCCCAGGCAATGGGACACAGCAGTTGGTACTGTCCTTTCCAGGCACTCTTGACACCCCACGAGGCTGGCAAGCACCCTCCCTCCAGGAGGGAAACTCCCTCAGTGCTGGCTGCGAGAAGAAATTCAAGTCTTTGCCCTGTGTCCTTCGAGAAAACAAGAATCTCTCAGTTTGGGTTTATGAGAAGATTTCACATTTCATTCCAGCTGGAGGGAAAAAGAGAGAGAAAAAACACCCTTCTCTTAGCCAGGCTGGAGGGTGTCTGTGCACACAGGTTGGGACTGTAGGTTATTTCACAACGGTTCCAGCGTGCCCTACTGCCCACCCTTGCTGAGACAGTCTCAGCCTCAGCTGAAAGCAGCACATCCTGCAGTGTGAAGGCCTCAGAGACAGGCAAACTGCGATGTCTGGCTAGGGCAGGCTTGGTGTTGCTCCACTGGGCACAGCTAATGCTGAGGTTCCCCTTGGGCTTGCCAAGAGGGGCTGCTGCCTGCAGAGCATCTCCAGTGTGCAGCTCAGCTGTGACAATCTGCACATTCCCAAAGCCTGGATGGGGCTTTCCTCACCCCTTGTTAGTTACACAAAGGCCAAGGGATTCCTACGTGCAATCAGAAATCCTAGAAAGAGTCCCAAAGCACAAAGCTTTCCAGGATCTGAACTGTTTCTGGGGGAATAGACTGGGGTCAGGCCATTCCAGGCTCAGGATGCCAAGTCTGGATCCAAATGCAGCTTTCTGGGAAGGATTCTGGGATGGCAATCTGTTCCTTAAAGAAAATAAGAGCGAGACATGCAGCTCATATTTTGCCACACCTTATTTGTCCATAGATGTGGAGCTCTGGGTGAGACCTCTCTGCTTAAATCCACCAGGGATTCATTGGGTGCAGGGACAGGACAACAGCCAGCAGTCCACCTTCCTTCGCAGCCCTTCCTAGCCTTGAAGGACAGGATCTGCTTTGGTCATCAATAGGAACCAAGAAAGGAACAAGATGGGAGAGGAAGCGAGCACTAAATTTGTGCAGGAGTGGGAGAAAGCAGGAAGGTCCAACAGATGACATCCTGAAGTCCTAATTCTCCCTAATGGTTCTTAACATGCTGCTGTGAGTAACTATGTGGAAAATGACAGCTGGTGTCACCCCTCTTCCTTCCCCACCAACCCAATCCCTACAACCCTCCTGGGCCAGGGAGCATCTGTTACAGCAGTCTGATCTGCACTTGTGGGTGGGTAAGTGGTTCCATGCACACCAGCTGTGGGCTCCAGCAGGATTGGGTTTGAACTCATGGATGCTGTTTTCTCTACCTTCTGCTGCTACCTTACATTCTGCTGGGGCCTGCAGCAAGGGTGGGGAGGAGGGCAGGATGATAAGATTAGGAGCAACAACGATCATGATAAGAAGAACTGATGCTGAATGCAATTCCCATTTCTCTTTACTATGCTACTGTAGCTATGGTTTGGCTCTCCTCCTAGCCTTGGCAAACATGATCCACTTCATCTCCTGCTTCTCCTGTTGGCCAGGCTCCCATCCTTCTCTTGGCTCCTGCAGCTGAACTCCTGGCTGGTTGCAGTAATCCCACATAATATTTCACGCAAATTTATATGAAGCCTGTTACAAAGCTCAGCAAGGAGACACTGTTTCTTTTTCTTGATACAATTAATCATCTGTAGCTCTGCTCCAAGGGCCAGCCTGCCTCCCATGTAACTGCTCCTTTCTGTCAAGCAGGCTGAGAAAGTGCAGCACTCGGGGAGGGCATGGAGAAACCTGGCTTTGCCTCGCCCTCCCACACACCGGGTGGAACCACACTGACTCCCGCAACCCCCCCTGACTTCCTCTCACCTGTCTGCCCAGTGCCCTGCTCTGGGTGGCACCAAAGCATGTAACTGTGGACAGCCCCTCGTCCCACAGCCCACCCTGCCCTCCCTGCAGCATGGACTTGGCCACCTGTGTTGCCCTCCTGTCTGCACCATGTCTTGGCGAACACAGTCCAGCTGCTCCTGTTTCTCAGCCCACCACTGGGGATGGTTGTGTGGGGTTGCTTTCGCCTCCTTTGGTTCCCACTGCTTTGTACTTGAGTTAATCTTTCAGTACAATTCCCTCTTCTCCCCTCCTCTCCCTCCTCCTCTTTTGAAGTATTTCTAGTGTTGTGGCTCTTTTTCTTTTAACCCAGCAAGCTAACCCTCAGTGTTGCATTTCTGCAGCTAAACAGGAGAGCCAGGTCCCTGGGCTTGGCAATCCAGGACCTCACACTGGTACTGAAATTCAGAGAAGCAGGAAAAGGGGCTCCCTTTTCTACTTGCAGCTGGGGATGCCTACCTTCTGCACTCAGTATTTCCTTGCTTGAGTCCATCCGAAACATTGGCTCATTCCTCCCCTTCCTCCTAGTCACAAGGATAACAGAAAGAAGACAATTAAGAAACATTTGCTTAATAAAAACCTTCTTTTATCACTGGGCAGAGAAAGAGATTGCAAGCTGCAGTCTACTTCAGTACATTTCTGCTGATATTCCTACAACGCTCGTGGTGGTCTGGTTCAATAGGAGATAGCAAAGGGAAAAGTTTGACTTTGTGCTTAATAATTTTTAAGAACAATGCTGAAAGAACTGGCTTCATTTTATTTTTTAAGCTAAGTACCCAGAAGGTCCCATTTCTCCTCCTGAGCAAATTCAGACCTGAAGAAGGAAACTAAATAAGAAATTATCCTTTTTCTCTTCAGCTTCATCACAGGAGTGCACTTTATTTTCTGCAGCACAGCCACTGATTGCTGTCAAGTGAATTCCTCTTGACCAAGAGCTTCAGTTCCTCTGTTCAAAGCATATTTCTTAGCTCCCAAGGAATTTGGGGAACAAATTTTAACTCTATTACACTCCAGAAATCTTTTCCAGTTGTCACAGGCTTACCTGCCAGATGAGTATTTCCTCTCAGCAGACAGTTATGTCTCACTGGTTCTACAGGTTGGTGTATTTCAGCATCCTGTTTGCAATCTACCATTAAAACTACAACCAAAACCGCAGGAAGTGAGGTTGCAGCTGTACCTCTAAGATATGGGAATGACTGAAGGTCAAACTTGCATGAGAGTCTTCTGGCATGGTTTCTGTGATAGAGCCTTTTCCTTCTGGGTGCAACATCCTCCTGAATGCATGGTCTGAACATCCTCCTGGATGTACAGTCTGAATGGCCTTCTGAATGCACGCTGTGAGCATCCTCCTGGACACATGGTCTGAATGTCCTTCTGAATGCACGCTGTGACCATCCTCCTGGACACATGGGCTGAATGTCCCTCTCAACGTCCTCCTGGACATATGGTCTGAATGTCCTTCTGAATGCACGCTGTGACCATCCTCCTGGACACATGGGCTGAATGTCCTTCTCAACATTCTCCTGGACACACGGTCTGAATGTCCTTCTGAATGCACGCTGTGAGCGTCCTCCTGAATGCATGGTCTGAATGTCCTTCTCAACATTCTCCTGGACACATGGTCTGAACGTCCTCCTGAATGCAAGTTCTGAATGTCCTTCTGAACACATGGTCTGAACGCCCTCCTGAATGCATGTTGTGAATGTCCTTCTGAACCCCCAATCCGAAAGTCCTTCTGAATGTGTGGTCTGAACATCCTCCTGAATGTACTGTGTAAATGCCCTCCTGAATGCAAGTTCTGAACATCCTTCCGAACGCACGTCATGAACATCCTCTTGAACGCACGTCGTGAATGTCCTTCTGAACATGTGGTCTGAACGTCTCCCTGAACACAAGTTCTGAATGTCCTTCTGAATGCATGGTCTGAATGTCCTCCTGAACGCACATCGTGAATGTCTTTCTGAACACACAGTCTGAATGTCCTTCTGAACGTGTGGTCTGAATGTCTCCTTGAACACAAGTTCTGAATGTCCTTCTGAATGCATGGTCTGAATGTCCTTCTGAATGCACATCGTGAATGTCCTTCTGAACACACAGTCTGAATGTCCTCCGGAACGCAAGTTCTGAACATCCTGCTTGAAGGCACAATCTGAATGTCCTCCGGAACGCAAGTTCTGACTATCCTTTTGGACATATAGTCTGAATGAGCTCCTGAACACAAGTTCTGACTGTCCTTCTGAATGCAAGGTCTGAACGTCCTTCTGAAGAGCAGTGCTTGGCAGTGCTGTTTTGCAGATCGTGGCAGCATGCTGGATAGATGGTAGATGGAGCAGGCTGTGGAAGAAAGCCCTGGTATGAATCTGATGTTTAGTATCACTTCATCCTCTGGCCAGGACATCTGTGAACTATGGGTTGCCAAAGGATGGGCCAGCATGGGAAAGAAATGTGCACCTGTTTCTTGTACCTTTTTGTAAGGAGATGCAAGTGCCCACTGCCAGAGACAAGAGCCTGGGACCGAGGGACCATTTTGGCAAGTTTCATTTTCTTACGGTGAAAGCTACCAAATCCTTGCGGTGGGGGTCCTGTGTTTCATCTTTTACTGTTTGTTTAGTTTTTGAGTGTCCGCTTGTTTGATTTTTGTTTGGGTTTGTTTGGTTTATTTTTCAGTCACCAGCAACACACATTTTTGTCAGTTGCTTTTTTGAGTGTGTGTTGATATTAAGCATATATTTCATTCCCACCATTTTCAAGTTTTGCAGATTAAAATAAAAACAAAAAAATTCTCACTGCTTTTCAGCTTCTGTCATGTCTTTGTAGAAGGCTTTTCACCACCTTCAGGAATGGCCTGCACTGGGGACTTTCATTTGAATAATTATAGAAGTGAATTCTCAAGTCAGTGTTGCTACAAGGAGAAGGAATTCAGTCTAAGATAGAGTTATATACAGTGCCCAGATATTTTCTCAACATGTTTTTTTGGAGGGTAGTGATTTCTTACCACTCGATCTTTTACTTTAGACTTAGACCTAGCCAAAGTTAAGATTAAACTGCTTATGACAGGACCCTCAATCAGCCAGAAATTTGAGGGAGCCTCGCTCGTATATTTTCCTGAAGCTGGGATTTATGAGAACCTAAACTGAAGTAGGGATCATTTTACAATGTAGGGAAATAAGATCTTCAGCTTAAATTGAATAAAAATAAAGGAATTTGACAGGAATTTTCCCTGGTGGATGTGCAAGGTGATCATTTTGCTCAGGTTTTCTCATGGCACAACATCATTTTGATGTGCAATCTCTGCTCAGTGAGATACAGGCAGCTCTGTAGAGACTTCTCTGGGTCCCTGGGAACAGTCCCTTTCTTCCCATCACTCAGCAGATCTGGCTCTGTGTCTGCTTCCTGCTCTTCTCAACACTTGCACTCCCTCTCAGAGCTGATGCTCGCAGTTTCCCTACTGCAGGATATATTGGTTCAAATACTTTCAGGGAAGGGGTAATCTTCCCACTTTCTTTCTTGTCCAGCAACCAGGACAAGGAAGTCTCTTTGTCTCAGTTCTCCTTTCTATTGCCGAACCACTCCATCCTAAAGATGTATTCCAAGGAAGACTGCCTTGTACCCAGGAATAACAAGCTGCTAACAAATAAAACAGAAACCTCCTGTCAGGATGTAGGAGAACCTGATTTCCCACTCCTTTCAAATAGTATGCTCTACACAGGACTCCTCCCCCTTCCTTTGGGTTCTGAGTTGTGTATCCTACTCTAAATAGTAGGGCTCTGCAAGATGCTTCCCTGGCCACAGTTTTACACATTGTGAGATTCTTCAAGTAGGAAAACTGCACCAGTGCCCATGTCCTTCCAGCATCAAATGGAAAACTGCAAGGACATGCTATGGCATGGCACCTTCCTTTGCCTCATACCCTCTCAAGTGCCCATCACAAGAAGTCTGATCTTCACAAAAGATTTTTAAAGATATTTGACTTTTTTTATTCCTGCATGGTAAAGAGAAAGATAGCATTGCACAAGAAGCTGTTGATTTCTCAGCTGGGAAGGAGCAGTAACTGCCTTTGATCACCATGGTTGGAGCTCCTTCTTCCCAGAGTGTGAATGTTGCCAGATGTGCCTGACCTGGACAATGTGTAGAAAAGCTCAGGAGGGGCTCCTGAATGTAAATTCCCAAGTACAGCAGGAGAGGAAGTAGTTAGCCCAGCCTCTGGTTTTGAGCCAACTGCTACCTAGAGATTTAGCTGAAGTGCTGTCTTCTCTGCATCAAAGTTATGACTCATGACTGGATGATCTAGAGAGCCATTGCCTGCAACATGACAAAGGACCCACTTCAGGTGTGCCAGGATGCCCATCTGGTTACTCAACTTTTTGTGAAAAGAAAGAGCTTCTGTTTGCCTGGGGAGTTATCTATTTATTTGCTCATATTTATAAAAATAAGTACACATGGTGTAAAAACATAAGTCAGATTCATTCTGTGGTAACAGAAGTTGTCAAAATAGTCTTTCAGAGACCAGCGTGCAGCAGCAGTAGTGGCAGTGCCACCACTAAGAACGCACAGCAAAACATCAGAAAGCTGATGCCACAGGCTGCATCTGATGTCAAGCCATTTCATGGTGAGGGACTATGGTAGTTCAGAAGATGGAGGGAAATTTCAAGGGACTGTGGCTGCAGAGATAGTTTATGCCACAACTTCTCAATACAAACCTTTCTAGAGCAGCATATCCACTGCAGTGCTCTGCTATCCCTTTCTCAGCATTCTGGGTGCCACAGGCTCTGTTTGTGACTCTGGGCAGTTCATTTCATGCTGTAATGCTTTAACAACCCATCTGTCTCTGGACACTGACAGAAAAGTCTTCTGTGTGTAAGCTCTGGCACTTTGAGATGCTGCTGCTTCCATGGGCAACCTGTCTCAAACTGCTGCTTTGTGGCAGAGGTAAAAGAAAGGGTTGCGAGTTCTTGCTGCACATCATCTTCACCTATTACACTGTGGGAGAGGCAAAGCTTGCACTCATATTTAAGACCCTGAAATGGACATATGTCCTACCCCACCACTCCCTCTGCTTGGCAGCAGACTCTACCAGATGGCCACCAGTACACGAGTCTGTGCTTTGAATAACCAAGTGGTGGCAGCCGGCTACTGCCCTGAGTAGAACATGATGGCAACAACACTTTTAATGAACCAACAACTTTTGCTTTGCGTTGGAGCTGGTTTGGGGGAAAGTAGAAAAAGAATCGTTCTTGCCATTTTTCCTGTAAGAAAAAAAGGGGAGTTCATTTGTTGAGATGTAGCAGAATTTTGGCCAGAAAAGAGGCTGTAGCTATTTGCACAATTTTACTTGTCCAGACACCCAGGTACAGATGCTTTCATGGAAACTCTGGCTGCACAGCAGTATTAATGTTGGCTGACTCCTAGGACTATTTTCAGAAGCTTGCAGAAATTTGCAGGAAGTACCTTTCCTTTTCATTTATGTACAGTGTTATTATTATTATTTTTATATATTAACCAAGTAACGATACCTTCACTTTGCTTCTGTTAGATTTCACACTAAGAAAAGAGAGGTGGTGGAAGGGAGCAAAACCCTGGATGAACTACTTCAAAAACAAGGTTGATGGCAACCCAGAAGTTGAATACTCTTTCTAGAAAACCTGGTCTTAAGAGCAGTGGTCTCCTCTGAGACCGCCCGGGCGACTCCTTGTGTTGTGGCAAAAGAAACAAACAAACAAAGAGAGCAAAGCAAAGATGAGAGGGTCCCCTGAGATCTGGGTCTTTTGCCATCTCTTTCATGAGTAATGAATAGGGTGACCGCAGAGACTTGGAAAGCCTTGCAGTGCTTGGCTCCACGGCTGACTTCCCAGCAGGCAGAGTGCAGGATTATATAGGATTCACTGGCAGTGTTAGGGAGTCAGTTAGAGGGGCTTCCAGGTAAACCAGGAGTTTTTATTACTCACATACAGGGAAAAAAAAAAATAAAATTAGCAGCTGCTCTTTACTCTCACTGGTGGTATGTAAGCAGAAACTTGAATTATACAAGTGAGTCCTAAGAAACTCCTGGAAAGGGCACCTCTCCAGCTTGGGTGTCCAGATCTCCTGTCTTGAGAGCCTTTTATGAATATGAATTCAATTCTCAGCAGCAGTAGGGAAAATGCTGTTCAGCAAGCCTGACGGAGGTGACCATATATCCCAAGGTGCTTTCCCTTTCACCTGGGTGGTCCCAGCCCCTGAAAGGAAGACTCTTTCTACTGAGAAATGACACACAAGGTCCATGGCACACATGTTGGCTGGTGTAGTAACACAACGTCTCCAAACAGAAGCGTACTATGCTACCCTTATCATAACTCCTTCTGCTGCTTTCTCCTTGAGTTCTCTCAGCCTATTCTCAGACCTCTGTAATCAAGGCTGTAAGGACTCACTGGAGCAAGGAAAATGGGGACTTTCTTCCAAGCTGCACACATAGTAATGGGAAGAGCTATTTACTAGGCAAAGGACATTTAGTCTTGTCCTCTCTGCTTACCACAGAAGACAAGATAGATTGTTTGGGCAGCATTTTGTGGCTACTTGCTGTCAGAAAATTACTTGGATATGGCCCCCTGTTTCACTACTAAAATTCTTTCTTTTCCAATTTGTTTCCTCCCCTGAAAGGCTATCAACAAAACTCAGATCATGGACAGACTTTGGCTGAGTTTTTCATAATTGACTTTTGTAATTACCTTCACACTGTTCATGAAGGTAAAAAGATACCACCCTTTTCTTATCATGTGGAGGAATATATAGAGTTTGAGGCAGTTGCAACGATGGAGAACTTTACAGAAGTGCCTGGTGCTGCAGGATTCAAATAGGTACTCTAAAAGTAGCAGAAAAAGAAGATTTCTGTCTCCAGTGCTGTCATGGTCTGGTACCTTTCATGAGCAGCAAAAACATTTTTCAAGCCACTATAAAGAATAAACAGTCAAAGCTGATAAACATTTTAAAATATGCTGTGAAAGAAATCCAGCATTAGAAACGTACCTTGAAGGAAATCCAACTCCCTTCGAAGCAGGCAACAGTATCATAAAGTATAAGAGAAATGCAGGAAACTACATCAAGTAATTAATGCCTGAAAGAAACTCCAACCCTAGGGCTGAAATAAAAAGGAGACTGCATGCTGAAAACCGGTACACGTTAGAAGAGGAATTAAAATCCAATCAAACAATAACTTTGCAGACTTCTCTACCAGCACACAACTCATCCTGCCCACAGTGCTCTTTGCCTGGTGGGAATGCAGAACAATGGAGGACTTTGAAGATTAATGGTTGTTAAAGTCAGAAGGGACTTGTTGGACTTTCCGCAGAAAATAAGTTACGGATCCACAGCCAGTAACAGGCCACAAGCTGTCACTCAATATCAAGCCTCAAATATGAAGGCTGAGGACTTAGATTTTTTTACTAACTATAGGTTAGAAGGAAACTGGATAGGTAGATATAGGAAATTTACAATAACCAGGACTGCTTTTTATGAGGTGAATTACCATGACTAATCCTGAATCCATCAGGCTGCTCTTAGTCTTTTTTTTCCCAATTGTAAATGGAAAGGATGGGGTTTGATTTATTTATTTATTCATTGTTAGTGCTGGTTTTATTTTTTTGTTTTGCTTCCTTGTTTTTTGGGGGTTTGTTTTGGTTTGGTTGTTTTGTTAGGTTTTTGGGGTTTTTTTTGTTGGTTTTTTTTTTTTTTTGGTGAGAAATATCTGTCCTGCAGTAGAAAATCAAAGTTGCAGATGGTCATAAAATTTTGAGACCAAGATTTATTTTGTTGAAGACCACATCACATTAGAAGGCAGGTTTTTTTGAAGAGCTTCTTTTCCCCCAAGAGCTTAGATATAACAAATTACCCATGTCTACTGTGACAGCAATCAGGAGTAGTGGATCTTTGCATTACTGTTTCATGTTGCCATCTGGAACACTCTCTAATTGCAGAACAAGGTGATGAAATTGCATACATGCTGTCTGCTCCCAAGGGCTTCAGAGGGGGAATTTGCTCATCATAAATCTGAGCAAAGACAGAAAAATGACCATTTTTCTCAGCTTAATCAGAAGCTGTTGCCCTGAGGAAGGCCAGTGGAAGTCCTGTATAAAATGCTGAGGAAAGTTTCAGCAGTATAGGCACCATAGTGAGACTCTGAACCGTAAGTCCCCCTCTTCTTGCTCCTTTGTCCTGATAGAGGATATGGGCTTAGAGTGCTGTCAATGCTGAGGTGTAAATGGAGGTTGCCCTGCGTAAACTGTGCTTGGCTGAGCAGCAAGTTACATGCTGTGTGATAAGGAGTAACACTTAGTTGTCAGATGCTTTGCAGGGTGAGGAGCAGGCATAACTGTTGCAGGCTTCCTTCAGTGAATGAGGAGCTGACATTCACCATCAGCAAGAGGATCAAATGCATTCATCTCTGTCACTAAACAAAGGTACAGTACACAACAGTCACTTTTTCTGCAGCGTTTCTATGACTTTTAGCTCTGCCAACCAGCTGGGTTCAAGACGAAGAATGTTTGATGTTATTTGGCAGATATCCATTGTCCACTTCCAAGGCACCATCTTGAGGTGTGGATGATTTTCTCTGAGATGTAGGATGTAGGTTTTATCTTGAATCAAGTGAATGAGGCTGGTGCCCACAACACACACCAGCAGTGCAAACTGGAAAGGGAACCAGCTTTTATGTCTCCGAGCTTGCTGACTGCTGAAACATCTGAAATTGTTCCACATAGTCCCTACACTTTACACAGAGCCTTGAGAAACCTGGTGCAGTGTCAGAAGTTAAAAGAAGAAGTGGTGCTTTCATTAAAGCACTAGATGGAATGGCTTCAATAATTAGCAGCTGCATTTGTCAGCAAGGTAGAAGAGCGTACTGTACATGTTCAGAAAGGGACCACAGGCTAACATGTGCCCTATCTCCCTTGAGGGCACAAAGTAAATTGATTAAACAGTACCACAGGTCATGCTGAGATTTATAGCCAAGGTCTCTAATGTGTTTTTTGAATGAAAGAGTAATACCCCTATGGTTTTCACTTCACGTTTTTGGCAAGCTCCCTCCTAACCCCACTCACATGGCAGCATGGTGGGCAGTACTGGGAGGGTACTTTATTCTAAGGTACTAAAATCTGTGATTAGGCAATGATTTATGGTTTTGTTTAAACTCTGAAGTGACTTTTTTTTTTTTAAATAGGAGAATTTTTGGCTGGGTTAATTGAAGTAAAATTTGACTGATTTATGATTTAATTTACAAAACCTTTTGCCACACCTTTAATGATGAAACCTCCTTCATTTTTTTTTCCACTGAGGCATATTTTCCATTACTGCTATGCCAGTATGGTGTTAGAAAAGCAGCTGCCATTTCAAGCATCACTGAAAAGCTCCATTTCTTCTTGGAAGCTCTTTAAATTACATATTTTCCTCACCTCCCTCTCCCCACAAACTGAACCCCCTCGCTGTTCCTAGAGCATTTTAAAAGCTCTTAGGAAGCCTTACCTTCTATTTGCATAGCCCAAGTCACTGATGTAAAGGCTTGTTTCATTCTTTTCTTTATAGAACATGGGAGCTTCTCATGCTTTCCTAAATACACCCGAGAGGGTTAAATCTTTTGACCAACCTCTTGCTTCAAGCTGCTGTAAACGCATAACAAAACTCTCTTCTGCAGAGCCAGTGGCTATGCCATTGTCATGTAATGGTATTGCTGAAGTGGGAGGAGGCACAGGCGTGACACCAGGCTGAAATACACCAGCTCCTTCGGCCTACAAATGAAGCTCTTGAAAATCAGCCTTGATGTGGCAAGTGCTCTCCTGGAGAGTAGCAATGACTCAGTCCCGACTGTCCCTTTTCCTGGAAGCTGAAGAGGAGGAGGGTGACACGGAACAGAAGACCGATCTCCTACACTCCTCCCTCCTTCAGTTTGTCAAGCCCATGTCTTTTGAAAACCTACCCAAACCTTCTGGAAAGCTGCCCAGTTTTAGCTATGCTAGAGGCAATTCAGACACCACGGAATGCAATTCCACTGTTTTGCAGACTTTTCACAGTTCAGTTCTTACTGCTCATCAACATCCCTGCTGTAAACTCTAACAGTCATCATTCAACCAGGCAGCCACAGGGGTCTGCACTTTCAAGACACTGACTCAAGTTTGTTAGTTCTGCTTTGCAAAAGGATGCTGTGGGCTGCCAATGACCTTGCATTTGAAGGAGACTTCAATGTTAGGTAATACATAATATCAGCAGTGAAATTAACTGAGCAATTGAAAAATGCAGCAACTCTGGTGGAGTCAGAGTCTCTCAGGTACAAGCTGGACAACTGATCATGTTTTGAGAAACGCCTTAGCCTAGATTTGTAAACAGAAGATACCAAGCCTAGGGGCCCTCAGATGATTTTTGACAATAATTCCTTCTAGTGTGTTTACTGTTTTCAGGATTTTCTGGATATTTAATTACAGGACAGTATTAAAGACATGAGAAAGGGAAGCACAAACAAAACAGTTTAAAAACAAATCTATAAAACATGTTGTTTGACTTTGCTAAGCAAAGCTCCAAAGCTGCAAAAAATGGCCCTGGGGGAGTGTTGAAAACAGAGATTTATGGCAGAATGCCTTGCAGAGCTTGTCAGAAGTCACAGAAATCAGTAAACAGAGCTGTGATATGCATCACAGTCCAAGACAATGATTGGTATCTGGAGAAGACAAGAGGACCCTGAGAGACTGGACTCAAAGCCTCGCTTTTGCCAGACAAACTGTTCACAGCTGGAATGCAAGCCACGAGCTTGCAAATGATACTAATTTCTTGTTAATGGCCCAGACAGAAAGCCATTCTGTCTTTGCTATAAAGCTGTGAGGGAACAGAAGTTAAACAGGCTAAATGACAAGCTAACTCACACTGAGGAAAAACATCAACTCAAAGTGAGTGATTTCATGTAAAACCCACTGCTGTTAATATTGCCTGGGGGAACTACTCTGTCCTGGTGAGGCCACACCTGGAGTATTGCATCCAGTTCTGGGCTCCCCAGGTCAAGAGGGACAGGGATCTCCTTGAAATAGTCCAACAGACAACTGCCAGGACTGGAGCACTCCCCTCTGAGGAGAGGCTGAGAGACCTGGGGCCTTTTAGTCTGGAGAAGACAAGATTGAGAGGGGATCTAATCAATGTCTACAAATATCTGAGGGCTGGGTGTCAGAAAGAAAGGGACAGCCTCTGTTCACTTGCAGCCTGGGATAGGACAAGGGGCAAGGATGTAAACTACAGCACAGGAGGTTCCACCTCAACATGAGGAGGAACTTTACTCTAAGGGTCACAGAGCACTGGAACGGGCTCCCAAGAGAAGTTGTGGAATCTTCTTCTCTGGAGACTTTCAAGCCCTGTCTGGACTCATTCCTGTGCCACCTGATAGATTCTATGGTCCTGCTCTGGCAGGGGGGTTGGACTCAATGATCTTCTGAGGTCCCTTCCAACCTCTAACATCCTGTGATCCTGTGAATGAAGGAATGACCAGCTGAAAAAAAAAAAAAAAGTGACACAGCTCTTTTTTTGTTGTTGTATGTATGTGTGAATTAATTGGAGCAGGACAGGGAAGATTTTTTTTGAAGAGTGCAGACAAGAAAGGACTCAGGTGTCTCACATTTTGCACTTTGTGACTATAAAGGAGATATAAGAAAGGTACAGTTGCCAAGTAAGGTCATTTTCTGGGAACCAGAGAACTAATGGAAGAACCTACAGAACTGACCCATAAGCTGGTGAAAAAGCATGGAAACCTTGAGATATGTACAGATACCAATAACCTAAACAGGCATCCCCTTAGCTTGAGCCCTATCTTTGGAGAAAAGTCTGGCACCAAACGTTTCTCTATCATCTGTGCATTTCCTGGCTACTGCCCTTTGGAGAGCAGAGCATCTACCTCTGTGCATATGAAGTTCCACTTTTGGATAGCACTATTGAGGCCCCGTGGCAGTAAAACACGAAAGCAGAACAGCCTGTGAGCATTTTCAGAGCTGAACAGCACAAGTAGAATTAGTAGATTTACTCATTGCTTCTCTTGGACAAAGATGATAGTGGTATTTCAGGGAGACCTGAAGGCTTACAGGATACTGCAGGAACGTCACTAAGCAGTGCTAGCAGGCTACTTGCTTGCTGGAAACGTATTTGATGTTCATTTTGGTTGTGAGCTACATTTGACATTTGGCCTGGGAAGGAGCATGTTAGACGCTGCATCTTCACAAAGCCTTGATGGGAACTTTTTGGAAGCTATGAGAGGCTCCTAGCACACAAGGAAACTGGAGCTCAGACACTGAGTGATTCTGTCAGTCTTTCTTTACAGGTATCTGGGTATCCACCTTACAGTGAGCTTCTCAGCTGTAGTTATGAGCTGAGTTAGGAAGGAGGACACAAACCCAGCAGAACTAAACGATTTAAAGTGTTAGTGAGACTTTAAGATGGGATTATCTGGAACGAGCAGTCTCAATTACTACACAAATCATAAAAGAAAACAAAAGTCAACAAATCTTCAATGCCTTAATTAGCATCCTCAGAAGGTGCATCAAGGATGAAGAACAGAAATATCTTCCAGTGTTCATTCAGATAATTACCTTTAACTCTCTTAATATGATAATAACTAAACCATTTTCTCAAACTTGCCATTTTTTACAAAATTAGACTTTAGGGAGCAGCACACTTTGAAGACTTGTGCTTCAGCCCTTTTTAAACTGCTGCACAGAGAGAGGACAGTCTCTTTTCTGTGCCTTTTTGTGCAAGAATTCCAGAAGGAGAGGATGGAAAAGTTTCTTTAGGGCATGACTAGAAGTTTTGAAAGTCTCAGTGTCAGAGATGAAACATAAGAGCATCTGTAAAGCAGTATTAGAATGGACATGGAAACTTCAGATGTTTCCTTCACTTGTTAGAACAAAACAAGGCTTGCTTTAATCTGTTGCATTTACCTGCTGCTTCCATGCAGAGATTACTCTGCAGCACTACAGATGGAGGAGAAACAGAGCAGTATGGAACAGTGGCATTATGGGTGGGAGTCAAAAATAAGGACCACATAGCCCAGGATGTTTTGGGGACAAGACAATATAATGCTGTTGAGTGGCAAGCTTCAAGCTTGCCTTGTGAGAATTCAGTGGCAGTTTTGACTTCACTCTTTCTAATCAACAGCTATGCTCAGGCCAATTACTTACTATATAGCATTCATAGTTTTCTTGTCCCAGACAAAAGAAGATCCATCTTTATTCTTGCTTGGCTATAAGGGCTAAAAAAAGTTTTATTTTGGTCAACTGTTCTCTAGGTCTTACTAGGGATATCAGAAAGAATGCATAGAGGAAGAAAAAAAAAAAAAAAGAGAATTCTGATCACAAGATTTTTTTTAAACTGGTGACAGGGAGAGCTGATGATCAGTCAGTATGTTCACAGGACTTTACCTCCAGTGAATGGAACAAATCACATATTTTCTTCCCAAGCAATTCAGTCTTGACTCTTCAGAAAAACTTTGTGTCAAGAAAATGAAAGTGTTCATCAAAAAGTCATAATCATATGTTTAAAATATATTTTTTTTAATAATAACTCCATGAAAGTAAAACTTCTGGAATATTTTCCAGAAAATATCATATGTTGAAAAAAATATATTTTTTAAAATAATAACGCCATGAAAAGAAAACTTCTGGAATATTTTCCAGAAAATATATTTTAAAATTTTCAGAGAAAAACAACAACAAAATCTCTTTTATCTGAATTTTTCACAAGAGAGGAGTCATCTCTAGTAAGAAGCTGTTTGGGCAGCTACAGTGGTGTACATCCCCAGCACATGCATCTGGGCAAGCACAGGCAGATACAGCCCTGGGCAGGACATGTTCATGTCAGAGGGCCACAAGAATGCAGAGAGCAGGCAGTAATACCACAGTTCTTACAGTCTGTACAGCCATAGCAAGGCTGCTTTGCACAGTGTGCTGTTTGATGACACTTTTGCTGATCACAGGAAGTTAGGGGTTGGAAGGGACCTCTGAAGATCATCAAGTCCAACCTCCCTGCCAGAGCAGGACCATAGAATCAGCACAGGTCACACAGGAATGCATCCAGATGGGGCTTGAAAGTCTCCAGAGAAGAAGACTCCACAACCTCTCTGGGGAGCCTGTTCCAGTGCTCTGTGACCCTCCCAGTGAAGAAGTTCCTCCTCATGTTGAGGGGGAACCTCCTGTGCTGGAGTTTCTATTCATTGCCCCTTGTCCTATCCCAGGGTGCAAGTGAGCAGAGCCTGCCCCCTCCCTCTTGACACTCAGCCCTCAGATATTTAGAAACATTTATTAAACCCCCTCTCAGTCTTCTCTTCACCAGACTAAAAAGCCCCAGATAAACTTTATCAGGTCCACATTTACCTTAGAAAATTCCCCCAAGACACTACAAACCTGCACTCACAGTAGATAAGAGACTTCTTTCTCTTCTAGACTTTCACTGGTCCTTAAGAGTGCACCCACTCTGATTTTTAATTTCTTCTTTTTGCTGTGGGTCCTACTTGCATTTTTGAAGAGTGTGTGCAAATGTTGTGAAGTGGATATGCAGTGAAGGGGAAGTCAAATTAGTCACAGAACAGCAAAGGCATCTCTATGTATTTGCAAGCAAGTGAAGTCTGTATGAAGTCTTTGTAGACAGCTCTTCTGTAAGGGCTTTTCTAGTTTTCCAGGGAAGACTCATTCAACATCAGCTTTTATTCCAGTTGCTTCTGTATTTATCTGTGTTTGATGTGAGAATTTGCTTGAGACCTAGAACCTGCTTTAACCATTTTAGCTGGATGCTATTTATTAAAAGGTCTTCCTCCTGAGACAGCTCCAAGATGTGCTCCCTGTGGATTTGTTAATGTTATTAGCAGTCCTGAGGACTGCAGCCAGCAAGGCAGGCCCGAACCAGGCAATTTAGCAATCTAGCAATTTGAACAGGCTGGAATTCATTCAAGAGCCATTTGTCACAGGGCATGAATGTTCTGAGGTGAACCTGCTTTTGTAATTATAAACAGGCAGAGCTAACTTCCCATCTCTAATCAGCTGGGACTCAAAAGAGGAAGAGGAATGGTCTCAGGAACAGACAGATCAAGCAGGGAATGGGTGGATAAGAGATTTCTGGCTTAAACCAGAAGGATAGCCAAGGTGAGAAATGCTCTCTTGTTCCACAAATACAAGTCCAGAACCAATTTCCTGTGTAGTTTGTGTTCTCAGCAAAGCATCAGGCTATGTACATCACTGTTGACTTTCACTGGTGGCCTTCCATGTCATATGAATTATTTTTGCAGCTGAAGAAATGAAAGGCTTTTTAGTTAAAAAGGTGAACATAGTGACCTAATTATATGGAGATTAACTAAAAATAAATACAGAATAAAAGCATTCTGTGAAGGACCCAATATAACACAGAACACACCTGATGCAAGATCTCTCCCACTCAACCCATTACTAGAAGCCTCTCTTTTAGATTCAAGCCTCAGTGAGCTTTCTCGTGTAGTTTCTGCATCTCTGAAGAAAGAACTTAGGTTTGCTAGCAGGGAGAAAGGAGAACGCCTACCAAAAGAGATCCAGTGTGAATTTTGGAATGGGTTTTACACAAGTGCCTAGCTTTGAAAGTTAGAGAGATGGACACCTGGGCAGCCTGTGCATATTTATGTGACTGGACAAGATGATCTTCGAGGGTCCCTTCCAACCCAATGCAGTCTATCATTCTATTTTATTGTAGTTTTTAAGTGTTCTTTTTTTTTTTTTTTTCTCCTCCAGATTTTAATACAATCTGGAGCTGTGTCAGCTTCTTACATTTGTGCAAGTTAAAGACTGAAAAATGTCTAGGATTAGTGGGGCACTCCCTGCTAGGTCAGAGCATGCTATTATGTGTGGAGGTCTGAGGCTGTGAGGAGCAGTAATTGCTGAGCTGTGACTGCACCTTGTCTGTGCTCTGGGCGGTGCAGGGTGTGTGAACGTGGCTTTGTGTTAGACATGTCTGTCACAACTTGCCTGATGGATTCAAACAAACACTTGTCTGCAGAATGGCTTCAGTAATAACTAAGACAGAGGAAGGAGGGGGACTGGTGGCGGGCGTTGGGGGGAAAGGTAAGAATCTACAGAAGCTTGAAAACTGTAACACTAGAAGGGAAAGAAATTACTTAGAGGGTTTATGCTGTGGAGTAATAGGATTAAATTCAGATAAAAAAATGATAAGAAATAAGGAAAGTATTCTTGTCACTAAACTGACATTTACAAACTGCTCTGGACAAGAGTTAGTAGACATGCAGCATGAAACCAGTTTAAATAGACTGCCTGATTTTCTGATGCAGCCTGTATTGTAGCTATGGAGAGCTATGCGAAAAGGGAGAGATTCAAGGCCTCTTTCTTTCTCACAGTCAAGCTACTGTCCTGCAGTTGTGCAATTGCTACATCATCCAGCTTTACCTCATCATCCAGCCTTTACACATGGTATATTTGCCTGTCAATCCACATATGGAAAAACACTGGCTAGCACCCACCCCCCACTTCACACAAAAAAGGCTCTGTGGGCTGGATGTTTTCAAACATCCATGGGACATGGAGTAAGTGCCCTGCATTTTTGCTCTTCTGCTTGCCCCAGGCTTGCCCAAGGATTTTGTAACCCATCTATCTATGTCACAGTTCCTTTCCAGCCAGGCAGCTGTGCTCCTACTGCTGCTGCTATCTGTTTTGCAGCTCTTCTGGAAGAGCTCAGCAGCCACCTCTGATGACAAGCAGGAGGCACCTCTGTCCTGTTTTGTGAATGTATACTGGTGAACCTCTTGGTGGCCTGGGGGGCCTATCCCTTTCTTCAATATCCAAATAAACCAAGGGTTTCTATTGGTGTTTAAAATCTGAGTGGAGCAAAATCAGGCACGGTAACAACCTTGTGGCTCAGTACGTTGTTTCAAGTAGCAAATCAAACCGGATGCCTTAAGGAAGAGAGTAATAGCACCAGTACAGTGACGCTTCCTCAGAATACCCTCCCATCTCCCCAGAAATTTGTGGCATGGAGGTTTCCTGGGCCAGAGGCAGTACGGAAGGCAGGAGCTCACAGCTTTTCTTGGAGATGCTGCCAGCAGAAGTGACAGTGATGCACCACAACTCTTCAGGCACTCTAGTGGAAGTCAATACTGAGTGAAGGAAGGAAGAGAAAACAGATGTCCTTCCCTACAGCATGCAAAATAAATAACATCTGGGGAGGCTGATGAGGGGAAAAGGTCTGAGAAAGAGTTGAGTCTATTTGCATTCCTTATTCCTGCCATGAGATTTAAAACTGTAGCATCTTCACACATACAGTAACTGATTCTTTCTATAACTATTCTGGATTTTGTGCTTTCTTCCCTGTAAGTTCACACATAAGAGCAAACGTGCTCACCTATTTTGAACTCAGAAGTATTACACTTTGTTCTCTCTGCCTAAGCATGCCTGCATCATGTCTTCCTCTCTATTTCACAATGCCACAGAACAGTAACACACTTTCGTTGTCTTTTGCAAATAATACAACGTTCCTGGGTAAAGACCAGACCAAAGGCAAGTGAAGGGTCACTCAGTGGAGTTACAAAGTGGAACTTTGCATGGGATCATCGCCTTCAGCTACAGACCTTTGGCTAGAGATGTGACAAAAGCAGTGATGGAACATTTCAGAACTAGGTGATAGCCATGCTTCCTGAATGACCCAGGGGGAAACCCTCACTCTAACTCACTGGCTATATGGGAATAGTGCTTCACTGCTGTATCAGTGTTTCTAGATGGAAACAGAAAAGGTCAGCTTCTGGAGTAAAACTTTTGTAAATTGATATAAATAGCCACAACTACCTGAGAAATGGTGCTAGACAGGGGTCTATGGAGCTCACCTGTTTGTTATGTTAGCAGACCATGCCCTGACCTCAGAAGCTCAGCCAGCTGTGGCTAGAAAAAGCAGAAGAGAATGTGGCAAATGTTGTAGTTACCCCTTAGTATTTTCAGTAAAGTGTTGAGTCCCTTTGTTTATTGTGCAGCACTGGTCAGGCAGGTTGTTCCTAATTTTCAAATATTTGCAAACACTTAAAAGAAAACCACAAGGAGACTTTATTTTTCTGCACTCAAACAAGCATTTGACAGTGTGAGAAGAGGCAGATATCACTGAGGAGAACTAGATATTCTCCTACAGATATGCTTGATGGGGAAAACATTCCCCAGGAAAGCAGACTGCAGCAACTTGAAACAGAATACTTGAGGTGAAGCCAAGACCAAGATAGGTGGTGCTATGTCCTGATCCAGAGGTGAGCAGTTTTCAGGGCCTAGCTGAGCTGGCTGACAGTCGTGGGGCAAAAGTTTTAGCAAAATAAGCAGCAGAAAAGCCAACACTTGAATCTAGGCTGTGGATGCAACGTAGAATTTAACTCTACCTACAACTTCGCTCAAAGCATTTTAAGCTATCAGCAGTTGAAATAAGAAAAGGCACCAGTACATGTTACCAGATGATCTGCTAGAGAGCAGCCCTGTGGAGAAGGACCTGGGAGTCCTGGTGGATAACAAGTTATCCATGGGTCAGCAATGTGCCCTTGTGGCCAAGAGGGACAATGGGATCTTGGGGTGCATCAAGAGGAGTGTGTCCAGCAGATCGAGGGAGGTTCTCCTCCCCCTCTACTCTGCCCTGGTGAGACCTCACCTGGAATATTGCATCCATTTCTGGGCTCCCCAGTTCAAGAGGGACAGGGATCTGCTGGAGAGAGTCCAATGGACAGCAATCAGGATGACAAAGGGACTGGAGCACTGCCCTATGAGGAGAGGCTGAAAGCCCTGGGGCTTTTTTGTCTGGAGAAAAGAAGACTGAGCGGGGATTTAATAAATGTTTCTAAATATCTGAGGTGTCAAGAGGGAGGGGACAGGCTCTGCTCACTTGCACTCTGGGATAGGACAAGGGGCAATGCAGCACCAGAGGTTCTACCTCAACGTGAGGAGGAACTTCTTCACTGGGAGGGTCACAGAGCACTGGAACAGGCTCCCCAGAGAGGTTGTGGAGTCTCCTTCTCTGGAGACTTTCAAGCCCCATCTGGATGCATTTCTTTGTGACCTGTGCTAGATTCTGTAGTTTTGCTCTGGCAGGGGCGTTGGACTTGATGATCTTCAGAGGTCCCTTCCAACCCCTAACATCCTGTGAGCCTGTGATCAGTCAAACTCATTATCACTTGTTGCTGTCTACACTGGCTTCTTTGGGAGGGTGCATTCAACCTCCAGTGATACTGAGTCATTTCCTAGGAACTTTACACCAAGCATAAATAGATCCACATGGCAGGTTTAAGAAAGGCAAGGGGAATGTCTTCTTATTCCTACTGTGCCAAGAAAACTTTGGCTTCTACTGCCCAATAAGTAAAATAATACCTAACAGGGTCTTGGGGTTCCCAACAAGCAGTTGTAAGAACCTGGATATACAGAAACCTTTACTGCTGTTCTATGTGGCATGACTCCTGTGACGCAACACCTTAGAACGACATTGTCTGGACAGCCAAACCCTCTGTGAGCAGCTGGGTGAAGCCCAGCTCTTACTCAAGCCAAGCTCAGTACCAGTCAGTCATGACTAGAAGCATTTTTGTCTAGGGAGGTTCTTCTCTCCCTCTACTCTGCCCTGGTGAGACCACACCTGCAATATCGTGTCCAGTTTTGGGCTCCCCAGTTCAAGAGAGACAGAGACCTGCTGGAGAGAATCCAATGGATGATGAGGATGATTAGGGGACTCGAGCACCTCCCCTGTGAAGAAAGACTGGGGCTGACTGGCGAAGAGAAGACTGAGAGGGGATCTGATCAATGCCTATCAATATCTGACAGTGGGTGTGAAGTGGAGGGGGCCAAGCCCTTTTCAATGGTGTGCACTAATAAAACAAGGAACAACAGGTACAAGCTTGAACAGAGAAGATTTCACCTCGACATGAGGAGAAACTTCTTTACAGTGAGGAAGCACTGGAGCAGGCTGCCCAGAGAGGTTGTGGAGTCTCCTTCTCTGGAGACTTTCAAAACCCATCTGGATGCATTCCTGTGTGGACTACCCTGGGTGATCCTGCTCTGGCAGTGGGGTTGGACTCGATGATCTCTTGAGGTCCCTTCCAACCTCTAATGTACTCTGATCTTTTGACTGGACATACAAGTCAGTCAGAATATGACAACAGCTGTATCAGACTCACTAAGGTTGCCCCCTGGCACATGTTTTCTTTAATCCTTTCCTGGAAAGACGAGAAATTAGGCATCATCACAGTGAACCAGTGAAGTTTCCTTATTTGTTGTCTAGGTCCGAAGTTAAGACCTAAAACTGCATTTACTCTCTGTTCACCTTTTTGTATCAGGAGTGTGATGTATCACTGCTGTGCAATGTGTCTTCTTCCCATGAAGAAGGTAAAGCCAGGTAAAGACAATAAAGAGACCACATCATTAAAGCTTTCCATCCACGGGGCAAAGAATTATTAGCTATTTTTTCCTAATCTTTGGTATGTCAAAATAAACCTGCTGAAGTGTAGATAATTTATTGGTGTCTCCCCTGTCTCCCCCATACTCAGATGAATAAGTAAACAATTTTGCTATTAAAAAATAAAGCAAAATTGCCCTAGGCTCCTGCATTATAAACATCCTAGATTGTTCAGAATAAGCATTAAAGGATTCTGTCCGCCCTGCACCATTTATTACATGCCACAGATTAAACTCTCACAGACCTGCCCAAGCATGATTTGAACTTAATTAGCAGAAAACTTGAGAGGAATTCTCTCCAGGGGCAATCATTTGGTTGGCTCCTTCCGAGTCACATTCAAGAATTAGAAGGGAATAGATTGTGTGTATTCTCCTTAGAAGAGGCAACAACCTTTTAATGCCACTGGCAACCTGTTCTTAAGGCACAGCCACCTTGTGGGGATGGGAGACAGAAGAGAAAGAGGCAAGTATTCTGACATGGGCTACTCTCCACCACTCCAACTATGATGTCATGTAGCATTGATAGGTCTCTTGGGCCTCAGTACACTGAGGCAAGTCACAAAAAGTTCTGTAGAGCTAGCCATTGAATTTCCTTATATATTTCTTTGGAAGGGAAAGAAGGAAGGAGAAGGTAGGAGATGGAATTAACCCTAAACTGCAGGTGATGCAACTCAGAACACTTTGGGAACACGCCTCATCTGCTGCAAGTTCTGTCCTTACAGCGATACAGCTTTCTGCTGTTCAAGGGACACGAGACATTGACAGAGCACAACAAAGTCTTTTAAGACTGGTTCCACAGTGTGCCAAGTAACAAAGGCCAAGTACCATGTGTCCAACAGGTAAATCTTTTGCCCCTGTGCATGCTCAAACACCCAATGTGCTACTGGCACAGGCAGAGCAGCTTTGACAGCACCCACAGGAAGGAGGCCACTCATTTCCTCATGCGTAATTTGTCACCACAGGTATTTGTGCCTCCCTGCCTGTCCTCTGCTTAAACTCAGAGGAGCACGTACATGTGCAGCTGGACGTGCTGTTGCTGGAGCAGTCGTCCTCACCTTCCAGCTCACTGGCAGATCCTGAAACAGGATGTCAGCATGAGGTGCCTCTGCAGAGCTACCCTCTATCAGAAAGAGACAGTCTTGAGACACCCTGTGGGGCACTCTTTAAAGGAAGGCAGGTAATTACTGAGGATATTGAAGTATAACGTTAAATATTTACTTCTCCTGAGAAAACATTTCAAGTGGCAGTACTTTATACGAGTCTTGCAAATGCAAACTCACAAGCTTGGCCAGGACATTTTTCTCTCATTCTTCATAAAAGTCAAGCTCCATCTCTTCTCTCACAGGCACCTACATAACTGAAGTTCACTGCTCTTCACTAGCCAACATACCAACTTACAGTGTTTCTATAGTAAAGAGAACAGTTCTGAAGCCCTCTTTTCAGCCTAACCTCTGTGAGCTCTGAGGACAAGGGAAGACCAACAGATGTCGTCTGTCTGGACTTCTGTAAAGCCTTTGACACAGTTCCCCACAACATCCTTCTCTCCAACCTGGAGAGAGATGCATTTGATGGGTGGACTGTCCAGTGGTTAAAGTATTGGTTGGATGATCACATACAAAGGGTAGTGGTCAAATGCTTGATGTCCAGATGGAGACAGGCGACAAGTGGTGACCCTCAGGGGTCTGGACTGGGACCAGTGCCGTTCGGTATCTTCGTCAATGATACAGACAGTGAGACTGAGGCACCCTCAGCAAGTTTGCAGATGACACCAAGCTGAGTGGCCTGGTTGATAAGACCAAAGGACAGGTTGGCATCCAGAGGGACCTGGGTAGGCAGGAGAGGTGGGGTGAGGAGAATCTCATGAGGGTCAATAAGGAAACATGCCAGGTCCTGCACCTAGGTCGGGGCAACCCTTGATGTTGATTCAGGCTGGGAGATGAGATTGAGAGCAGCCCTGCAGAAAAGGATGGTGGATGAGAAGCTGGACAAGAGCTAACAGTGTGAGCTTGCAGCCCAGAAGGCCAATGGTAGCTTGGGTTGCATCAAAAGCAGCACGGCCAAGTATCACAGAATGTTAGGGGCTGGAAGGGACCTCGAGAGAGTTCAACCTCCCTGCCAGAGCAGGATCACCTAGATCACACAGGAACTCATCCAGACAGGTCTTGAATATCAACAGAGGGAGACTCCACAACCCCCCTGAGCAGCCTGTTCCAGTGTTCTGTCACCCTCACAGGGAAATAATTCTGTTTCCATGGAACTTCCTATGCCTCAGCTTCCACCCATTTGCCCTTGTCCTGTCATTGGGCATTACTGAGCAGAGCCTGGCTCCATTCTCTTGGCATTCACCTTTCACATATTTATTAACACGAATGAGGTCACCCCCTTAGCCTTCTCCTCTCCAAGCTGAAGAGCCCCAGCTCCCTCAGTCTCTCCTCATAATGAAGATGTTCCACTCCCTTAGTCCTTTCTGTGGCTCTGTGCTGGACTCCATGTTGACTTCCAGTTTGATATGGTTATCAACCACAGCTTCACTTGTGAACAACAAATGCCATCTCCTGTATTACACACTTCAAGAACTAGTGTCTGCTGTGACAGGACAGACGACAAGGAAAAATGTCATAACACATCCATTATGTACCTTCCTCTACCTAGGAAGATTTTCCTCTATCTTTTTTTTTTTTTTTTTTTTGTGACTTGACTTGTGTGGGAAGATTTAGGGAGTGTTGAGACATGGAAAGTTAAATCTCCAATTATCCAGAGGTCATGACAGTCAGCCAAATTGCGTGCTTCCCTTTCCACCTCTACACCCACTAGGCTGTCCTGCTGCTGACCCTGCAATGGAAAAGACCACCCTCCAAAATGAAATCAAATCCTCAGAACTTGCTCATCCTTGGGCCTCTCCCAAACGCTTGTGCTGCCAAACAGGCCTAATTCAGCAGTAGTTTCACAACCTGGTGGGCTTCTACTCTCTTGCGACCCGAGCTGAGGTCATTGCATTCATTTGCCTTTACGAAGCCTCCTTTGCTTCACCCCGCGGCGTCCCGGAGGCCAACGCGCGTCTGCGTTTTTCCCACTGCATACGCAACTGCCCTCCTCACACACATGAGGTTTTTCTGGCAGCCTTCTATCATGTTGTTATGCTTTGTGTAATTATTATTTAAAAGCTTCTCCAGTCCAAAGTTCACTATTTTCCCTTCTCTCATGATCTCCCCGCCCCCCCTCCATCACCATCCTCAACCCCTCCAATTTATCTCCGTGTTATTCTTGGCCTGACGAGGTGCCGGTTAGCGGCTAAGTTAATTTAGGTGCTTGTCTGCTCGCCTGTCAAGTTCTATCAAGAGTCAGAAGAATGGCAAGTCAATAAATTCAGAATTCTGTCAGGCATGAAGCAGACTCTTAGCCCATGCTGTTTGTCTGGCAGCAGGTGAAAAAAAGACCAATAAAAGAGAAGAAATGGAGCCTTTCATGCACCCCCAGACACACACAGGCACACTCCAACAGGAAGGCGAATGGCTGCGTGCTGCTGTCGGGTGGCCAGCACAGAATTAGCTGGTGGTCTCAGGCCAGACCTTAGAGGGCAGGTGTCCACGTTACAGAAACCACAAGCACCATTTGCAAACTCCTTGGCAGCTGCAGTGCAAGGACTGAAGCACACACTCACCAGTGCGGGAGAGCCACGCGGTGAGAATTTGGGGATGAAAGTGAGGAGAAGAGAGCAAGTTTATTGTGCTGGTGGTCAGGCAACATTTGTTCCATTTACAAAAGACATGGCCTCCCTAGACAACAGCCTGACACCTGCTAGGAAAACAGGCCCTGTGGGGCTAGTGTGGTCCTTAGAAGAATGTGTTGTAGGTTAATAAACTCTGGAGTGAGTGCTATTGGACTATTGCTGAGCTCCACACACATCATTTCCTTTCTCTTTTCTGTGAGCAACCAAATGTCATGCATCCCAGGCTTCAGGGCATGGCATTTCTCTAGCTTAGGAAGAGTCTCCTTCCCTCAGCAGATACGTTACTAGTTTCTTTCCCTACTTTTGCTCCTGAAAGGGAACAGAAAGCTCTGTCTTTCCTTACAGCTTTGTACAATGTGCCCAATGTGATCTTGGATGAAGTTATAATTACTGCCCAAGGAAAAAGCTGTGACTTTAATCAACCAGAAGAGTAGTATGTTTTTCTTGCTGCTTTTTTTTTCACCCTTCTAATGTCTTACTATTTATCTGCACTTATCCTAGGCAATGGGTTTATTACAGAATCATAGAATATATCTGATTGGAAGAGATCTCAAAGATCATCTGGTCCAACCCTTGACCCAGCACTGCAGGATCAACCCTAAACCATGTCCCTAAGTGCCAGGTCCACAGGCCACTTAAACACCTCCAGATATGGTGACTCCACCACTGCCCTGGACAGACCATTCCAATGTTTGAGAACTCTTCCAGTGAAGAAATATTTCCCAGCATCCAGCCTGAACCTCCCCTGGCACAGCTTGAAACCATTTCCTCTGTTCCTGTCTCTTGACACCAAGGAGAAGACGCTGCCCCCTCCTCGCTCCAACCTCCCTTCAGGGAGTTTTGCAAATAAGTAAGAGCATCCTAGAGATACTCCTGCAATGCATCCAGCCTTTAAGGACTAAACTGCTGAACTCTAGCAACAAATCAAATCTACAGATGAGTTAATTGAATGCAGGATCAGCATTTAACAGCTAAGTAGTTGCTTTGAAGGTTTGTCAACAGAATGCTGGATGTGGCTCTGAGCAGCCTGGTCTAGTGTGAGGTGTCCCTGTCCATGACAGGGGGGCTGGACCCAGATGATCCTTGAGGTCCCTTCCAACCCTAACAATTCTACGATTCTATGCCTTTCAGCAGCACTGAGTAAGCTTGATTCTGTGTTCTACCTGTATTTATCTGTGTATTTATAACCCTATTCCTTAGGTGTGTCATTATACACCTTTATTTACAGATGGCACTGGGAGTTTCCCAGAACTGCTGCTACACTCTAGGAGTCACTCACTAGTTGGTAAAGATAGAAAAGCTCCAACACCACCTGGGAGTTTATACAAAACAGATTTGGGTTAGATAGCAGAGGGACAGGCTGGAAGCATTGCCACTCTACTTAGTGTGCAGTGGTCAACTGCATCCAAAACACGAAGAAAATGTACAACTGGGGGTTATATGTATTAAGCTCCCATCCATTATTAACATTCTCCTTCATATTTAAAACCTGTCCAGGTGCCAGTTGGCCAGTAGTGGCCCAAACAGCTAAAGCATGACCTAAAAAATTGTTTTTTTCCAAGGTTGTCTTTCTGATTATGTTTAACTATTTTTTTAAATTATTATTATTATTATTTCCTAATCCTCATTGTCCTATCTGGTCCTTGTTTTTAACCACACCACAACTTAAAAATGAAGCCTGATATTCTAAGGAATAGGACTTTTTTTCATATCTGTTGGACCAGCTGTGTCTTTCTAATAACTTTTGAACCCACAGGCTGAATCCATCACCTAAACCTGACAGAGGAATAATGGTCTCAAAGACAGTAAGCTATTATTACTTGTGAAAATGGATATCTCAGGGGCAGGAAGAAGGGAGACAACCTGACAGAGCCCTAAAGGAAGGGCTTGCCCTTTACATGCTGCCTTTGTTGTATGTACGAAGTGAGAAGCAGCAGTCAGGCAAGTGACCAGAAAAGCAACAGTGTGAAGCTCTCACAGAATTACTGAGGATGGAAAAGACCTCTGAAATCATCAAGTCTAGCCTAACACCATGATACCAGCTAAACCATGCCACCAAGTGCCACATCCAATCTTTTCTTAAAGGCCTCCAGTGATGGCGACTCCACCACCTCCCTGGGCAGCCCATTCCAATAGCCAGTTACACTTTCTGTGAAGAACTTTCTCCTCACCTTGAGCCTAAACTTCCCCTGGTGCAGCTTGAGACTGTGTCCTCGCTTTCTGTCACTTGCCTGGGAGAAGAGACCAACCCCTACCTGTCTACAAGCTCCTTTCAGGTAGTTGTAGAGAGCAATAAGGTCTCCCCCAAGTCTCCTCTTCTCCAGGCTAAACACCACCAGCTCTCTCAGCCTCTCCTCACAGGGCTGTGCTCCAGACCCCTCCCCAGCCTTGCTGCTCTTCTCTGGACATGTTCAAGTATCTCAATGTCCTTCTTAAATTGAGGAGCCCAGAACTGGACACAGGACTCAAGGTGTGGTCTAACCAGTGCTGGGCACAGGGCAGATTGACTTCCCTGCTCCTGCTGGCCACACTATTTCTGACACAGGCCAGGATGCCTTTGGCCTTCTTGGCCACCTGGGCACACTGCTGGCTCATGTTCAGCTGCTGTCACCCAGCACCCCCAGGTCCCTTTCAGCCTGGCTGCTCTCCAGCCACTCATCCCCCAGCCTGTAGCACTGCATGGGGTTGGTGTGGTCAAAGTGCAGAACCGGGCACTTGGACTTGTTGAGTACCATCCTGTTGGACTCTGCCCATCTGTCCAGCCTGTCAAGGGCCCTCTGCAGAACAAGTGTTTGCAAGAAACTAGGCACCATCAGGCCGAGTGTTCACAGACCAGCTCCTGATTTCAGGCTGCTAGGCCCCAGCTCATCACAGCACTACGGACTGGCTTCACGCAAGGTAACGACAATAGTGGAAGCAGTGGGACTGCTTTTCTGCAGAGCACTGCTGGATTGTGGCCACCAATGACCACAAGAAAGAGCTGCAATATGTCCTACAGATACATGACATCAGTTGAACATGTGCAAACAAGCAGTGTGTCTCTTGCATTGAATTCCACTCTTATTCAACATATCCTTCACAGCAACAGACCTCATCCCTGTGGAGCAATTTGTTTCCCACTTGGTCTGCTTCTGATTAGCGTAAGAGAATGACGTATAGAAACGACATTGTAATTAAGATGATGGATAGCCCATAGAGCAGCTGCAGATTAGGAGAAAAGGAAGCTAACTACTGAAGTTTGGCTCAGCAAAGAAAACCCCAAACAACAAACAATTGAAGGTTCTAGCTGTGCATGTAAATGCCACTCGAAATTCTCCTACTGATATTCTCACTGGCTTGCCACTCGGCATGTAGAACGGGAATTTCCCAGTGGAAAAAAGTATTCAAATGCACGTTAGGGGACTAAATGCCTTTTAGATCTGGCCTTTAGATCAAGCACTTACCCTGAAATTCCTTCATGTCTTCTGAAATTCATACTTCATAGGGAATAGGAAAAAAAGATGAAATGGTTTTGAAATAACCAAACAACATTCTCTTTAGATAAAGCTTCTGGACTAGGGTGTTAGTAAGTCTGTGGCTTCCTTAAGCTCATACATGGATTTTACAGACCAGGCTGAGTCAGTCTAGCGTGGGATGGTTGGATGACCTTATATCCTTAATCAGATTTTGAATGAATAGTTATTTTCCTTCTGTTTGCACCTGAGGAAAAGCTTACAAACATTTACACCACTTTCTAAGCAAACAAAACCAAATCAGGCAACAGCAGCCTGGAATGCGTTACACTACCTCTGATTCTGCAGGGATCTTGCCCCCTTTTGCTGTGGTTTAACAAGAGGTAGCCTTTGCTTTCAGGTTCAGCATGCCATTTTGAAAACTGGGAGTGGAGTAGAAGAGAGGAGGAGATTGGGGTAGGCACAGAAATTTTTAACCTAATGAGTCAAATAGCTCAGCTGTCAAAAAAATTCCCTTAAGACATTCACTTCTCATGTCTGTATGAGCTCCTACAGAAAGGAATGGAAGGGCCATAGTTTTCCATGAAATGGTCCAAACACAGGACCAATCTACTTTTCTCTGCTGTGTTTCTCCTCTGGCTACAGCAGACTACACTACTTTAAGGCCATGCCCTGTTTATTGAGTTTCTTGAATCTGATCTCTGCTCATTAATAGATTTGATGCTATGTTGTTCTGTGGCAGAAATGGAGGTGATGATAGCTCAGTCCAGTTCTGTTGCTCCTTTTAAACCCTTACACTGTACTGAGGTAACACAAGATAAATCTCATCCTGCAATCTCTGGATGTATGGAAGAAGCAAATGTGTCTGACCATGCAAAACAAAGAGCTAAATACCACTTTCAAAGTGAAAACACCTGAAGGGGATAGGAAGTGTCAAATTAATTTAAATAACTCTATTTCAAGAAAGTAGTTCAGTGCTTGATAAAGAAGCTGAACTGATGGTCCAGTGGTGGGCACCTGATTGACAGAGCAATGCATTAGACAGACATTTTTCACCTGTGTCATGAAGGATGCTCTTGGCCAACTTATCTCCTCTATGAGCAGTGAGTCTCCCTGCAATGGCAGGACTACAGCTCAGATGTCATCTATTTATTCTTGCACTTGCTCTCCAGATTTCTTCTGACACTGCAGTCTGTTGTATATGCTCCACACTAAGGGAGAGGCCTATCTTTAGAATGGTTGTGCCAACATCTGTTGCAGATAGTTTACTGGACAGCCATCATATGTTGCTGCTTTTGAGTTATTAGTTTATCTGAACTTAATTAAAACATAGTAATTTAAGTCTTTTCAGTTCAAGCAGTTGACTCCTAGTCCCACAGCTGTAATAAATTCCGATGTTCTAGTGGGGCTTTGTGTAGTTTACAAATTCTCTGCAATTTCTTTTTATGCACTCTAAATAGTTGAGGCGTTGCTTAAAGGTTGTTAGTGGTTTCTCTGTTATGATTTTTTAAATCAAAACCAGTGCCAGCCAATGTGTCATGTATCTCAGCACATGTAACCAGTCCCTCAACCAAACCGATCTCCACGCTCGAGTGCACATGAGCGGCGTTACAGCAGCCCTCGAAGAGCACATCAGCTGGGGAACAGCTCACTGTGACTGCAGGGACAGACTAACCTGTGTGCCTCCCTGAGAGAAACACATCTTTATAAAGACAGACATTTTCACATTCAAGATTCCCAAGGGTTGCTGTAGAACAGCTGAAGTTGGGGGGGAGGGGGGAAATCATAAACTACTTCATCAAGAACAAATTAAAAAAACCCTTGAATTATTCCCTACACCATTAGGTTCCAGTAGCCAAAACACCACCAGCATGCATGGAGCTGATTACCCTGATGCTGGCTGGGGAAGCTTTGCTGATGCCATCACAGATTTTTTTCAGACTCAGAAGCAGTTGAAAGCAAAAAGAACAGCTTGCACGAACTCCTCATTTACAAAGAGGTTTTGCACTCTCCAGACACTCAACATTGTTCTGTTGTTTCTTTTTTCCCTATTGGATAGCTGTAAAAGAGCCTTTGGGTGGGGAGTCGTTTACTTCTGTGTTTTGTTCTGGGAAAGTCTGGGAAGTAAAAGGAAGTGTATCAAGATGGCAGACAGAAGTGTGAAACTTCAATTTAAAGGTCAAGAGTCTTTTGACTTCATTGGACTCCAGATTTTGCCCCACAACCTTAATCCTGTTCCTCTGAAGCCCTTCAAAGATGTTCTCAGTGACCACACACTGAGATTTCCACACAACTTCTTACATCTGCTTTTTGAAAAAGGCAAAATGACATTTTCTAGTTGTAGACAGCTCTTCTCACAACTAACTGGAACAGAGCAAATGGGAGAAGGAATGCTGAGCCAAAGCCAACATGCCTTCTCGTTCGGGAAGGTTTGGGTTACTGGCTTCCACCACTGCCTTGCTCCTTCGCCCAGACTATTTTTGAAAGTGAAGTGAAGAAGAAAATTTGAAATTTTTTCAGCAATAACTGCAGCAGAATTTGATTCTAACCTCACGAGGAAGTTTATTCCCATAAACCACCCCACTCAATTCTGCAGAACCAGAAAGGCTGAAAGGCTTGAATAAACTGTAAGGTTGTTGAAATAAATGTTTTAGTGATTCCTTAAGCTCTACCTCTAAATTTTTGTCAGCCCATTCATTATCACTGCTTGGCCACTTCTAAGAACATAATGAAATAGATCCCAATAGCCAGTCAAGGTTCTGTGAATTTCAGTGACACCTCCTGTCCCATTTTCCTCCAGGGAATATTGAATATGTCACTGGCTGAGCCACAAGTACATCATGATTTTGGGAAGTAAACAGGAGTCCTCCACACCTTCTCTGTTAAAAATTTGACTCTGTCCCTCCTGTGCAGATTAAAAATGCTACTACCCCTCTGTAAGGAAAGTCAGAGGTAGGGTTAAGGCCACCAGCCTGAACTTTTCAAAGAGAAGGAACCTGACACTGACACAGTCAACTTGTACCAATACCTTACTGCTGTCTTAACTTTAAGGTGTCAAGTACTTGACAGCTTTGAGGTCACCAGCAACTGAACCACCTCATTTGATAGTGTGGAAGGTGTTTAATATTTTAGGTATAATCCTGTGCTTCACATTTTTTAAAGGCTTGGCAAATGGCTATTGGCAAAGGGCTACACTTTCAGGAAGGGAGGTGGAAAGGGTCATAAGTTGGTCATCAACATTTGATGCATCCCAGAAGAGGACATAAAAAGGTATCATGCTAGGAGCGGAGTGTTGTTGTTGGCTGTCTTTGTCCCCAGCTGTGATTGAAATGGAGTCAGTATTCTAGGAGTGAGAATAAAAAAGTAAATTGCTAAGTCTCCTGGCCCTTCTGTGTTTGGTTTTAACAGTTATGAACTGCTGTGGCTGTCAGCCTGAGATGAGACTGTTGTGTCTGTTTGATCACTTTGGGTGTTTGCCAGTAAGCATGAAAAGGACTATGGCAAATGTCTCACTTTGCCTATTGAAATTTCAATGCAAACTAAAGTAAGACCCCTCTCTACCATTCAAGACTCCATAGTACATCTACAAATACCTTGTAGGCAACAAAGCAGCCAAGAAGCTAAAGAGCAAAGCATAACCCATCCTTCCCACGCCCTAATCTTCCCCAATGACCTTCACCTTGCCTGTGTCTACAGTGCTATGTAGAACAGAATTCCTTGTTTTTCATTAGTGTCCAGTCTCCTTCTTTGATGTCCTGTTAAATTCAATGTACTGTGAATATGTTATTGATGAAAAACATCAAGTCAGGAGTGATGGACTGGCAGGTCAGTCCTCTAACAAGACCAAGTCTAGTTTTTGCATTTCAAGATGATTGTCTGAAAGGATATCCCTTTCTCTCCTCACTCTCCATGTAAACCCTTCTACCCTTTCCATCTCCCCAGCAAATGTGCCCTGAAAAGGGGCAGACAATCTTGTCAACATCTGAGCCTAACCCTCGGATGACAGCCTTCCTGCGTACATCCCCTGAAAGGTACCTTGAATAAAACTGCATCTGTTCATATGGAACTAATCTGAGGTCATAAATTAATTTCATACAGACCACACAGGCAAGTTTTCAGACAGACCATTATCAGATGGTCAGTGGCATGTGAACAATTTAAAAAGGTTTTCAAGAAAGGATTAAGGGTGAAAAGCTCTTCACCAGTGAGCCAGTCTTGCTCCCATGACTAGCCCAGGATGGCTGAGATTGTGTAGGCTGGACAAAGATGGTCCAACAGGCCAAAGAGTGCCCTGGGAAAGGAGAGTCACAGCAAAAGATTTTGGGACATAGCCTGGAGCCACGTCTGTGCATTGTCACAGTAAAGCTTCTGAGAAGGCAGTGGTGTGGCCCTAACGTACCCACAAAGCAACACAGCACTCTCCAGCAAAGACACAGCATGGTGAGAGGAAATGCATGGAGCTCCAGCTCTTGCCAAGACAGCTGTTAAATTCTGCCAAACCAGGACAACCCTTCTTTAAAATTGAAACCCAAAAGCTGTAGTAGATACCATCTAAAATGACAGTCATTTTTGGGTCTTTTCTGACCTTCCCATCTCTTCTCAGTAGCGCCTGTTTGAAGAATACAAAGACCTGAATAAATCAGCTGCAAGTAATTTCTGCATATTAAAAACAAACAGAAATTCTGAAATTAATCCCAAGGCAGCAGCAGGCTATGAACTAAGATCTAGTTCAAAGCTGGATCTCTATCTGCTAATACAGCCAGCTTGGCCAAAATAAATCTTTATTTTCACCAGATGCCACATGTGGCTTAAGTATTCCCACACATCTGCATTTGAGCAATTCTCAGAGAGAAGATAAGTCCTTCCTTAGACGATATCAATGTAACTTTTGAAAGCTGGTTTTAAGATGATCCTTGCTTTTCCATTCTTTTACACAATTCCCTGGCCTTTAAGGGATTAGCCTGTTCAGCAGAGCTGGGGTCACCTACTAGACACGTATGACTGTTGTGCTCAAGTGAGTGCTAATCATGACCCAGACAGGTTACACTGTGCCAGCTAACAAGTGGCCCAACTACAGCTGAGTGAAGCAAGATCACAGAATCACAGAATGTTAGATGTCGGAAGGGACCTCAAGAGATCGAGTCCAACCCCCTGGCAAAGCAAGATCACCCAGGGTGGTCTGCACAGGAATGCATCCAGGTGAGTTTTGAAAGTCTCCAGAGAAGGAGACTCCACAACTTCTCTGGGCAGCCTGCTCCAGTGCTTCCTCACTGTAAAGAAGTTTCTCCTCATGTTGAGGTGAAATATTCTGTGTTCAAGCTTGTACCTGTTGTTCCTTGGCTTATTACTGTGCACCACTGACAAGAGCTTGGTCCCCTCCACTTGACACCCACCCCTCAGATATTTATACACATTGATGAGATTCCCTCTCAGTCTTCTCAAGACTAAACATCCCCAGGACTCTCAGTCTCTCTTCACAGGGGAGATGCTCAAGTCCCTTAATCATTCTTGTGGCTCTCCATTGGACTCTCTCCAGCAGGTCTTTGTCTCTCTTGAATTGGGAGCCCCAAACTGGACACAGGATTGCAGGTGTGGTCTCAGCAGGGCAGAGTAGAGGGGGAGAAGAACCTCCCTAGCCCTGCTGGCCACACTTTTCTTGATGCACCCCAGGATCCCATTGGCTCTCTTGGCCACAAGGGCACACTGCTGTCCCATGCAGAACTTGCTGCCCACTAGCACTCCAAGGTCTTCCTCCATGGAACTGCTCTCCAGTAGGGCAGACCCTAACCTGTACTGGTACCTGTTGTTATTCCTCCCCAGATGCAGGACCCTGCCCTTGTCCTTATTGAACTCCATGAGGTTTGCCTGCACCCAGCTCTCAGCCTCTCCAGATCTTGTTGGATGACAGCACAGCCTGAGAGGTGTCAGCAGCCTACCCCCCCCCCCCCCCCCCCCCCAGTTTTGTATCATCAGGAACTTGCTGAGGGTACTCTCAATGTCCTCATCCAGGTCATTGACAAAGATATTGAACAAACCTGGACCCAGTACTGATCCCTGGGGAACACCACTCTCCACAGGCCTCCAAGTTGACTCTGTGCCACTGATGGCAGCTGTCTGTTGTGGAGCCAGTTTTCAATCCACCTCAGTGACCAAACATCTATGCCACATTTCCCAAGCTTTTCCATGAGGATGTTATGGGAGACAGTATCGAAAGTTTTACTGAAGAAAAGGTATATGGCAGATGACAGAACCAGGACAATAACTTTGGTGTTAGTCACAGTTTTGGAAGTGCACCACATGTTGACACTTCTAAATTGTTCTTATTTTTGTTATAGAAAGAAGATTCTGACTGCAGAAACACCTTGTAAGAATACATACTAGTTGAAAGAGACGGCAGAGGAGACAGTTACTGGAGAAGTGTGATGCCCTGGTGAATAAAAGAGTTAATCAAAGTGCAGAAGAAATCACAGCCAAATCTTGGAACTCTCCTGAGACCACAAGTTTGTAGAAGGCTAATCTAAAGTCACAGTCCTCAACATTCTGTTTTCTCTTGATGGTCTTCAATTGAATTGAGAACAGTTCTCTTCAGGCCACCACAGCTTAATAAAAGAAAAACCTAAAACAAACTAGAGAAAGCTTGGAGGCTTACAGCCTTAAGAAATTAGTTCTGAACATTTTCTTTAAATCATCAGTTTCATAAGAAAGAAATGTTATTTGCAGGACAGTGAGAATGAGGTGAGAACCTGGGAAAAAAGTGCATTACTTTTGACCCTAGGAGAGGGAGAGCTGGAATAGCATTCCAGATGTACTCAGTAAGAGTGTCCAAGATTTCACTTTGATCTGCCCTGCTAGCCCAGGACCTTCCTTTCTGAGGTGGCAATAGGCAGCTGGTGTCTGCTTCACCCCAGGTTTGAGTATGTTAGCACTTATCTGCCGTGGGTGCATGAAAAAGAAGCCAACAATCTCTCACTAGATGTTGGAGGCCAGAAACCATGAAGAAAGCTGATTGTGTGATAAACAAGGCCTGAGCCAAGTGAGGGGAGATGTCAGTATCAGAGAGGCTGCACAGAAGGATGCAGTGTTGGAAGGGCATAAGCCTTGTCACCAGCTTTAATTTGTGTGTGTGGAGGCTGTAGGACAGACTAAAGACAAGCAAGAAACCCAGCAAATTCTGACTGACAGCTTCAGCAATGAGGGAACAGAACATGCCCAGCCCTTCTGTGAGATGTGGTGACTGCAAAGAGTAAATATTAATGGAAAAGTTAGAAAGAAGGGCTTTAGGGAAAAGAGGGGGTTGTCATCTATCCAAAATGTCTGTCGAGTGCTCCGAAAATGCAAGTTTCAGCGTCCCCAAGTGAGACTTCCAAGCCTCTGGAATGGCCTAAGCCACATGAATGTTAGGGAAGTGTACAAAACCACTGCTTTCCTTTGGCCCATTCACCTGGAGTTGTTAGAGTTTCCTGCCTACAGAAAAAGAATATGCTCCAGGGAATTCAGGAAAAATAGCTGCCTGGAACCACTATGGCTTTTTTTCCCCTAAAACTAAAATGATGCCCAGTTCCCCAAAAATAACTGAAATGTTTTAAGCAACGGCATTGAATTTCACTGATACCAACATCAGCCAACACAAAAATGCTGCATGTTAGGAATGCTTCCTAAATAAAAATAAGACACTTTCCCACAACAGCAGTGAAATAGAAATGAGTGTTCTGTTCTCCTTTTCTCACTCATAAAATGTCATCCTTCTCGCCATCACTCTTCCTGCCTCTGCTTTAGACTTTGCTGTGCCTAGGTATGAGGCCACAGCCTCACAGATGTGGCTCAGGAAAAAAGTGGAAGTAAAAAGAGAAGGAGAACAGAGAAGGAAGAGAGACTGCAAAGAAATAAACCACCAAACCCTACATTTTTACTGAATTTACTGAATTGCAAATGTTTTCCACACCAACATAGTATTCAAGGAGACAGGGCAGGAGCTGTGGTCATGAAACCTGCTCACGAACTGCCACAAGCAAAGCAGAGAAGGGCTGTGCTGGTTTGCTAACCTTGGTTTGTCCTGCACAGCTCGTACAGCACTCACACCACCCCTCATCCAGGTGGAGCTGAATGAAAACAGGGCTTGAAGAGGCCCATCTGTGCTGTGAGGTTGTTTCTGTGTCTAAGGTTTGCTTCGGGATTCCTTTTCCCTCCTCCTCATCAGATGGATCCTCTATGCTGTACTCCCTGACCTACTCCATCTCCCCCTGAAGCTTTCCCTCTATTCATTTCACATCCCCTCTTCCAGTCTTTTCTTCCTGCAGGTACCATGTGTTCTTCAGCCTGTGCTTCAGGCAGGCCAGAAATGACTTTGTAAATGTCCTCCTAGCCCTTCTGCCATGAGGAGTTAAACCTAGCACCAAAGGGAACAATCGCATTTTAAATTTAAAAATTCTGGGGCATTCTGTTTCAGCCACAGCACCTGAGAGGGAAAAGTTTCTTCAGAAGATGAGAGGCAGCATGGGACCTCTTCAGAAGGGAGAGGTAACCTTGCTTTTGTGCTGGGGAAGGCAGAAACCAGGTCTGAGATGGGAAGATGCCAAAGCGTGGCAGCAAGAAGTACACCTCCGGGAAAAGGTCGTGTTCGTTGAGGAGGAAGCGAAGGCATTGCCAGGAGGTCCCACTTGCCTACTGATACACCATAAAACTTTTCACCCTGGCTGTTCCACCACACCCTTTTGAAATCCCAGCCCAGATTATTTTTATTTTTTTAAAAATATCCCATGATTTCATTGGGCCCACAGCTCGGGGAGCTGTGCTGCCACTAAAAACACAGAGCTAAACAGCAGCGGGCGGGATTCAAAGGAACGGAGCAGCCCTATTTATTTACCATTGATTAAGAAGCTCTGCACACAGATTAATGTTCCTTACTCAATACTTTTTGTATTGTTTCACCTGCTGCACAGTGGGAATTGCAAAGGCTGGCGGGTCACCCAACCTGGCTGGAGCTGCTTGAGGATTCTCTGAGGAAATGCAAACTGAGGAACCACCCACAGCAATACCTCCCAGCTGCCCGCCAAGGGTCAAGGCTCCCTCTGAGAGAGCTCTGGGTTCTCCCAAGTCACAAGTGAGCAGCTTCCCATGCTCCCCATGACATCCACCCCTGGTTTGATCAGAGGAGGCGGCACAGATGGTGCCTGACATTCATGCAAAGGGCCAGAAGCCTTACCCTGTGCTCTCTAGAGAATACGACTCCACAACCTCTCTGGGTAGCCTACTCTAGGGCTCTGGCACCCTCAGAGTGAAAACATTTTCCCCCTATGTTCACATAGAACCTCCTCTGCTCCAGCCTGCACCTGTAATGATGATGGCTTCTTTATGACTGTTTTCTAAGACTGTAGTAAACCCCAATTTTGTCTTTTCTAGGCTTTCTCTTGATTGCTAAAGCCTGCCCTGCAGTATTCCTATAGCCAAAGTGCCCAGTGTGGGGTAGACTGTGCTTACTAAGGGAATTGTGTTGTTAGTGTCGTATTAAAAGGCACCACATGCAGCAATTGTTTTGTTTCTGTGAACTCAGGCTGTGCATAGAAAGTCAGACTAATCACAAGGTGGTAGGGGTTGGAAGGGACCTCCAAAGACCATCTAGTACCACCTCCCTGCTTGAGCAGGATCACTTGGAGTAAATCACACAGTAACATACTCAGGCAGTCACTCCAAGGTGATCTCCATATTTCTCCAACCAAAACCAGCCTGCAGACACCTTGCAAACTGGTCACACATGCAGACTGTGTGTTATTTTTGTCTCCTGGTTTCAAGCTGTCACCTAGTAGCTGCCCACAAGGTTGGCTGAAATCTCTTGGCTTTGTTTGGAGAAGGGTCATTCATGTCATGAGCAGGATTCCAATGGTGAAGAGTATTTCTTAATTAGGCTCAGGAAATGTCAGCAATTAAAATCATTAGACCTCACTGCACTTAGGGAAGAGAAGAGTTGGCAGAATGCCAGGTGGCACCCCTCACACCAGCAGAGCTGGGTTGTTTGCTAGAAGCACGCAGTCCCCTTGCCTTTGCACTGAGCCTCCAGACTCAGGCTGAGCTTTAGACAAACGTGTTAAACAGAAGAGGATTGGAAACTATAGCACAGCAACTCATGAGATGTCACTTGGGGTTCAGCGTGCTCTCTGACAACAAATTCATCCTGCTCAACTGGGAATTCATTTATTTTTTTCCTATTATAATGAACTTTTGACCCTTTAAAAGTTTTTTTCAGCAAAATATATAATTTAACAGGGGAAAAACACAGTTGCTAAATAAAGTCTTCCCCTAGGATGGCATTTTTGTCTTGCCAAATTAAACTAACCAAAACTTTTGTTTCTCTAGCAATTCAGCTGCCCAAGAAAAATACACCTGCAGCTATCAGGAGCTTTGCTGGAGCATGCAGGCCTTCTATTCCATGAACAACATCAGAGGGCACTTCTGCTTTGTGATAGGCTTAAGTCAAAGAAAGAGACAAATGTGACCTTACCGGCTGAATTATGCTTGAAGTCAGAGGCAACCTGAGATGTGTTTCAGCCTTACCCAGATTCATAACTCCTTCTGCAGGCAGCCTCTTTGATCTCCTCACAGCTGATGCTGGAGTAAGGCAGAACCTGCTGTGAGGGAAGCTGGGACTTGATGCTTTGTCAGTAGGTTAGCTGTGGGCTCTCATCCTGCCCCACATTCCTGTGTCTCTGTACTGAAGGGGCTCTGCCTCTGTGAGCTCCCACCCAGGAGCTGGGGGTGCTGGATCAAAGGTAGGTAGGGGGATCTGAAATGTGGAGTGCAACAAGGCAGTTGTCACAGTTTTGACAGCTTCACTGGTTTTGTTTTCTGTCTGCCTACATTTGGTGCTTTTACAGTTTCAGCTGACAAAGGCATCTGATTAAATTATGATCTCTGCTTTCACTGAAAAGAAAGCCACAAAAAAAAAAAAACAAACCCACAACCCCTTTGCAAGTCATGTGATTATAGAGGAAAGCTTGGAAAGGACATCTAAACACTTCAAAATCAGATGGTCATCGGGAGGGGAAGAAAAAACTTAGGCTACACTTATTTATTTTAGAAATGCCATCATTTTTAAACTAATATCCTTATTTTTGAGGATGCTGACTCACTTTATAGACGTTTCAGGTTAGCAATGCTGACAGAAGCAAACAAAACTAAACAAAATGAAATGGCTCTGGTTTACCCAGGCACCTCTAAGCACCTTTCCAATTGTGCTGGGATCTTTTTGAAAGAGTCTCACAAAATTACCAGCACATGCACAGTGAGCTCACTGGGCTTTGTTTTCCATTCTCCATTCTTCAAGACCTGACCTGTAGAACCCAGCTCCTGAACCCAGACTAAGGCTGAGGTGCAGTTAGTTTATCCTAAGCCTCCATCCCCATTAGGATGCAAGATTTCACAACATGCCTCAAGAGCAATCTGTAGTGATTATTATTGCACAGACTAACCAGGCAAAACCTTATTGGTCTAGGCATCAAATTCCCCTATTTGCTCTGAACCTCCCATTTCTCACTCACAATGCCAAGAGATGGTTGTAGGAACTCTTTAAGTATTTCCTCCTGTGGTGGGTTGAAACTGCCCCCCAACTAATTTGAGAGAATCACTCCCCAAAATAAAATTGTCAGAATAGCCTCAACTCAGAGGTGAAGAAAGGAAAAAAGAGAGCATCAGCAAGGAGTTACTAAAGGTTACTCATTTCTTTCTGGAGTGAGTGACCATGACCTCTGCATGGTTAACTCAACATTCAGAACCTTTTGTCCAGTGACAGGACAAGGGGCAGTAGGGACAAGCTCAAGCAGAGGTTCCATGTGAATGTAAGGAAAAACTGTCACTGTGAGGGTGCCAGAGCCCTGGAGCAAGCTGTCCAGAGAGGTTATGGAGTCTCCTTCTCTGGACACATTCAAAACCCACCTGGATGTGTTCCTGTGTGACCTGCCCTGGGTGATCCTGCTCTGGCAGGGGGGTTGGACTGGATGATCTCCGGAGGTCCCTCCCAACCCCTAACATTCTGTGATTCTGTGAACTAAAATTCAGTCTGCACAGTCCTATCCAAGAATAAGCAGCTTCCTATTGAAAATTATTTGTTCCTCCTTCAAAGCAAACGTAGCACTCAGCCTTCACTGCAACACTGCAGGCACCCCTAGAACTCAGGAGTCCTCAGAGACTCCCAGCCAGGCTGTGTTCTCTTGTTTGCTGCCTCCTTTGCTGTTGGGGGCTGCATCACATGCACCACATGTGCCACATCCATTGCACAAACACAGCTGCCACACTCTGTCTGGATCTGTCTTCTCCTGGGAGGAGGGAGAAGCTTCACTATGGTAAGAGTGACCCTGATACAAGATTTTTCCAGTCCTGGGCTTGAGGCCATCACTGTGTGTTCATCAAAATTTGGAAAGCACAGTTAGAGGAGGGTATGAAATCTCTCACAAAAACAAGCCATCTCTGAAGCCCTTGCAGTCTAGAGGATGCCAGCATTCACCTATGAGACAGCAGCAGCAATCCTGTGGAAGAAAGACATGAACAGCAGTCCTCCAGAAGAACCAGGATCTGCCTTGGCCAAGCTCAGGGTGAGCAACAGCCTCATAGCTCTGCCATGAGGGTTGCCTGGTACAATGCACTCACCCCTGAGGGAGCAGGCACACTTAAGGCATCTGTTCATCTCCCACTTGCCCTGTCCAGCACCATGGCAAGCTGGCAGCTGCTCTCCTCAAGTTTCAGGCACCTGATCCCTGCAGCCCCAAGTCTCCCCACAGAAAACAGGCTGGCTGAGCCACTTTGTTTTTGCTAGAGCAGTGCGAACAGTTACTGCAAGGGGAATTTCAGGAAGATTGCACCTGGCAAGGAAAGCTCACTAAGTAAATACGTGATGCTAATCATCCTTTGCCTGTTTCAAGCGAGCATTTCAAAGGGTTTTGCAAACCATTAATTAAGCTGCAATTCAGTTCCATGAGGTAGTTAAATACTATTAACGCTGTTTTCTGCAGGCAGGAGGCTATAACACAGGGTGAAATGACCTGGGCGGAGTCTGTCAGCAGCAGACCTGAGGCCCTGGGGTAGTTTGAGGCTGATGCCTAGGAAATTTTTCCACAGGTTGGGTAGAAAAGTGGTAGAATGTAAATAAATCACCATAGGATGTAAAAGGGAAAACAATGGTCTGATAACTAACATAAAGTTAGTTGTATAAACTGACTCTGTCTCTTTTTGGTTCCTTTGCTCTAGCTGATACTAGCTGGTGTCTTTGCTTGTCTGTTGCTGACCTTGGCTGCATTCCTGTTGTGGGTAAGTACTAACAAGCTACCATCTGCTCTTCTCTTTTGTCCTGTGTACAGGGGGTAAGGGGGGGCGGGAAGAGGAGGAAGCTGTTGGTAACCCCCTGGTTTTGTCCAGGGGGTTCTTGTGTTGTTTATAAATTGTAAATATATGTAAATATTGTGTATTTTGTACGTATTCATTGCATTTCATATTTCTAGATTGTAGTTTTGCTTGTAAATACAGCTTCATTTGCTTTCCAACTGAGCTGGTCTGACAATCTTTATTTCGGGGGGTATTTTCTCCAAATTAGTTGGTGGTGTGTGTGTGTCATAGTTTTCAACTCACCACAGCCCCAAACTGATAAGTTTCAACTCCCCAGCTCCCTGCTTCACTAGACCTTCGTGTGGTGGAAGGCCCTGGTTGCCTCACAGGCTGTGATGAAAGCTTGAAAGTGTGAACAGCAGCTTCATAAACCACGCAGATTGCCACCTTAAGATAGAAGTGTGGCTGGCAAGAGGAGATTCCTTGGACTTCTATCAAGTGTCCTCAGGACCCTGAGGCAGCTCTTGACTAATTGCAGCCTCTGTGGTTAATTACAATCCCGACTGCAGTCTACCTGTGCACTCTGCTGCTAACACCTCTGGCATCAGATTTCAGACATTTAAGTTGTCTCCATGTTTCTGACCAATGTTTGGGCTGAACACTTCTCTGAAATCACAGGATGTTAAGGGTTGGAAGGGACCACTGAAGATCATTGAGTCTAATCCCCCTGCCAGAGCAGGACCACAGAATCTAGCACAGGTTGCACAGGAATACACCCAGGTGGGGCTTGAAATTCTCCAGAGAAGGAGACTCCACAACCTCTCTGGGCAGCCTGTTCCAGTGCTCTGTGACCAGAGCTCTGCCTGTTTCAGGAGCCTCACACAGCTTCCCTCTCCTGCTTCCAGTTAACCCCTCCCTCCAGATAAGTGACCATGGTGAAGTGTCTCAGCTGAAATAGTTGCTGAGTGTCAGAAGACAAAGCACTGAGGGCTGATACTGAGAGATGCTCACAGGACTACCTTTGCTGGGCAGCAAGTTCCAGCTGAAAGAGTCTAAAGCTGGGCACTGATGCTTTGACAAAGGCACCAAGCATTGCTTCCCCAAAGCAGAGCTCTTTCACCAGCTCCTCATAACATTCATGTTTCGTTATCTGTTTTTAAGTCCTTAGACACCACACATCTCATCAGACACCCCACTAATCCCTACATTCTCCCATCACCTTAGCCAGTCTTCTTCCTCTGTTTAATAACCTTAAGGAGATTTCCAATTAAAACTTTAATGAAAGAATCAAAGAACAACAACAGTTAAGAAAGAAGCACTCAGCTCTCAGTGCTCATTTGTGGGATGGTTATCTACAGAAAAAAAAAAAAAAGAAAAGTCCAAATGCCAAAGCTGAGGAGCTGCTTCCTTCCATTTCCAGCTGTCCCTCTTCCCCCCTCTTGGCACGCACTGTGCCGTTTTGCTCCACATCAACTTTTACTCCTTTCCGGAGCTACACGGCCCTTGTGGCTCCACAGAGCCAATCGGCACCTACTGGGCATGGGCTTTCTGAAAAGCCAGCTCAGTTTTGAGGTGAATCCACACAGCGGTGGTGCAGACAGCCCCCGAGCTGGCCAGCAGCTCAGCCGCCGTACACCCCCCTCACCCCCCCGCCTTTCCAGTCAGCTCTGAGGTAGCTCCAGAGCTAAGGGGCGCTCCCGGGAGCAGTCCATCCCAGGGGTGGATCTGTAGCACCTTATAGACTATGCTCCCTCGGCTGTGTCCCTCCCTAACACTGCAGAGCGAGTGGCAGCTACCAGTCACTAAAACAGTGCCCAAGCAATGCCAGCCAGCTTCTGAAACCTGCCCCATGCCACACGCCTGCCAGGGTCGCGTTTGCTTACACACTGAGACAGGAGAGGGGCTGATGGTTTTAAAGTGAAAGAGGGGAGATTTAGACTAGATAAGGAGAAACATTTTACGGTGAGGATGGTGAAACTCGGGTTGCCCAACTACCCAGAGAGGCACCCACGGAAACATTCAGGGTCGGGTTGGACGGGACTCTTCGAGTTGAAGATGTCCCTGCTCACGGCGGGGTGCTTGGTGCCCTCCGACCCAACCTAGTCCGTGGTTCCATGACTCTCAGCACAGACGTCTGCCCTTACTGATTCATTTCTCTTGCACACAGGTCCGCGGCCGGGAGGCACGGCAGATGTGCAGGGCGACAGAGCCACTAGATGGGGCTCCAGGAGGAAGGAGATGGCTGTGGGAGCACAGGCGATCCGTCAGCGCCGAGCCCAGTCGCCTGTTTAGCATCCTGCCCTGTGCGGTATCTTTATTGCAAAAGATCAACCATAATAGCAGCGTGCAGCACCTGTAATCTCACCATGGGGAGGGAAGCAAGCATACTTTTCAAGCCAAAATGCATAGTATTTACCAGGAAAAAAAGAAAAACAAATCCCTTCAATTGTAACCGAGGGTGGCTGTGCTCACACACACACTCGGAACGCCAGGCAGATGGCAACAAACCACACGCCTGTGCAGTATCCCACTTTTTCCACATTTCCATGCTCAAAACCACTTTTGGTGCCCGTGGTTTAACTTCTGTTTCCCTAACTCCTGTTTATGAGTTGAGTGGTCACATGTCATCATGTCGAGTGGGAAAGTGTGTGCAGGGGATAAGGAGGTAGAAGTGGTTCCATATGTTGAAAGAACTGCCTATGCCAAAGCACTAAAAAGTAACAAGAGGGGGAAAGCAAGACTGAATCTTTTGAGGACGTCGGGAATCTAAAAATGCTTGTGACCTGATACGAAGGAAATGTTTGTCTGCATGTGAAAGGGAAACTTGTGATTTGAAATGCTGACAATACAGACTTTGGTGTTTGGAGGAGGGGTGAAGACTAGGCAGACTCACCTTCCTCTGCTCCACACACCATCCAGGTGGAAGGAGGAAAGATTCTGGTCAGAGGGCAGGGGGCCACTGAAGGACTGTGAAACTGGTGGCTTCAGTTCTTCTTCCAAGTTTAAACTGTTGATCAGAATGAAAAAAAAAAATAAAAACCAACCCACAAAACAAAACACACAACACATCAAAAAATATTTTGGCTCTCTTGACAATAGTACCATGAATTTGCTGGCGCAGGATGAAGTATGTGCTTGTGGTTTGTTCAGACAATTCAGCCAGCAAAGCTGGAGTCATGCTGCAGGGAAAGGCGAACAAAACACAGCAGATGCCCTTTATTCAACGTGGGTACCCAGGGTCAAATTTATTATGATGATAGATAATAATAATAAAAAAAAAATTTTTTTTACATTTATGGGAACACCAAAAAAACTCCAAACAAACAAACAAACAAACACACAAACAACAAAACCACAATGAGCAATGGTCTTTTGCATACCAGGTTTGAATAAAAAATAGACTACAACAAGAAAAATCCTTTCTTGCTGGCTGGGGACGCAGTGTTCTCCATGCTGGCAAAACCAGCTTACCAAAACGTTTTTGCCACCAAAATCAATCATCAGCCCTGGTAATTTCATAGAATCATAGAATCAGTCAGGGTTGGAAGGGACCACAAGGATCATCTAGTTCCAACCCCCTGCCATGGGCAGGGACACCTCACACTACAGCAGGCTGGCCAGAGCCTCATCCAGCCTGGCTGCAAACACCTCCAGGGATGGGGCCTCAACCACCTCCCTGGACAACCCATTCCAGGGTCTCACCACTCTCATGGGGAAGAACTTCTTCCTCATGTCCAGTCTGAATCTCCCCATTTCCAGCTTTATTCCATTCCCCCTAGTCCTATCACTACCTGATATCCTAAAAAAAATTTCCTTTAGAAAGATTAACCAAAGAAACACACATGAGAATGCAACCCCAAAGCATACTCCTGTGGTGTAAGCACTCATTTGTGTCGTGCACTGTAAAAATGTGATACATGAAAGGATCTTTCAGTCACAAAGAGTGGCTGAGGTAGCCACATTTTCTATTTCATGCCAGGAAGCAACTTGAGAAGCTGAGATTTTTAGATGCAGGGACCCTTCTGAGAAGACAGCGTCTGTGATAACACAGTTCTGAACATTGAGGTCAAAGATCTTTGGTTTTGAGAGTCAGTTATGCAATCACAAAACAGTCCCCAAACAGGTTTCAAAGACCAGCTTAAGTGGCATTCATACAGTTCATTACTGGTAGTCTTGAGGACTACAGCCTTGCGTTGGGACAGGTTTGGGTGATTCAAAAGCACTTAGCTCTGCCTTTGAGGGGAAGCAGACTTTGTGATGACCTTCTCCAATGCACAGATACTGAGGCCAAGTTCTGCTTTCTTTTTGCCATCAGCTTCTGTGTGTCCAGGATATAAAGCCATTTGTTTTAAGGACACATCCAGAATTCATTAACTCAAAGGCTTCCATTGAGTTAAATGGGAAATGGCTCATACTCTCAGAAGTAAGTTTGCTCATAATCACAGCTCGGGGTAAAGTGCTCCACTTCATTATTTCAAAAGCAGAAGAAGAATGGATTGGAGCAAGGAGAAAACAGAATGCCAGTCACAGGCCAAGACCACTCCAGCTAGTACCAGGTGCAAAAGCAAGCCTGCATCATTCCTGTGAAAGAGAACTGAATTTCTCCTAACAGGCCTGAAAGTTTCTCTGAGTGGTGCAAAACCCCTTTCCACCCAAGCAGTCATCCTGTTACAAACCTGTTCTATGTTCCGTAAAGCTGGCGTTGGGTGGCTTGCAGTTGACTTCCTCCCCCCACACACATCCACTGCCCTTTGCTGCCAAGTCAGAAAGATGAAAAATCCTAGACCTGCATTCACCAAGTGATCTCCAAAGCAACTTAATACTGGTTCAAGTCTTCCTTGTCTTATAAATCGGATTCTTTCTGTAGATTGCTTACCTACCACTTCTAGTGTGTCTCCAATAAATTAAAATCTGCTGAAGTGGTAAAAAGTATGAAAGATACAGTGAATGGTCTGCAGGCTGCACAGTGGAGCCATTATTCTCAGAGGAAGTAGGAAAGGCAATCATAAAATTTTGAAAAATTATGCAATAACTTTGTAGTTATTGCCCATCTGTATTCATTACAATGATCTAGTTCACAAGCATATAAATAGAACTGGCAAGGAAAAGATGTGCTCTTTGCCTCCAGACATGGCACTGAGCTTCAGCAAATGAAATTCAATTACAGACTTTAGAAAGAGTGTTGTAAGTGTTGATCAAGTGACAGAATCTAATCACCTCCCTCCTCCCCCCCAAAACTTTACATTCCCCTATGCTTGCTCTTACCCCCACTTGGGACACCTTGGAAGAAAGATGACAAAATTTAATTGCTTCATTTGCAGGGCACCCCGATACACTACATGACTTCATTCTCAAAAGGCAACGAGTCCCATAAATTACACCTACTGAGTGCACCCATTAGAGATGCAGTATGACAACTTTATGCCTAATACTCTCCAAACCAGGACCACACAAAACTAAGACTGTAAAATTGCTGTTGACTCACAGCAACTTTTATAACATGCACTCAGCTCAAAAAGACTTAACTTATACGAGTTTTAATCAGGTTTGGGCATAGGAGACCTCTCACTGATTCAAGGCAACATGTGTTAAGAGAAAGGAAAAGCAGAACGTTTGGCAGAGCTCCTTCCCTTGCAATTCCCATGGAGAAATATGCCAGTATAATGGAGAAAAGGATTGTTTCATTTCTGTAAAGAAAGGGGATTCTGAGAAGTCTTTCTTCCCAAGACCATTATAAACAAACAAACAAACAAACAAAAAGTGATGTTTTGTGTGGGGAGAGAAGGTGATAGGAGAAGTGGCATTTCTGGGTTAGATTCTCAGATTGTATGTATCTGGGCAACACTACGGAAGTAGCTAGAGCTACACAGCCACTTGGAAGTCCCAGCACTGCAAGGGTGCATCCTTCCTCCAAGAATATTTGCACCATCAGGCTGTGAGCAATCTACACTAATGGCTCTGCTCCTGCTGAAGGCGAGCACAGGCACAATTGCACTGTCCAGCTGCAGCAGCGTGCCAGCACCTGAGAGAAGTGAGCCCCAGGTGAGAAGCCAGCTGCTGCTATTCCCTGAGCTCCATAAATGAGAAGCATGAAGTGCTGGGTACTCAAAAATCCCCTGGCTGACCTGTCCCGGGCAGCTGGGACCCTCTGGTACAGAGGCTGCCTCTGCAGGCTCCTGCCTGAACAAAGGGTGGAAAAGGGACTTGTGAGTGGATGCGAAGAGTTCCCTGTGCTTCTGAGCAGGGCTCCCACTGCTCCCCTCCAACAATGTGACATGCATCACAACATCTCACTGAGGATCTCTTGTTACTTCACACAATAGCTTTTTCTTTCCTCCGCCCACCCTCCGGCTACAAAGGAGACGGAGGGGGTGAATCTTACAGGCCGTCTAATGAACTTCCTTGCCTTTGGAAGGCAAAAACAAAGGTTTATATAATCAGGCTAACATGCAAACCCAGTGAAATGACAATGGTATGGTACAGTATATTCCTTAAGCACTCCAACCACAGCCAAAATATTCCCTTCTGCTCAAATACAAGGGGCTGACTGCAGCTCAGAAAAGCTGGGAAACACGGTAAGGTCTGGCTGCACGCTTGTCCTTACTTCACCCTGAGGAAAGAGCAGAGCACACAGATAATATTGGCTGCTTTTCTGTGGGCCCCAGATACACAACAGAGATAAAGTCCCACAAACTACATAGGAGGCTTGCCACCATATCCTCTCTCCCGTTCCAACCAGACCTCTAACTCACATGCCTGCAGGGCAGCTGGTTTCTCTCTCTATCCAGGACCATCATTGCCACAGGCACCAGTCTTGGCTCTGCTTCCCTGTTTTATTAAGGTTTATTTCAGCACCTGCTATGCTCTTCTTTCTCCTTGACCTCACAGCTCTGGATGCCTGATTTCCTATGGATTAGTGCCCTGTCCCCTGCTTACATATTCCCCCTGCCCACCACCTTTGTCACATCCACAGCATCTCCCTTCCTTCCTCTTTCCACAGTGGCATGCCACATGCCTTAGCAGTCAGCTGGGGCAGTGCTCCTGGTTCCAAGGCAATCCATGGGTTGCCTGCTCAGATGGGTGCTACTCCCTCAGGTGGATGACAGCTGCTTTGTAGAATTGCCCTTTTCTCAGTGGAAGCTCTCATTTCAGTCTTCTTCCTCCACCACTTTTCATGAGACTTCTCAGGACTTTGTCTTCACTTCTACCCCTCTGCCAGACTGAATTGGAATGGAGCACTGAATGCAAGGGTTCTTAGGAAGGATGGATGGCCCATGTGTTCACAGAGACATTACCTGCTTACAAAATCAGCCTCAAAATAGCCCTACCACAGAAGCCTGTAAGATCAGCCCTAATCAAAACTACAGTTATCCACAGGTGCAACGAGTCAGCTGCAGCTGCAGGAGGGGTTTCTTTTTCTCCTAAGACTCACACAACTGAAGTTACCTAAGCAAGGCTCATCTGTTTCTCTGAGTCCCCTGAAGTGGCTGACAGGGTGATCAGTGAAAACAAGTTTAGATTCCTCTGGATTTTCCCCCTAGAGAGGCATTACTGTGTACACAGGAATGCCTCACATGGGTGCAGTGTAGGACCCTCCATCCCTAGTCCTGCTTCACTGCAGGTTCCAAGGTTCTCACTATCTATCAAGTGTTTCCTACAATCCACATTTTCTGCTCTGCAAGATAGGAAAGCAATTTTATTTCTGTTTCTCAGGTGAAGGGCTGAAGGCTCTCAAGGTCTGGGTGATCTGGGTGAAACATCCAGTTTCTGCACTTTTCAGGAATATTTTATTACTTATGTACATCTGAGAAGTTGGGATCACAGGCCAAGGATTTAGCTGAAGTCCACAGAAAAGAAAGGAGTTGCATATAGTTCCAGCTCCTAGATTAATGCCCTAGTTCCATCTTCTTTCAGCCATCCCTTAATGGCCAACAATGTAGTTAACTGAGGGTGAAAAAAACAACAACAACAAACCCAAACCAAATACATAGGGAAAAGAGATCAAATGAAAAATATTTTACTTGTACAGTCTTATTCTATGTCATAGCCTGGATTCAACTGTTTGCTGAGGACACCTTAAATCACCCTAGTAAATTAGAGAGGTCTTGAAAAAGGCAAAGTCTCTTTTTGTCTTCCCAATCCCATCCCCAATTAGCAATATTTAAAAGATCGTTTTCTTCAATGAGAATCAGCTTCCAAGTCTCATCCCTCTCTCCCCCCCGAGATTAACACTATTGGTAATTTTTTTTTCCTGTGATGTTATCTTCTAAAGAAGAAGCAGCATGCTGTAGGGATGGGACTGTGCTTGAAGCTGGGGGACAAAAGTTTCTCTGCAAACAAAGAAACATAAAAAGCAATGTTTCATATGCTTTATGGATTGGCATGAGCCTGCAGGCTGGTGGTTTGGGCACTAAAGCCATGGGTGCACCCCCTAAAAAACAAACCAAAATTCTGACACTGAAGCATAGTGGTCAGGGCTATTCAAATACTCCATCTGCTTTGCTCTGCTTTTAAATGAGTTCATGTGAAATATTTGGGGTTGGTTGCTGCTCCCAGCCCCCACTCTCATAGCAAGGGAGGGCATTGTTCAGCTGTCAGACAGCAGAGCCGGGCAACCTGAGGACACAAGCAATAAATAATTCCTATGCCACATATATCACAGCCTTACCTCTAATAGTTCTGCTTCAGCAAAGATATCTGAGAGCTTCCAGATCTGGGTAATCAGTGGAAAAAAGGATGGTGAAAGGCGTTAAATCCAGCTGGTCACCCGTGGTGTTCCCCAGGGCTCAGTGCTGGGACCAGTTCTCTTTAACATCATTATCACTGGTGAAGGGATCGAGGCACCCTCAGCAAGGGTGCAGATGACACCAAGTTGGGTGGACAAGTCAGTCTGCTGGAGCATAGGAAGGCTCTGGAGAGAGATCTGCATAGACAGGATGAGGCTAGCATAGGAGGGTCAATGAGGTCAAGCACCAAGTGCTGCCTTTGGGCCACAACAACCCCACCCAGCACTACAGGCTTGAGGAAGAGTGGCTGAAGAGCTCCTTGGCAGAGAAGGACCTGGGGGTGTTGATTGATTGATGGCTGAATATGAGACAGCAGAGTGCTCAAGTGGCCAAGAAGGCCAACAGCATCCTGGCTTGTACGAGGAATAGTGTGGCCAGCAGGTCTAGGGATGTGATCATCACCCTCTGCTCAGTACTGGGGAGGCCAGACCCTGAATATGGGGTTCAGGTTTAGGCCACTCACTTGAAGAAAGATGTCGAGGTGCTGGAGCATGTCCAAGGAAGAGCAACTAAGCTGATGAGAAGCCTTGAAAACAAATCTTATGAGAAACAGCTGAGGGAAATGGGATTGTTTAGTCTTCAGAAGAGGAGGCTGAAGGGAGACCTCACTGTCCTCTACAACTACCTGAAAGGAGGCTGGAGCAAGGCAGGGGTTGGTCTCTTCTCGCACACAACAAATGACAGGCCAAGAAGAAATGGCCTCAAGTTGTGCCTAGGGAGGTTCAAGATGGATATTGGGAGAAATGTCTTTACAAAAATGGTCATCAAACATTGGGACAGGCTGCCCAGGGAGCTGGTGGAGTCAGCATCCTTGGAGATATTTAAAAGATGTGTGCACATGATGCTTAGGGCTGGAGTTCAGTGGTAGTAGGTTAGCAGTAGCCATGGGATTGGGAGCTCAAGGCGAGTGGTTGGACTTGATGGTCTCAAAGGTCCTTTCCAAGCTTGATTTTAGGAAAGGTGTTCTTCATTCTAGAGAAGTAGTAAAAAGGGACAAGAGGAAAGTCTACGCTATGATAGATGCTCTGAAAAGGGAGGTAATCACACCCAGGGAATTTAAAAGCTGAATCACTTAAATGCAGTGGAAACAAACACTTCAATACATAACTGATCACTGCTGCAGAACGTGCTTGAAACAAAGAGTTTCACAAGATTTATACACATCTATGTGTGAGTAACAACCCTAGCACGCACTTATGGACACAATGATTAATGATATAACATTAGGGTTGGAGGGCTGGATAAACCCAGCTAGATTTTCACACATTTAGAAAATTTAAACACCACAAGAGACCAACACATTCGCTCCTGTACACTGCTGATCACTGCCACCCAAGTCCTCTCGCACCAAGCTGCTTGGGTTCAGCCTGAACCTGGGGCTAAACTCCAGCACTTTCTCTGCAGGGGAGGGGTCATCGAGTGGCAGAGTAAGGGGATCAGGAACAGGAGAGAAAATGCAGAGGTTGAACTGAAAATGGATTTAATGGGATAGCCAAGCTGGCACTGATGGCAATACAAAGTAGATAAAGCCATGCTCAGCCCAGCACAGCACGTGCCCTAAGCCGGAAGGCAGGTCTCAGGAGCAGGAAACAGAGGGAGGCAGATGCAGAAGATGCAAAGTCCTCTCATCAGCAAACTTCCCCCTTTCTGTGGTGCTGATGCTCTGAGACTCACCTGCAGCCAGCTGAAGTCAGCCAAGGCAGAAGGAGCAGCTGTATGGAGCACAGCATGAGAACAGGCACCAAAGTGCGTTACTCAGCAGTGCCTGAGAAGGGCTCCCTCACCTCTGATGTAGGGAGGAAGGGAAAAACTGATGCATGGAAATGGAAACCTTGCTGCTCTCTCTCTGGGAGGTGTTTGCCAGTGCCCCTGACTTTAGGTGGATTTGGAGGGCATCACCACCCTCACCTTACCCTTACCTCACTATACTCTGCACAGTCAGGCAGACTTGAGGACTGCTGCAGATTGCAGGGAGTGTCCCACTGGGACACTGAGGACTTTTTGTCCAATAAGCCAACTTCTGAAGGTACAGGTCAGTTAAACCTATCTGCTGTCAAAGAAGCCAGCTCAGTATCCAGACTGATGAGGGCTTACAGAGAACACTGGTGACTGCAAACTATTTGCAGTAAATGGCTATCAAAGTTTAAGAAGATCCAGACACTGACCAGACTGGGAGTCCTCTTCGCTTCTCAGTCACATCTCTGGGAGCAGGGGTTGCAGGAGGTGCCCTGTGTGGGTAATTGCCTTTTGAATTTCCAATTGTTTGGGTTTGTTTTTGTTTTTGTTTTTGTTTTTGTTTTTGTTTTTTTCCGGTGGGTTTTGTTTGGTTGGTTGGTTGGTTTTGTTTGTTTTATTTTTTTTTTCAAGAGGGATTAAATGGGTTGGTCTTCCTCTCCCTCTGTAAAACCATGATTCATCCATCATGGCAATAGCAGCAGATTCATAACTACACCACAGTGTCTGGGGTTTTCCACTGAAATTAGCAAATGCACTTAGAAAGAAGTGAAATGAAAATGCAGGAATTTCCAGTTGGGCTTAGCAGGCTGTGAAAGAAGGGGGATGACTGCCATCAAGGTAAAGAGTTAAAGCTGCCTGCACCTTCTGCTCCATAGAACAGCTTTGCCACGGAGCATACCTACTTCAATGCCACTGTGGCCTGCTTCTGGCAGTGGCCTTCATCTTGTTTGAGGATGTTATTCATAAATGTTCTTTTAATCAAGAGAACATTACTGCAGAGGCCAAACTAATTGCCAGGACACATGAGATGCCAAACCCTGGAAGGTAAAGCTAGAATTTGTGTGTCCTGGCTCAGGGAACCACTGTGTTGCAGACCTGAAATAAAAAGTGGGTTTTTACATTTCTGGAATAGTTGATTTTTCCATTCCAACAATTAGAACTCTGTGCTTCCCAAAGAATTCACACTGTGAATAAGTACATCTCCTGCATTTCTCAATTTGATCAAAACAAATATGTGTCTCTTCCTTTAAAGGGTTTATTTATTACTTTTTTTTTTTTTTTTAAGAGAAAAAAGTAAGTATTCATTCCAAAATTATCCCTGGCTAGTGGGCACAGTTGCCACATTGAAACAGAAGGCAGTCTTCTGAGTGAAATGGCATTGCCTCGGGTACCAAGACCCACATGGAAGATATACAAAGGGCTGTGAAGATTTTTATGTCTCTCTTGCCATTATAAACAGGAATGTTTTATCTTTCAACTGGGCATTTGTCACGTTCTCCATTGATTACACCCTTTAATTAGGAAAGGGAGAGATGGATGATTTCCTTTATTGTTTTCACACACAAAAGTTTCTACATAATTAGCAGTCATAGAATCAGAGAATGGTTTGGGTTGGAAAGGACCTCCAAAGGTCATCCAGTCCACCCCCCCCTGCAGTCAGGAGGGACATCCTCCATTAGATCAGGTTGCCCAGAGCCTTGTGCAGCCCTCACCTTGAATATCTCCAGGGAAGGGCCCTCAAACACCTCCCTGGGCAACCTATTGCAGTGTTCCAGCATCCTTATAGTGAAGAACTTGTTCCTAACATCCAATCTAAATCTGCTCTTCTCTAGTTTGAAGCTATTGCCCCTCATTTTATCACCACAGGCCTTTGTAAACAGTCTCTCTCCATCCTTCTTGTAGCCCCCTTCAGGTACTAGAAGATTGCTATTAGATGTCCCCAGAGCCTTCTCTTCTCCAGGCTGAACACCCCCAGCTCCCTCAGTCTGTCCTCACAGCAGAGGTGCTCCAGCCCCCTGATGATTTTCGTGGCCCTTCTCTGGACCCTCTCCATCAGGTCCATGTCTTTCCTATATTCAAGGCTACAGACACAGATGCAGCACTCCAGGTGAGGTCTCAGCAGAGCAAAGTGGCAGAATAACCTCACTCAGTCTGCTGGCCACACATCTTTTGATGCAGCCCAGGATGCAATTTGCCTTCTGGGCTGCAGGCTCACACTGTCTGCTCATGTCCTGCTTCTCGTCCATCAGCACCCTCAAGTCTTTTTCTGCAGGGCTGCTCTCTATCATCTCATCCCCCAGTCTATACTGATAGTGAGGATTGGACTGGCTTGGTTCTTGATCAAAACAAACAGGCTCCAAACCAAAATGTTGTGAAATCTCACAAGATCTTGCTATGATGTTCATAATATCATCATAATCTCATACTGGAATTGTCTCACTTACCAATCTAATAGCAGTGCTGGAGCTTTTGATTTCCCAGTCTGCTGGACCTCACTTTTGTTTTTGTGACCCCACATTTCACTTCACTGTTCTCAGTCACTGTTGTGAGGAGTGAGATGAGGTAAAGTGAGTTGCAGTGTGTGGACAGGAAAACTGAACACAAAAGCCTGCATGTTTTTCTCTTTGCATCATCACTTGGTTCGATAAAAGCACAGCTCTCAGAAAACCAAGTGTCAGGTCCCTGAGTGCATCTCCCATCCTGAAGCGTTTTGCTGCCCAGTCCCACAGCCACAGCCGTGTGGCCTGCTGGCTCAGACAGCTGGGAAGGAGCAGCTCTGGAGAAGGAACTGTCCACCCCTCTGGGCCTCTTCCCCTGCTTTGACCAGGGGCCACTTTTATGCCCAGGCTCTTGTCACTCACCTGAGTCATGTTGCTGGCACACCTGTGCTAAGTTGAACGCCTTCCTAATTTTGGCTCTTGTCCCACCTCACTTGATTGGACTTTCTGGCTTGAGCTCAGACCTGCCTCCTCAATGTGGACTGATTAAGTACTCTTGGCTAGCCATGGTTACTGTCCCTGGCCCTCTTTGGGCATGGTGGGGTCTGTGCCTCTGCCTGCCTTTCTGTGACTCCTGGCTCCTGAAAGAGCAGCCTATCTTTGCAGCTTCATGATGCCTGGCATCACTTCATCCTTTGATCACCACGGTTATAAATTCTGCTATGAGAGTCTATGGGACTCTGTGATCTTGAATAAATGAATATTACTGATACAGTAGGAATCCTATCTTATCTTCCCTGAAGACTTTCAAGACCCATCTGGATGTGTTCCTGTGCAACCTGTGATAGATTCTATGGTCCTGCTCTGGCAGGGGGTTTGGAATGATGATCATCTCCAGAGATCACTTCCAACCCCTAACATCCTGTGAGGATGATCTCCAGAGGTCACTTCCAACCCCTAACATCCTGTGAGCCTGTGACCATCAGGGAAGATTCACAACCCAGCAATCTGCCAGGTAGATGCATTAAACAGGTATCTTTGTCCTAAAGGAATTACTCCCATCTACCACATGAAACATTTCATGTGTCCTGTGGAGACCTGAAGAAGACTCATTTGTGCTGGGCAGATAGTTGAGGACTCTGAACGCTGAGTCAGATGAGGAAAATTTGGAAGAGCCCAGTCAATGAAGGAAAAATCTGGAAAACCTCTCCCACCAAACCCCAGCACAAACCAAGGAAAACACTGGTTCCATTTCCTTTAATTATCAAAGCCAAAAGGAATTTATCCATAGACTTGACTAAGACCTGCTGAACACAGAAATGTGTTCTCAGCAGCAGTTCCTCATTCTTCCTTTTCTGTGTTCCAGAGCAGCCATGTAACATTTTTACACACTGGATATGATTGAGTATCAGGAGCCTTTTGCAGCAGGCATGATGCAGACTTTCTGTGTGTCAGAAGAAGGTCATGTCCAAGTTAGATCCAAAACACTCACCCTGAAGGCTATGTTCTTCTACACAAGAGTCTGTTCAACGCAGCACTGCTTTTCACCACCCTCTTTATCTTGAGAAGTGGTGTTCAGACCTGGGAGCGTGGTGATTTCGTACAGATGAATATTAAAATTACCCCCACCCTTCCCAAAGAGGGTCTAGATATGACCAAAGATTAGTTCCAGTGTTTTAAACCATTGCCTCCTCGGAGTTACTCTCAGCAGCCAAGTCAGGCTTTTGCTCAGCTCTATTCCATTCCGTTTCCTTCTGCCTGTGCTGCTGCCCCAGTCCCACCCTGCTAGCACCATAATGAAACAGAGGAACTGATTTAGGGAAAAGCTAAAAGATGAAAAGAATCCATCAAGGAAAAGAAGAGTTGACTGAAAATTATCAACCAAGAAAGTCCACAACTAACTGTGCAGAGTCATTGAGAGAACAGTCAGGGAGTGGAAATGAGCAGTTGGTGTTGGAAGGAAGGGCAAGGAATAGCTCAAATCGGTTTTGTCACTGAGAAAAGTGTCTGTGGAACTGTGACACAAGAGCCTAACCACCAGTGACTTCTTGCTTGCCACTTCAGGCACCATTTTCAAGATGAAGCCACAGCTCCTTGTTTTACTAAGGATGCAGAAATGTTACTCTTCTGTTGTAGAAGTAAACGTGCAAAAGTAAAGGAGCTCAAGATGCAAACTGAAACAAACCCCTTACATTGTCAATTTCCCTCTTTGCATGTTTCAGGAGGCTTGAGTACAGCTTACACACACACACACCCCCCCCCCCTTTATTTTCATTCAGACATTTGTGAGTACCATCAGCAGGCTGTCCCTGCTGTGCTCCTGGTGTGCAGTGCACACCACTTCCACAGACACTGACAGAGCTCACTGCTTACAGCAGACACCACAGACTGCACGCTTGCATGGAGCACTGAAAAGGTCACCTTGCTTTAGGCTGTGCAGTTACAGGGTCTGCTGGACAGTTCAAAACTCACACACAATCATACACAGAAACTTTCAGGTTGGAAAAGACCCTCAGGATCACCAAGTCCAACCCAGAACCCTACTCGACAAGGCTCACCCCTAAACAGTAGCCCCAAGCACCACATCCAAACCACCTTTAAACACAGCCAGGCTTGGTGAATCAACCACCTCCCTGGGCATCACATTCCAATCCCTGACCACTCTTGCTGGGAAAACTTTTTCCCTAATGTCCAATCTAAACCTACCTAGTCGTAGGTTGAGGCCATTCCCTCTTGTTCTATCACTAATTACCTGTGAGGAGAGACCAGCACCAACCTCTCTACAATGTCTGGGTGGTTGTAGAGAGCATTTTCCATGAGGATTCTGCTAGGAAAGCTCAAGCAGTTAGTAAAAGCACACAGTGAGGGACCCAAAGCACGTTCTTGCAGTTAAATGAATGGCTGCATGACGGGATGGTTTGTTTCATTCACTCAGTCTGGAACCATACATGACAGACACTATAAAGGTGGGTGAAGAATGTTGCCCTGTGATCCTGGAGGAGCACTCACAACTGACAGGTCTTGTTCAAGTTTTCTGGATCATTTGAGCCTGTGAAAAATAGGTGGGGAATTGCATGAGATCAGGGAAGGAAAAAAGGAAATCTCATGAGGACAGAGCTACCAGGATTGCTGCTTGTGGTGTTTTGGCAGTTTCTCAACCCAGAAGCACACAGCAAATGAGAAGCTGCAATAACAAGCTTCAGATGCTGTTGGGAATTAACTAAACCACCAAGAACATGGCAGTTCTGGGACCCTACACACAGATAGAGAGAGCTTGTGGTGTGCCACTCAGCTGCTCACCAAATAGCACAGGGATGGTGTTTACAACTGACTCATGCTGGCAGACAGACCTTATTTATTCCAAGCATGATATAAGAGTATTTGGAGTGGGTTGTTGAAACAGAGGAAACTTACAGCTGCAACCGAGGAATCCCCCAGAGAAAGCCCCAAGAACACTTAAGTTTGAGAAGAATAGTTTGGCTCTGTCCTTACTGTGGCTGTTGAAAAGCCAGAAGCCAGTGAGGGGGCATACCTCACGCAGCAGAATGCAGAGTCTGTTTCAGGAAAGGATGGTGGCTTCGGCTGCTTGCAAACACTTCCCTGAGCCCTGTCACTCATGCCTAACAAACAGATGAATCATTTGCAGAAGAAGAGTCTGCTTCTATGTTGTGTACAGCACACCAGCACTGATTTTATTAGCTTCAGTTGCCCTCCTTCTGATGCAGTTCTTTTCTAGTGCTGGAAAGGGACCTCCACACACACAGACATTCTTGTGCTTGTGTTGTTTTACACTCGTCCTGCATCAGCTACAAGTTATTACAAAAAAGATTCAGAGTCTAAAGTTGCTCCCTGCCTACCTGGTAATCTTTTGGCCTTCAGGACCTGCTGTGGATCTCTGGGTCAGTATCCTTCACATAAGGACCTGGCATAAAAGGGATTTCTCCTTCCATTGAGTCATTCTTAAGTGGACTAGGTCGGCACAGCCCCAGTAGCTCTGAGGAAGCCACCCACCCGCTTTACACCAGGTGTGCAGGAGCCCAGTGGGTTTTCCAGCAGTACATTAACAAAACTCCTCCCACCAACAAGGTGAGATCATTTGTTGGCATAGTCTCAAAACATAAAAGATCTGAAAGGCCAGGCTGACACGTTACATCACGTCACAATGAATAACAGAACTCTTTCTGTAGCACACATCTAGTAAATACACACCACAAACACAGCCAGACCTCCACCAGCCTGCCCTGCTCTCTTCTGCCCCTACCACCAAACACTGTCAGCAGAGTCAGGGCTCTTGGTGTCAGACATCAGCAAGACTGGGGACAGCCCTGGCACAAGCAGTGATGGTGCCCTTGCCAACCAGGGCATAGTTCCAGACCTTCTGAACAACCAAATCAGATCAAGGTGCTGATAACAGGGCCATCAACCACCTAAAGCAAGGCAAGGCAAGGTGCTGAGTCAGGTATCTGAGACAGTCAAAATTAGCAAAATAAGGCCAGAAGCAGAAGTGGACATAAAAGGTTCACAGCTTAGAAAAACTTCACATAATTGCAAAATTGCAGACAGAGCTAAAGCCACCTCGGTTTGAGACCATGCACCACATTCCCAAGCAACCAGCCCATGAACAGCATGGAGCAGCAGCAGTGACTGCATGCATTCAGTCTGAGCTTCTACCCTGCCCGAGGGAGGGCTGCCCAGGCTTGGGGTGCCAGTACAGCTCAAGGTGGCCCCTTTCCCTGTTGGGGAGCTGCTCCCAGACTATTTGCTGGGAAAGGGGTGGTCAGGACTGGTCCCCTTCCCATGGGAGATGCTTTCAAGCTGAAGCTCTTACTTCCAGGACCCTCAAGCTCCTGATCCAGCTTAGCCATCTTTTTTCCCATCATTTGTGTAAAGCTGCCACCCCCTTGCCTAGATTGCAGAGCTTCTAGGAACTGGCTGTGGACAAACTTAAGGCAGATTTAGATTTCCACAGGGATGCTGCCTTGCAGGCACTCACAGCACTCCCTCGTGGCTTGGCATAGCTCTGCTGCTATCAGACTGCTGACAGTGGTGTAGAGGGGCAAGGACATTACTGCTTTGTTCATTAATTCAGTTAATAAATTAGTTTAACTCAGGAGCAGTTTTTCTAATGAAGTGTCATAGCTGGTGTCATTTCCAAGTTGTGACACTCAACATGTTTATTGTTTTGAAGACAGAGTAGAAGCTGTTCTGTACAGGAGATATCAAGGAAATGTCTCCTGCCCTGTAGTCCCTTTTAGGAATACTTTGGAAATCTCCAACATTTTGCCAGGCCAGGAATACCACTTTATACCCAACTTTACAGTTGGGTGAAGGGCCTGGAGAATAAATCTGATGAAGAGCAACTGAAGGAGCTGGGGATGGTTAGTTTGGAAAAGAGGAGGCTGAGGGGAGACCTCATTGCTGAAAGGACATTGTGGAGAGGCTGGTGCTGGTCTCTTCTCACAGGTAATTAGTGATGGAACAAGAGGGAACAGCCTCAAGCTGTGACTGGGTAGGTTTAGACTGGACATTAGGAAGAATTTTTTCAGGGCAAGAGTGGTCAGGCATTGGAATGTGCTGCTCAGGGAGGTGGTGGAGTCCCCAAGCCTGGATGTGTTTCAAGGTGGTTTGGATGTGGTGCTTGGGGCTCTGGTTTAGGGGTGACCCTTGTAGAGTAGGGTTCTGGGTTGGACTTGGTGATCCTGAGGGTCTTTTCCAACCTGAATGACTCTGTGATTCTGTGTTTTTTCCCCATGTTGTTTTGGAAGAGGCATGTTTTGCTGAAAGAATTGATATGGCCTTGCCAGACATGGCAAGATGAACAAGACTGCTTTGCCCTCTCTCCATGACAGCTGCTGAACCTGCCTGAATTTTGTGCTTCTCCTGAACACTTGGCCTAGAGCCCAAAGACCCACTGTTGTCCCTCCCCTGAGTGGAACAGACTTGATTACTAGACCTGCAGAATAACAGGAAACCCACAGAATTTCTTACAATAAGAAATCATAACAATTTTACCACCTGTGGAAGGTTTTGGAGCCGCAGCAGCCAAATGAAAGATTTCTGATGCAAGCCCATGAGATGGTCAAAATCTTTACCTAATTAAAGACAAAAAAAACCCAACCAACCCCAAACCTGTAAAAGCTTTTATACCACTGGCTCTGGGCATGAGAAGAGCTAAATTCCCCACGCTTTCAAAACACAGGAAGATCAAAGGCATCCCAGGTTGTCATGGCAGCAGATTGTTGTGCCAATAGCAGAGCTCTGGAGTTGTAGATAATTAGCCTTAATTACACTGACGTACTGGTACTGAAAATATTTGGCTACCCCTGATGCTTGTGGTGCAGCAGATTGACAACTCCCCTTGCTCTGGGCTGTGTGGTTTGACAGCAAAACATATTCCTCTAGCAGAGCTGACACAGAAATGTGATTGTGTGTCATGACAGCCATGCTCAGTCTGACAGCCCACCTTCTAACAACCCTGCATCTGAACAAATGGAGCAGGGAAAAAAGCTAAAAAAGAGAGAGAAAACGTGGTGGCTTCATTCAATATTCTTGAGAGGTTTTGCCAGGAAATATAATGTGCACACCACCTAATTCTTCTTCTTATTTACTAGCCTGGCAGAATCAGGAGGAAAACAAGTTTTTCAAGCTCCAAACACCAGCATGAAAAGCCTGGCAATCAAAACACTTTTTTTTCTTCTACAGGACAAGTCTCAAATTTATGTTTAAATAAATAATAGTGACAAGGACAACAAAAGCCACAAAGGTCCCAGCTCAAGCCAACAGCTTGCCTACCACCATTCACTCTTGTGCCTTTTTTCTCCTTCTCATAATGCTGCACTTCAAAGGCTGGTATGTTAATGTGAACCCAAAACGTTTGCTGCTTATGCTGAATTCTGACACAACTTTTAAGGAAAAAAAATCAGATATTTGGGAGTATAGAGTTAAAACTATTTTTTTTAGTGCTTCATTTCCTTCTTTTTCTCGGGCTGGGAAGGATCCCCCAATTGAAAGGAACAGTTTGTGATTCATGTCTAATTCCTGTTACAGCTCTAAGACAACGGCTGGAGCACCTGCTGATGTTAGAGGGGGGTTTGGTGCTTTGCATTGGTTTACAAGGCAGTGACTGAGACTGTGCTTTGAGCTGCGTTCTCCAGTTTAACCTGAGGTTAATTACCTCCCAGGTCATGTTCACACCTCTGCCTGAGGATTTTTACTAAACTTTTTGTCTCCTCTTGCAGAAACGAGCAGTTCCCAACCCCTCCCACTGGGCGCAGAAATAACTTACTCCTGCTCATGACCACAATACAGCTGTCAACTGTGACATTCAGCCCCCCCAAATACCCAAACTAATCTAGGTCTTTAGGGAGAAGGGAATCAGTCTTCCCTTGGAGTGCCCATTGGTGCCTTCAAGCATTTCAGCACATTCCTCAGATAGTTTTGATAACTGCTTTATGACTGTGCTAAGTCCCAGGACTTCTCTTTCAAAAGTTGCATTATTAATGTGCCATCAATATGACATTAATATGACATCACAGTAAACCTTAGTTAGAGCTTTCAAGCCAAATCTCAGTATGGGAAGATTCTAGCTTGTGCCTTGTCTAGAGCAGAAGAGTTATCTGCCACTCACTATTGGCACCAAAATGAACACAGCTGTTTAGACAAAAGTGTTGATGAGAATAAAATATATTCACAACTCTGCTCTGGACTAAGTATTGACTGGGATGTACCTTGGTCTGTGCTTGCAGTGAAACCATTTCCAGCGTTGGTTCTGATTTTCTCACATAGACAAAACTGAGAAAGACTGATAATAATTAATGGCAAGGAACCCACCCCTGAAATGCACCCAAGCAGATCTTCATGTTGAACCTGGACACTTACACAGGAAGGTAGCACACAGGATTGTGGCTGACCACTCCTGTGGTTGCATCAAGTATTTCAGAGAAGGAGAGCTCATTAAGTCACAAGGCTCAAGTCTTTTGATCCACTTCTCACATCTTTCATACACAGAAACAAATGGAAAGCTGGCTGCAGGCAAGCCTCAGGAAGTTCAATAAGGACAAGGTCAGGGTCCTGCATCTGGGGAGGATAACAGCAGGCACCAGTACAGGTTAGGGGCTGCCCTGCTGGAAAGCAGCTCCATGGAGAAAGACCTTGGAGTGCTGGTGGGCAGCAAGTTCTGCATGGGACAGCAGTGTGCCCTTGTGGCCAAGAGAGCCAATGGGAACCTGGGGTGCAGCAAGAAAAGTGTGGCCAGCAGGGCTGGGGAGGTTCTTCTCCCCCTCTACTCTGCCCTGGTGAGACCACACCTGCAACACTGTGTCCAGTTTTGGGCTCCCTGGTTCAAGAGAGACAGAGACCTGCTGGAGAGAATCCAAGGGAGAGCCATGAGGATGACTAGGGGACTTGAGCATCTCCCCTCTGAAGAGAGACTGAGAGCCCTGGGGCTGTTTAGTCTGGAGAAGAGAAGGCTGAGAGGGGATCTGATCAACGTGTATAAATATTTGAGGGGTGGGTGTCAAGCGGAGGGGGCCAGGCTCTTGTCAGTGGTGCACAGTGATAGCCAAGCAACAACAGGAACAGAGAAGATTTCAGCTCAACATGAGGAGAAACTTCTTTCCAGTGAGGGTCACAGAGCACTGGAACAGGCTGCCCAGAGAGGTTGTGGAGTCTCCTTCTCTGGAGACTTTCCAAACCCACCTGGATGATCTCTGGAGGCCCCTTCCAACCTCTAATGCACTGTGATACTGTGAGTTGGTTCATGGAGAACTGGCTGTAGCATTTGGCCCTTATTTAGGTCTTCTCCCTCCTTGTTTCCTGAAGACCCAGTGCTCTAATCCACAACACAACTCTTCAAGGAATATTTCCAGTGATGATCTACAATTACAGCTTATTTAAGGAAAGCAGAAAACCTGGATGACTTAAAGCCTGAGTTCTGACATAAACAAGTCTCATTTACAGCAGCCAACTAGCAGGCTATTGTGACAAAAAATTATTCTGTAATATCACAACATCTTAAAGTAGATGTCATCTTGGAATGAAAGCCACTTGCATCCCAGAGTAACTGATATACTCCTAAAAGGGAATAATCCTTTGAAAGAAAAGTCCCCTAAGCCAGAATGGCTCAAAATGGGGTTTGAAGGAAGATTTTTTAACTTCTGTAGCTATTCCAGTCAATGCCCTACAAAGAGAAGCTCTTAACCAGAGCATTTCCTCCAGGATTCCACACAGGCAGAGATCTTTGTTTCTAAGTTTCTTGCACACATTTCTTGTTCTGTTACAGCAGTGTGGTCAGAGAGACTCAGGGTTCCTGTGGTCTAGAAGTAATAAAACAGACTGATAGACATAAATCAGAAAGTTTAACTTTTGGGGAAAGAATCTTTTTGTCCAATGCTGTGCTGCAGCAGGGAGGAGAAGCTTTTGGACTGCAACAAACCAGTGTGGCAACTGAAAGCTGAAGTCAGCAGTTCTTGTGGTGGTTGGTGCTAGATGTGGTGCTTTTTACATGGGTGCCATATGAACACCATTTGCTGCCAGGAAGACTCTCAATAGATTTTAAAGAAGCCTGAGGGTATTCATAAGAGCCAAATTCCTAATTCAGATGTGCTGAATGAATTCAGAATGCTCATTCTACACAGACCTATTGGAGACCAAGCAATGCCATGAGAACCATGCAGCCAATTCAAAGCAGGCCAGCAGAGAGAAGATTTAAGTTCTGAGCAGAGAGCACTGCCACAGGCTGGGGCTGGGCTGGCAACTGAATGAAGGACAGATGCTCTCTATTTACACCTCTCCCACCCCAAGAGGGGAAGGGAAAGGGAATAAGGGAGAGAGATTTATGGTCTGAAAAAAAAAAAAAAACCAAACCTAAAACAGCTTTAATGAAACATTCAAGATGAAAGGAAAAAGATAATAATATGAATGAGAAAAAAAAGAGAATGAAATACATAGAAAAATATAAAACCCAGTATTGAACACCCCCAGTAACTATCACACATCACCACTGATGCCACAGGCAGGCACTGGAGAAGTCCCAGACTGGACTCAGTGTCAGATGAGAACAGGATTGAGGAACTAGACTGAGAAAATGACAAACTGGGATCACAGGCTCACAGGATGTTAGGGGTTGGAAGGGACCTCCAGAGATCATCAAGTCCAACCCCCCTGCCAGAGCAGGACCATAGAATCCAGCACAGGTCACACAGGAATGCATCCAGATGGGGCTTGAAAGACTCCAGAGGAGAGTCCACAACCTCTCTGGGGAACCTGTTCCAGTGTTCTGTGACCAACATAGTGAAGAAATTCCTCATGTTGAGGTGGAACCTCCTGTGTTGTATTTATAGCCATTGCCCCTTGTCCTATCTCAGGGTGCAAATGAGCAGAGCCTGTCCCCTCCCTCTGGACACCCAGCCCTCAGATATTGATAGACATTTATTAAATCCCTCTCAGTCTTCTTCTCCAGACTAAGCAGCCCCAGGGATCTCAGCCTCTCCTCACAGGGCAGTGCTCCAGTTCCTTCATCATCCTCTCTGTTGCTCTGGTAGCTCTCTGTTGGTCTCTCTCCAGCAGATCCCTGTCCTTCCTGAACTGGGGAGCCCAGAGCTGGACAGAACTTCTTCAGTGGCTGGCCTCTGAGGAGAGAGGGCTTAACCCTTGTGATCCCTTCACTTTATACTGTGTACAACAGATCTGGAATGGAATGCCTCACTGCTCAGGTTTGGGTCACTTGACCTGTCCCCTCCTCCTTGCAGCTGCAACTGTTTTACTTATGCTGGATCCTTTAACTTGGGGCACAGCAGTGCAGTATGCAAGATTAAGCAGTGGGTTTGGGTTCTGAAGGAGCAAGCACAAGCAAGAGCCTTTCTACTATAACCATCAAGCAATATGACTTCCAGAATCTAAAGAGTGCCTGCAAAAACATGCCCTAAAGTTCAGAAAGCGCAGTCACAGCAAGGAGACTGAACTGGCAAGGGAGGTCAGTGAACAGAGCAGTGCTCCTCTCAGCTCAAACCAGGACAAGCAGCCATCCAAGCCCTTTAAAGACATGGCTTTACAGAACAGCTAAGTAACAAACTAACTGAAGAACACTCCAGTTTCTCATGGATTTGCCACCAACATTAAAAAGAGACTAAATCAAGTTATTTTGGATTGTTGTCAAAAAGAAAACAACCCAGTAATAAAGCACTGTCCAGCAAGCTGTGCATTCCCACAAAAAGGAGAACTGTAGGCTGAGGAAAAGGTAAGTGAGTGCAGAAGGATATAAAGACAGCCTGGCTTCCTTCAGCCTTGTGTCTCAGTTATGGATTTTTTGGTATTTAAAGAGTGTGGTGGACTGAAAATTCCCCCCCCCCCAACACTAAATTTGCCAGACTAGCTTAGTTGGAAACAAATGAAAGCTGTATTTACAAGCAAAACTATACAATCTACAATGAAATGCGATGAATGGCTACAGCAGTCGCGAGCGCTGGCTACAATTAATGAACAGCACAAGGACCTCCATGGCCAAAGACCAGGGGAAGCTGACAGCTTCTCCCTTCCCTGCCTCCTCCCCTACTCCCCTCTGTACAAAAGGGACAAGAGACAGGGAAGTTAATACCAGTCAAAACAATGCAGCCAAGGTCAAGCAGAAGCAAGGTAGTAACTCCCAGTCCAAGGAAGCAAAAAGAGAGAGAGATTGTTTTAGGAACCAAATCTTACGGTAGCTCTCTCTCCAACAGGATTGCTTAGAATAATCATTATTTTCCTTTTTTTACACCCAATGGTGATTTATTTACATTTTACTGATTTCTGCTCAAGATCTGTGAAAAAAATTTCAAAGGCATAGCCTAAAACTGCCACAAAGAGGAAGAGATCCTAATGCATCTCTCTCCTCCCAGGGGACTTTGCTAACCACTGTCAGGAAACTCAGTGCACATTCATATGGTTAAGGCTGCTGCTCCATGTCTGTGCTCAGCTCATGATTTCTTAGCTGAACCAAAAGAGCACTGGGAATGCAATGGACAAAAGCAAACAAGCTTCTGAAGCTGGCCTCAGCTGCATCAATGAATAGTACACAACACAGGAGACACCTGATTTAAATGATGTTCCTCCCAGGGATGCTTTGGGCCAAAGCAAACTTTAGCTGCTCTGCATTTTCTTGACCCAGTTCTCATTGGTGCTGACACACAGCCACCCATGAATCCTCCCTGTGTGAGTTAAAGCTTTTTGAGACGTACAACTCATGATAAAAAAAAAAAAACAACAGCTGAAATAAGGCATTAAAAAAAAGTGTATCTCAGAGAAATTTATGGATCAGAACTCTGAGCTGGCACAACCACAAGCCTGGCAATGTTACTGCTCTTGGGAGAGAGAGTTCATTTTCTGTTGGGTATTTCCGACATCCATGTTCCAGGCAGGAGAGTTTTCCACAGTTATTCATTAGGTTGGTTGCTTCTTGGGAGGGCAGCTAATCACTCCTTTAACTCCAGGTGCCCTCTTCTCCTCTCAGCTTCCCATAGAGTTGCCTCCAGCCAGCCTGGATGTTCTGCCTGGGTGTTACCAGGAGAAAAACTCCTGGAATTCATCCATATACTTCCCTGCAAAGCTGGAGAGAAGAGCAAGCATGATGGAAAGGTTGCAAGATCACAGGTCTCAAGAGGGAGAGGTGTGGTGGAGCACTTTTACTCATGGACGTGGTAAGAAACCTGTTTTCTACCACCTCTGAGCCTCATGTCGGATATCCCGTTGGACAGGTTCCATTTCCTGGAATAGGTGCTTCCATAACACATTTATATGGCCACCAGAAGTCTGTTAGCTAGAAACAAATCTCAGATCATTACGATGCTGCAGTTCTTTGCTCTTTATGATGGAAATAAATCAAAGGCAGGCTTTCAGTAGAAAGCCAGCCCGGTGGCTGGAGTCCCCGCTGCTGGGTTCCTGGAGATGCCGGTGCCCCCGTGTCTCTAGCAGCCAGTGTGTGTTTTGGCCACTGCAGACTCAGCTTTTCAATCAAGGAGCAAAAAAACAGCTGTGGGTAAATTTCCCAACCTAGACAATGAGCGTCTTGTTCTTCATGAAAATTGGTATTTATGTAAGCTTTAAGTTTGTGTTCATATTTACTGCGGAGGAGCAGCAATGGTGTGGGGACTGGGCTGTAGCATGCCAAAAAAAAAAAAAAAAGAAAAAGAATATGGAAACCTGATTGAAGAAGCAGCAAGAGACTCAGAGGAAGATGCTGATGATTCCATGTCACAGGAACAGTAGCCCTCAGCTGGAAGAGGCTCTTTAGGAAACTCATTCCTTCACCTGCTCGTTGCAGCCCCTGCTGAATGCTTTGCCTCATTGTCCTTGGCAAACAGACAAGAACAGGAATGTTTCCCCCCCCCACCAGTAGATAGGGGGACAAGAGGAAGAGTCATCAGTCAGAAAGGTATGTTCAGAGATTCACATCAGAACAGCTCTTCAGCCTCATGTGCTACATGCAGGAACAGAAAGACCTCCCTGTGGGGAAGTGCAGTTTCCAGTGAAGCAAAGCAGGTTTTAGTTACCTCTGCTGTAATGAGTGCAGGCCACCTCCCTTCACAGGAATGTTAGCAGTGCTCCACCAACTGCAAACCACTTGGCTGATTTGGAGACATTTTCAGCACGGCTCTTCCAGTTTCCAGCAAACCCTTCTGGTCCCCATCTCCCCAGCCAAGCCTTTACCAACCTGCAGCAAAGTGCAAACAAATCTCTCTCTTTTTTTTTTTTTTTTGGTAGAAAAGTACTTTTCCAGCAAGAACTGGAAAACTGCAATGCCAAGGCAACACTTTCACAGAGTGGTTGGAATTGAAAGGGAGAGAAGCTGTCGTATGTGCAGATATTATGAGAGTCCCTGATAGCAGTGGGTGCAATACAGCTTAAAGCAGGACAGACTATTTTCACCCCCACTTTAAACAAGTATGCAGGTGCTGACAAGAACCAAATAAGAACACAGAAAAATAATTGTGTACTGGTTAACCCTAAGACTTCTCAAAGCCCAGTAAGCCTTTCCTGTCCTCAGATATGCTGCCTGCTTCTAAACAAAATACTTTGCTCAGCAACGCTACAAGCTTGGGGAAGTGTGGCTGGAAAGCTGTCTGGCAGAAAGGGACCTGAGGGTTCTAAAGGACAAGCAGCTGAGTGTGAGCCAGCAGTGTGGCCAAATGGCCAAGAAAGCCAATGGCATCCTGGCTGGGATTAGAAATGCTGTGTCCAGCAGGAGCAGGGAGGTGACTGTCCCCTTGTACTCAGCTCTGGTGAGGCCACACCTGGAGTATTGTGTCCAGTTTTGGGCACCTCAATACAAGAGAGATGTGGAGGTGCTGGAGCCAGTGCAGAGGAGGGCAAGGAAACTGTGAAGGGCCCGGAGGAAAAAAAAAAAAAAAATCTGATGAAGAGCAACTGAAGGAGCTGGGGATGGTTAGTTTGGAAAAGAGGAGGCTGAGGGGAGACCTCATTGCTCTCTACAACTACCTGAAAGGACATTGTGGAGACGCTGGTGCTGGTCTCTTCTCCCAGGTAATTAGTGATCGAACAAGAGGGAATGGCCTCAAGCTACAACTGGGTAGTTTCAGGCTGGACATTAGGAAGAAGTTTTCCCCATCAAGAGTGGTCAGTGCTGCCCAGGGAGGTGGTGGAGTCCCCAAGCCTGGCTATGTTTCAAGGTGGTTTGGATGTGGTGCTTGGGGCTCTGGTTTAGGGGTGACCCTTGTAGAGTAGGGTTCTGGGTTGGACTTGGTGATCCTGAGGGTCTTTTCCAACCTGAATGTTTCTGTGACTCGGTAGCAAAAAATTATGAGACTCCACCTCTAGGGGATTTCAAGCCCTGGTTTTCTTGAAGCAATTACTGACATCTCAAATACACAGAATTAACCAGATTGGAAAAGGCCTTCAAGATCATCTAGTCCAACCTATCACCCAACACCACCTAATCAATTAAACCATGGCACTAAGTTACCTTAACTTAGTACTTTAACACAGAGTACAGTTCTCACTTGTAGGCACTCAGGTTCTTCACATACTTTCAACTACCCATTTTCCAGTAGTATTTTCCAGTCCCATATGAAACAAAGAGATTGTTGCTGTGGAAAAGTTGGTGCTGAGTGACTAGAAGGAAATAGTTAGACAATACTTCAGACCTGGCCTCAAAAGAAGACATCTGGTGCCCTGTTGCCAGTGCTTGCACATCACCTGATGACTGCAGCTAATGAGGCAGGCAGGTTTGTCTGCAATCTTCCTGCACTTGAAGAAACAAGAACCTCGTGAGGAGATGCTGACGAGACTGACACATCAAAGATGCTGAAACATAAACAAGCCAGCACAATTTGGACCACAGAGACAAGTTCTCTTTCAATTCAGATTTTTCCAAGGTGAAAGGAGCTCAATGGAGTTTTTTATTCTTTCATATAGATCATTGAACCTGTTGAAATACAGTTTTCAGAATACTGAAAAAAAAATGTGTGCCTTCTGAAACAATTTGCTAGAAGCAGAATGCCCTCATCTGTCCAATACCCTTATTCACTGAGAAGGTAGTTCCCTTCTCTACTTGTAAAGTCCTCTCACTTACCAAATCAACCTAACCTGACTCAGGATTTTCAGAGTGGCAGATCATTTTCTAGGGGAAATAAAAATAACCCCCTCTCTAGTAGAGTTGAAGGATGGACAGCATTCAGAGTGTGACTTGAAAGGCACAAACCGAGCAAGGACAAAAAGTTTTTTCATTGCACTGTAGTGCAGTTGCCTGCATTAAAGAAAGCCTCAATACAGCCTTCTTAACACAAGGGATGGCAAGCATGAACTTCAGTCAGTGTGGCTAGGAAAGCTGGCAGTGACCATGCTCTTAGCTTCTGTGGTAGGATACATTTCCTTGACACATGCTGCCTGCATTTATTCAAAGTTTTCTATAGGGTTTAGATTCATAGAATGGTTTAGGTTGGAAGAGGCCATAAAGATCATTTAGTTCCAACCCCCACACCTCCTGCTAGACCAGGTTGCTCAAGGCCCCATCCAAACTGGCTTTGAGCACTTTCAGGGTTGGAGTCTCCACAGCTTTTCTGGACAAAGTGTTCCAATGCCTTGCCACTTTCATTGGGAAGCATTTCTTCCTAATGTCTAATTTAAATTGAGCTTCTTCAAGTCATTACTCCTCATCTTACCCCTTGCCATTGTAAAAAGTCCCTCCCCAGCTATCCTGTAGCTGGTTTAGTTGATTAGGTGGTGTTAGGTTGGACTACGTGATCTTGGTCTTTGCCAACCTGGTTAAAACTGTGATTCTGTGTATTTGAGATGTCAGTAAGTGCTTCAAGAAATCCAGGGCTTGAAGCCCCCTAAGGGTGGAAACACTGGAAGGAATATTACAGCTATTTCAACCTTATTTTTTTTCCACATTTGTAAGTCTTATTTCTATAGCAAGTACTGTAAAGAATTATCACATGGTGCCCAATTCATCCTTTTTGCTCTCTTCTCCCAAATACAAATCCAGGCCATTTATTTAGATGTAAATCTTATTCCCATCACAGCCCCTTGATTCTCAATGATTGAAATCCTATCAGTTCTAAAGAAGTTTCATATTCTTACTCCTTGCTATGAATCACTGTTCTGTTGGTTGAGTAAGCTGAAGAGTTCTGTGCATTGAGTATTGACTGCCTGCTTATAACTCAGCAGTAAGCCTGAACTAATGAGAAGAAGCCTGAAGGAAACAGATTTATTTTCTTTCTGATGGGTAAATAATTCATGAGTTAATTCAATGTCAGGTCACTTTCCAGTCATGGTTCTGATTTAAATACATAAACATTCTGATTGTGAACAGCACTATCAGACTTGCTGTCAAGCGTTTTGTTTTGGTTTTTTTTCCCCTCTGAATCATGTAACTACAAATACTTGAGAGATCTTAGAAACAAGAAAGAAAGAAAAAAAATGAGAAAAGGAAGGGAATACCTGGCACAGCCTTTAAACAACAGGAGCTAGTGGTCAGTGCAGCATCAGATGCAATGTGGATGCCATCACTGCAAGTCTTGGCATTCACTCTGTTCTATAGTCACTGTCACAAGATGATTGGCAAAGAGGCAAACTGCAACCCAGAAAGCATATTTCATACACTCCATTATCAAACCTACAGCTCTGTGCCTCAGATATGACAAGTCTCTAACAGCCTAAGAGGCTGCTGCACTGCTATTTACTTGGAATCTCATGGATTCAGTTTGTGATTTCCACCACCTCTCCAACCTCTCTATTTGACCAGATGGAGAAATGAATCAGAAAGGATTGCAAAACCAAGTTAGCTGAAAATGTACAGTGTAATGCAGCCAAAACTTTTTCTTTAAGCAAAGATAAAAATTATGACATAAAATACATTTGAAGCAATAGAGTTAAGATGAAAAAGCTGAGAATCATAGAATTGTTAGGGTTGGATGGCACCTCAAGGATCATCTAGTTCCAACCCCACTGCCATGGGCAGGGACACCTCACACTACAGCAGGTCACTCAGAGCCACATCCATCCATCCCTGGCCTCTAGGGATGAGGCTTCCACCACCTCCCTGGGCAACCTCTTCCAGTTTCTCACCACCCTCATGGGGAAGAATTCCTTCCTAACATCCAATCTGAATCTATCCATTTCTAGTTTTGTTTCATTCCCCCTAGTCCTGTCACTACCCGACATCCTAAAAAGTCCCTCCCCAGCTTTCTTGTAGCCCCCTTCAGATACTGGAAGGCCACAATGAGGTCTCCTGGGAGCCTTCTCTTCTCCAGCTGCACTAGCGCCCAGTGTAAGACCCTCCTGTGCTGACTTGCTGGTAACAATTCCAGAAGCAGGGGAAGCTACAAAAAGGAGCTGGCTGGTCTGGGAGACCATTGTGTGGCACACTGCACAGAGGGGGAGGGACATAATAACATATTGCCTCATGACACTTACACTGTCCAGCAGAAGTGATTTCTCTGCTTTCTGCTGAAAAATTGCTGCTGAATGGAAGCAGCTGATATCTGCTGGCTCTTCCCAGATTCTCAAAGCAGTAAAACCCTGAGCCCACTGACATATAGGAGGCCATATGCTCCATGTTTTCTAGTTATAATGTGTTGACAGAGTATTAAAAGAGCTGTTAAGAACTGAAATGAAGTGATTGTGTTGCTAGGCTTTACATACATTAATTCTGTGTCATAGGCATGGATAAATAGGTCCTTAGTGGTCATATTTTTGACTTGTGGCTGAGGCCGATGAGCACAGACCAGTGCCTGGTTTTATGATGCACTTGAGCTCCTGCAACCATGGGGGCTCTCTGTGATCGTTGTGCTTCAGCCCTGATCCCCTGCCCTGCAATCTGCAGATATTAATACTGATGGCCAGCCAGCCAGCAGACAAATAAAAGAACAGTGGCATGCACTTTTAAATCTCCTGATTCATAACCCTGTCTTAGGGTTCTGGGGAGATAGAGTTCTGATTTTTCAGACATTTAGATCTGGCCATAGAGAGAATAAGAAATAGTCCAGGGATGTTACCATATGGAATTATGTTACGTTGGGATGGGAGACTGCAGCTTTCTGGAGACTGGAACTTAGGCTGCTAAAATGCCACAGATGCCTAAAGGGAATCTGCATCTCCTGATCAAATCTAATTATGAGAAGCAAAGCAAGAAGGCATGCATGTGTGTGCAGTTCTAACAGGGCATGCTGACACAGCTCAGTGCATGGAGTACAAAGATGGAATCCACTGGACATTGAAATTTCTTCAGAATGTGCTTGGAGGAACAGTAAAGGTAATCACAGAATCAACCAGGTTGGAAAAGACTCAGAGATCATCAAGTCCAACTGATCACCCAACCCTAACCAATCAACTAGACCATGGCACTGAGTGCCTCATCCAGTCTGTTCTAAACACCTCCAGGGATGCTGACCCCACCCCCTTCCTGGGCAGCCCATTCCAATGGGCAATCTCTGTTTCTGGGAAGAGCTTAATTCTAAAACCAAGCCTAAACTTCCCCCTGCACAGCTGGAGACTGTGTCCTCTTGTTCTGTTACTGGCTGCCTGGGAGAAGAGCCCAACCCCCACCTGGCTACAACCTCCCTTCAGGTAGTTGTAGCCAGCAATGAGGTCTGCCCTGAGCCTCCTCTTCTCCAGGCTAAACACCCCCAGCTCCCTCAGCCTCTCCTCACAGGGCTGTGCTCCAGACCCCTCCCCAGCTTTGTTGCCCTTCTCTGGACATGTTCCAGCATCTCAACATCTTTCTTGATTTGAGGAGCCCAGAACTGGACACAATACTCAAGGTGTGGCCTGACCAGTGTGAATGGAAGACCTCAGAAGTTGGAAAGAGAGGAAGGCTTTCTGGATAGACATAGATGTGAGAAACAGATTATTTCTTGTTGTTTCCTGTATGGCTTTGGATGCGTCCTCTAGACGCCTCTGTGCTGTGCCTCAGGTGGTTCCACACACTGAGTCTGCAGAGCTATGGAGCAACAGAAAGCTCTCTGCCCAGCTCCCAGCAAGCACCAAGTGCTGTGCAGCACAAGTTACCTTTACATGAGGCTGCTTGGGTACTCATGGACAGGAATGAGATCCCTGGTGCAGGGGCTATAACATTCCCAGGCAGAAAGTTTCCTTATTCCAGCTAATAACTATGCAGTAAGGACTTGGGATGCTGGTGGGTGAGAAGCTGGACAGGAGCACCAGCAATGGGCACTTGCAGCCCAGAAGGCCAACGGCAGCCTGAGCTGTATCCAAAGCAGCGTGGCCAGGGGTGGAGAGAGAGGGGATTCTGCCCCTCTGCTCTGGGGAGACCTCACCTGCAGTGCTGTGTCCAGCTCTGGAGCCCTCAACACAGGAAGGACATGGACCTGATGGAGAGGGTCCAGAGAAGGGCCATGAAAATGCCTTAAAATTGTACTTACATGCTTGGAAACGTGTGGATTGCTCCTGGAACCATCCTTCTCAGCCTCTTTTGCTCCTGCTTTCGATGTAAGTGCTCTGGAGAAACAGAATACTTTTTGAAATGACCCAGTCCTTTGCTCAGCTACCAGCCAGTTCAGTCTGGCAGCAAGATGCACTCTTCAAGAGAAAATTGTCCCAATGTAAATAATTAATTCAGAAGCATTTTGTTTCAGAGCTGATTTTTTTTTTTAATCTTGTCTGTAAATCCAATGAACAATTATTTAGAATTCTTGTCATCTAATCACATTCTGGTAGAGACAAAAGAATGAGCCCTGCAGACATTCAGGGCTGCCCAGCTCGATGTTCCTGCTCACAGAACACACTGCAGTGGGTCTCTTTCCTCAGCCACAGAGCCACAGCATGACACAAAGCAGACCTGCTTTTTGCTACTTAGAGAGACATGTTAATCATTTATATCTGTCCTTACTGGACCACCACTATGGCCAGGCTATGAAGCAAGCTGTGAAAACACCATTGACTCACATTAGACTCGTGTTTAGACAGTGAAAGATGTAATTTTGAATAAGCCTTGCCCCGTCTGTGTTTTATTTATGGAAGTTACTTTAGCAGCCCTAGGTCTGTCACCCAGAGCTGCAGAAGCTGTGCTGGCAGCCACTTAAAGTGACACACTGCCTGCACTATCTGCATTGCTGAAACACAAAGTTTTGGAATACTGAAGTATGTCTGAGAGAGTAGAAAAAAAAAAAAGGCAGTTGGCTATCACCTAGAAAAGGCTTCCCCTCTGGATTTATGGCTTGTTCTGAGCATGAAATAATGCTGGCACAGGCAGCCTGTGAGAGAGGGACAGGGTGTGAAAAATCTCCCTTTCATTATAAATGGACTTGTCTATCTTCTGTGGAATGCCACCAATGAGATGTTTTCAGACAGGGACGGAATCACAGAAACATTCAGGTTGGAAAAGACCCTCAGGATCACCAAGTCCAACCCAGAACCCTACTTGACAAGGTTCACCCCTAAACCAGAGCCCCAAGCACCATATCCAGACCATCCTTAAACACATCCAGGCATGGGGACTCCACCACCTCCCTGGGCAGCACATTCCAATGCCTGGCCACTCTTGATGGGAAAAAACTTTTTCCTAATGTCCAGACTAAACCTACCCAGTCACAGCTTGAGGCCTTTCCCTCTTGTTCTATCACTAATTACCTGGGAGAAGAGACCAGCACCAACCCCTCCACAGGTAGTTGTAGACAGCAATGAGGTCTCCTCTCAGCCTCCTCTTTTCCAAACTAACCATCCCCAGCTCCTTCAGTCACTCTTTGTAAGATTTTTTTTCTCTTCCAGGCCCTTCCCCAGCTTCCTTGCCCTCCTCTGCACTGGCTCCAGCACCTCCACATCTCTCTTGTCTTGAGGTGCCCCAAACTGGACACAGTACTTGAGGTGTGGCCTCACCAGTGCTGAGAACAAGGGGACAGTCACCTCCCTGCTCCTGCACACAATGCAGAAGTGCCAACAATGAGATGATTCTAATGCAGGAATGCCAACAATGAGGTGCTTGCACAGAATCACAGAACGTACCTTGTTGGAAGAGACCTCCAAGATCATCAAGTCCAACTGATCACCCAACCCTAACTAATCAACTAGACCATGGCACTAAGTGCCTCATCCAGGCTCTTCTTAAACACCTCCAGGGACACTGACCCCACCCCCTCCCCGGGCAGCCCATTCCAATGGCCAATTTCTCTTTCTGGGAAGAACTTCTTTCTAAGATCAAGCCTAAACTTCCCCCTGCACAGCTTGAGACTGTGTCAGACAGGGACAGAGGAATGGAAGCAGCAAAGAAGTTCCTGCATGAGGAGGCAGGAATTCCTCTCAGTCAGAAACAGGGAGCTTGAATTTGGAAGCTGGAAGTATGACTTAAACACCTGTTTTCAAGCCCAAATCTCATTAAGAACAGAAGCTGGGGGGGGGAGAAGAGAGGTGAAGAGAGAGATGCAGTAAATGCATAGAAAAACCCCTCACTGCAACACTTTCAAAGGCAAGTCTAGGATGGAAAAACTCTAAGCAAAACTTCAGCTCCAGTGAGGTCAAACAGTAAAAGCTCCCCTCACCTTCACTCCTGGAACACTGCACCTCTTGGACAGTTCTAGGACTGGAAGGGCTGTAACCAGGCATGCTGAGTAAAGCTCACAAAAGCCTCACAATTTCCCTCCAATAAAGTATTAGCTTCATGGTTCCAGCACACCTGCCTCAAAGAAGGCTTTGGAGCACAAGCCTTGTGAGGGGAGGTTGAGAGAGCTGGGGGTGTTTAGCCTGGAGAAGAGGAGGCTCAGGGGAGACCTCATTGCTGTCTACAACTACCTGAAGGGAGGCTGCAGCCAGGTGGGGGTTGGGCTCTTCTCCCAGGCAACCAGTGACAGACAAGAGGACACAGTCTCAAGCTGTGCCAGGGGAGGTTTAGGCTGGATGGGAGGAAGAAATTCTTCCCAGAAAGAGAGATTGGCCATTGCAATGTGCTGCCCAGAGAGGTGGTGGAGTCACCATCCCTGGAGGTGTTTAAAATAAGACTGGATGAGGCACTTAGTGCCATGCTTTAGTTGATTAGGTGGTGTTGGGTGTTTGGTTGGACTTGATGACCTCAGAGGTCTTTTCCAACCTGGTTAGTTCTATGATATTTGTGGGGAAAAAAATTACATCAGTAGACACAAGAGAATTTGTTGCCAAATATTGCAGTGTGTTTGGAAGCAAAGCTAGCTATTAACAAATGCCTGTCACCAAATCAGGGAATGGTAGGGACCTCTGAAGATCATCTAGCCCAATTCTCCTAGAGTATCCTTCCTACTCTTTTTCTGAATCAAAATTTATTGAGTCAGGCTGCAAAATGAGGCATGGATTATGAAATTTTCTTTCTAGAATGACATAATTTAACATATTGGTAAGACAACTTGTCTTTGAGTTATGAATTCACTTCAGTGTTTCCACTATCTACACTTCAGGCAAAGCCTAACTTTTGCTGAACAATAGTATTGAAATAACCAATCCTTTTCCACAAATTCAGTGGGATTTTAAATGGTTCTTTATGCCAATAATTTTCATTCACTCTTGAATTTCATCTAACCATTTCTTATGCCAACATACAGAAGACCTTATTTTCAAAATAAGGTAGCTTCACATCCAAAATCCATCAGGTCATCACAGCTACCATATTATGTTTTCATTTTTATGTACAGTAACAAAAAAAAAAACAAAAACAACAACAACACAAAGCCCTTAAAAATGCTGCCTTGGTCTAGTGGAAGGTGTCCCTGCCCATGGCAAGGGGATTGGAACCAGATCATAGAGTCATAGACTCACCAGAAGTGGAAGTGGCCCCTAAAGGTCATCTAGTTTAACCCTCCTGCCTCCCCCACCACCACTCTTCATCTTCCCAAAGCAGCTCCTGCTCCCCCCTCACCAGCCCTCCCTCCCAGCTCCTTTACCTTCCCAAAGCAGCTCCTGCTCCACACCCCACCCCCCCTCTTCGTCTTCCCAAAGCAGCTCCTGCTCCCTCTACACCATCCTCCACCCTGCCTAAACAGCTCCTGCTCCACCAACACTATTCTTGCAACCACCCCAGAGCCGAGGGCAAGACCCTCAACCAGCCAAGACCCCCCAAGAGGAGCTCAGCCCCAATAAGGAGGTGCAGCCAGCACCCATGAATGATAATGCAGTAGTCATCAAGCCTATCCCTACCTAGCCAGGGGGCCACCAGGCCCCCCGGCCTTTGTCCCCCCCAGTCACATGGTGTGGACCATGAGTACTCACCAGTGATGAGAAAAGGATCCTCAGCCCAGATGGGCTCAGCTTAGGGCTTCTGCCCTTCCTGGGAGGGATCAAAAAGGGGAGTGGGTGGGGAGGGCAAAGGAACCACACCTGGGGTGAGAGGAGACTGCAATATAGCCCAGGTGCTCTGGGATTTGAGAGGAAAAAAGGGGGAAAAAGGGGGAAAAGGGGGAAAATGGGGTGGGTGGGTGGGATAGAAAAGGGGCAGACTGTGAAAACAGTGTTACTGAGAAAGACTGGAGATTAAAATAATATTCAAATATGAATTATTGACTTTTTGTGATTGCTAGGTGCTCAGTACGACTGGTTTCAGGATGTTCCACTACTCTTGGATATGAGATAATTTATTGACTAACCCAAACATGATTTTGATAGGCCAATATTGAGTTCAATAAACAAAACCCCCCACACACCTTCTGCTAAGGTCATTGTACAACGTTATCATCTCAGTCAACTCTTTATCTCAACCCAGAGGTCCCCTAGCATTCTTTCCTGCTTTCCTCTTTGTGGGTATACTTTGCTCCTGGACACAGAGAAGGTGATCCTTGAACACAGAACAGGTGATCCTTGAGCTGTCATGAAGAAGGGCAACAGACTGCTGACCTGATTCCTGCTCCTTGACTGCACGCACCTCCAGGGTTTTGGATTGAAGGGCTGGTTTGGGACAAACTTCAGGGATTGCTGGGCTTGATCATGACAGTGGATAGCTGCATGGATACACTCCAAAGGAGTTCAGAGGATCTCCCTCTGCTCATCTTGACCAGAAGGTGGTTCTCACCCTCTGCTCTGATGAGACCTGAGCTGTAGTGCTGCATCCAGCTCTGGAGTCCTCAGCACAGGGAAGACATGCAGCTGTTGGAGAAGAGCTAGAGGAGGCCACACAAACAATCAGAGGACTGGAACACCTCTGCAATGAGGACAGACTGAGACAGTTGGGGTTGTTCAGCCTGGAGAAAAGAAGGCTCCACGGACACCTCACTGTGCCCTTTCAGTACCTAAAAGGGGCCTGTAAGAAAGATGGGGACAGACTTTAGCAGCACATGTTGTGACAGGACACAGGGTGATGGTTTTAAACTAAAAGATGGGAGATTTATATTAGATAGAAGGAAAAAAATTTTCATAATGAAGGTGGTGACACAGTGTCACAGGTTGCCCAGAGATGGGGTAGACACCTCATCGTTCCATGGAATGGAATCATTCCATGTCAGGTTGGATGGGGCTCTGAGCAACCTGATGTACTTGAAGATGTCCTTGCTCACTGCAGAGGGGTTGGGCTAGATGACCTTTGAAGGTCTCTTCCAATCCAAACCATTCTATGATTCTATGATTGGTTTGCCTTCCCTACATAAACCCAATGTAGCACAGTGAAGAATTCCCTCTCCTTCCTGCAGCTGGTGCAACAAAGCAACTTTCTCAAATGGGGCACATGCCATAAGGGCCTGGAGAGCAGATAGGAGAGACACTGCTGCCTACTGGATCTATTAACAGAAAGCCACTGTTTTTTATTTAGTGTAACTGGTTTGGTTAACAGAAGGCCTGAGCCTTAGACTAAAAATCAAACTCCAGATTACTGTCAGACCTCTGCATTTCCAGCCTGAAGCCAGAAGCCAAAATGCAAAGCTCCCAGACAAAGCCCTTCATGTTGCAAGCCCAGTGAAGGTGAGCAGTCCCCTAAGCTGCCACTCACTTAGGCTGCTGCCTGGTGATCTCTGGACATATCTCTGTCCTGAGTCTGGCTGGGATGGAGTTTTCTTCCTAGCAGCCACATAGTGCTGTGCTTTAGACTGGTGACCACAGCAGTGCTGACAACACCCCAGGTGCTTTAACTGCTGCTGAGCAGCCCTTGCAAAGCCTCAAGGGCCATTTTTCTTTCTCACTCCACCACCAGCGAGGAGGATGGGGGTGGACAACAGCCTGAGTGGGGATATGGCTAAAACAAGTGTCCCAGACTGACTGAAGGGACAGTCCACCCTGTGTGTATGACAGTCATGCTCAGCAATAAAACTGGAGGGGTGCAGTTTCTCCAAAGCAGCTGTTCCTCCAAGGCTGCCTGGGCATCCATCTGCTGCTGGAGAGTGATCACATCTGCACCACTTGTTTCCTTTTCCACTTTCTTCCCCCCTTCAGTTATTTATTAAACTGCTTTTCTTTCCACCCATAAGGGCATTTTTTTTTCTCATGTTTGCCCTTCTGATTTTCTTCCCCATCCTGTTGTGGAGGAGGGAGTGACTGAGTAGGGGTTTAACTGCCAGCTGAGGTCAAGGTACCACAAGGTGGAAAGTCCTTCATGATACTGGATGACCTGGGTGTGTAAAACCTTGTTTATCTGGCCTGGCTGATTTCAAATGAGGCTAGGCAATGATTGAAATTACACAGAGTGTAAAGTGAGAAGTGCTTTAACAGCACCTGCCCTTATTTCAGCAGAGCCCATAGATTTTTGAGGATGACTGGAAATGATTTCCAGAGATGATGCTAATGCTATCATTGCTATACAGCTGGATGACCCTCAAGGGCTGACTCAAGGATGAAAACATTCAATGCAGAAACATTTCTGTCCTTGTAAGTTTAAGTCAAGTGCTGAGTTCAGAACAGGTCTTTCAATCTGAACATACATTTTACTGAACTGGACAGCCCAGCCCTTCTTTACCTACAGAGCTGACAAAGCAAGGATCACATTTGTACAACTCATCTCTTCTTCTGGGACATTTTACTTATGACCTGAGTGGAGATGTTTCAAACACGGGAGGCAAGCAACACCCATCAGATGGAGGCAATTTCCAGTTACTCTCACCTGAGCTAGTTTAAAACTAGGCAGCCTAGACAAGCTCCTCACCATCTATCAGGTGTCATGGCTTCAGCTTTCACCCCTTTGATATCAGCAGCACCAACAACGACCTCACCTCTACACGTCAGAATGAAAACTCTAAAAAACAAATTAAGACCAACAAAGAACACGTGCCAGCGGTGGATAAGACACAGGCCAAAGTCTACAGGCTCCTGGCACTGTGGCCCTGTTTATTCCAGCTGAGGAGTAATAATTTGACACCTCTGAAGCAGCAGGACCTCGTATCCTGACAACTGCAGCCTTGTTCTGCAGCTCTAAGCCATTCGAACACATGACAAAAATCACAGTCAGCAACATCCATAGTGGATTTTTTTCCCACCTTAGCAGTTCTCTCTCTCTTCTGATGTGGGCTTGGAGATACACTCTGTGGTATCACTGTTAAGCTGCTCATTTATTTTTCCACGTTTCCCTACACAGAATCCAACGCTCTCTTTTAGACGCCAGGCCAAATTACCTAAGAATACTTTCGGTGGCTGCCAAGTAATTTCCAACCATACCTTCTCAACACCTTCTCCAAACAGACCTGACAGCCCAGGAGAGTGAAACTGCCACCCACTTGCAACCATTCTGTGCACACTGTATTTCCAAGGCTATCCAATTAATTTCATTTCATTTCATTATATTATTTCATTTCAGTCTAGTTTTTAATTCTTAGTCAGGTGAGGCTCTTTGCATTACCCTGGGCTAGGATGCACATTGCCATTTACCAACCACTGAGGTTTTCCTCCACTTGTCACCAGGAGAATCCACACTTTGCCTGGCAGACCTTACCAGAATGTGGAGTGTTTTAAAGGATATAATTACTTTTTTGTATTATTTATTTTTTAAAGGATATAATTATTTCAGAGAATGATCCACTAAAATATGACAGGTTCTGCAAGAAACACACAAGCTACTGAAGCAGCTAAACCAAAGTCTTGTTCTCAAGGGCCTGACTGTACTACCCTTACATGTCCAGTGCAGCAAATGGGTGCAGGCAAACCTCATGGAGTTCAATAAGGACAAGGGCAGGGTCCTGCATCTGGGGAGGAATAACAGCAGGCACCAGGACAGGTTAGGGGTTGCCCTGCTGGAAAGCAGCTCCATGGAGGAAGACGTTGGAGTGCTGGTGGGCAGTAAGTTCTGCATGGGACAGCAGTGTGCCCTTGTGGCCAAGAGAGCCAATGGGAACCTGGGGTGCAGCAAGAAAAGTGTGGCCAGCAGGGCTAGGGAGGTTCTTCTCCCCTTCGACTCTGACCTGCTGAGACCACACCTGCAATCCTGTGTCCAGTTTGGGGCTCCCAATTCAAGAGAGACAGAGACTTGCTGGAGAGAGTCCCAGGGAGAGCCAGGAGGATGGTTAGGAGACTTGAGCATCTCCCCTATGGAGAGAGACTGAGAGCCCTGGGGCTGTTTAGTCTGGAGGAGACTGAGAGGGGATCTGATCAATGTCTATAAATATCTGAGGGGTGGGTGTCAAGTGGAGGGGGCCAGGCTCTTTTTGGTGGTGGACAGCAATAAGCCAAGGAACAACAGGTACAAGCTTGAACATAGAAGATTTCAGCTCAACATGAGGAGAAACTTCTTTCCAGTGAGGGTCACAGAGCACTGGAACAGGCTGCCCAGAGAGGTTGTGGAGTCTCCTTCTCTGGAGACTTTCCAAACCCACCTGGATGCATTCCTGTGGGGTCTACCCTATGTGACCCTGCTTTGCAGGGAGGTTTGACCCCATGATCTCTGGAGGTCCCTTCCAATCTCTAATGTACTGTGATACTGTACTGTGAAATATGAAATCACTTGACTAGTTTAATTCCCCTGCATATCTGCATTACTCCTCATTTTGGGAATAATTTTCTTGCACTGGTCCAGAATAATCTAGGAGAACATAAGGGGGGATGCTGCCTGGCTCCTTCTGCAACACTGAGAAACTGTCCAGGGGCAGAGCAGGAAAACCCTGGCATGTGCTCAGATTGATGACTGGCACAGAGAGTGGCTCATTGCTAAAACATGTAATGGTCACAGGATCACAGGCTCACAGGATGTTAGGGGTTGGAAGGGATCTCCAAAGATCATCAAGTCCAACCCCCCTGCCAGAGCAGGACCATAGAATCCAGCACAGGTCACACAGGAACACATCCAGATGGGGCTTGAAAGTCTCCAGAGAAGGAGACTCCACAACCTCTCTGGGGAGCCTGTTCCAGTGCTCTGTGACCCTCCCAGTGCTGTAGTTTCTATCCATTGCCCCTTGTCCTATCCCAGGGTGCAAGTGAGCAGAGCCTGTCCCCTCCCTCTTGACACTCAGCCTTCAGATATTTATTAAATCCCCTCTCAATTTTCTCTAAAAAGCCCCAGGTCTCTCAACCTCTCCTCACAGGTCAGAGATCATATAGCCAGGAATGGGTTTAGATATGTGGCCTTCTTTCAGTGCATGTGGCCATGAGCAGAAACCCTTGGAGACATGGGTATTTGACTCAGAACACTCCACCAGACTGAAAAGAAACAACCAAGAGTGAGAGTTTGTGTTCTGGACACTCCCAAAGAGTGACTTTGCAGGAGGATGAAAAGGGTGATCACAGAAAAGTAGGAAATGAAAACCAAATCCTTACAGCTGCAGCTGCAATGACAACTCCATGAGCCTAAGGCTGGGACCCCTCTGATAAAAGAACACAAAGGTGAAAAGAAGGGAGAGAGGGGAAAGGAAAGGACATGTCATTCCCAGCAGTATCTCAGCAATGTTCAGAGCAGCTTTCCTAAAGTAGTCAGTGCCTTGGACCAGCTACTTGCTGCCCATGACCTGAGCAGCAGTGTAAATGTGACAAGTCAAAGCACATCCTTTGCAGGGAAATCCAGGTAAATCTCTGAGAACAAGAAATCTTTCGTATTTAACCAAAAAGTGACTTAGGGAATGGGTGTGCCTGAGTTTGAGGATACATTTCCTAGGCCTTTAAGAAAAGTCTAGTAGGGGGTTGACATAATCCTGTGCAAAGAAATGGGGAAGAAGCCCTGAAGAGCATTGCCCAGGGCTCCTACAGCAAGGAACAGGCAAAGCCAAACTAACTCACAGACTTTCTGCTCTTTTATTTCCAATACAGAGCTGCTGTTTGAGAAGCAAGATAAAAGCAGGGGACTCTCTGCACTGGAACTGGGATACAATGAGGTTAATCATGTTCTTTGATTCATCTGATGATTAATTCCCTGGCTTGGGACAGGTTCCAATAAAACTCTATCACTTGCTTAAACCAGCTGCTTCAGAGCAGACGTGCTGAGCAGGTGCTATCAGAATTGCTTCTGATACAGCTGTGAGTTACCTGTAACTAATTAGCTTGAGAACAACTGGTCAGGTAGTCCTGGCACACCAGAGCCCCCAGTGAGGCTGAGGGGCTCTTTTTAACTTTTCCCAGCCTGTGCTACAATCCTTGCTGTGGCAGATGCCCTGGAAACAGCATGGGTGCTCCTTGTTCAAGCTTGAACGTAGACGACTTTACCTCATAGTGAGGGTGAGGGAGCACTGGAACAGGCTGTCCAGAGAGGTTGTGGAGTCTCCTTCTCTGGAGACTTTCAAAACCCACCTGGATGCATTCCTGTACAGACTACCCTAAGTGATCCTGCTCTGGCAAGGGGGTGGGACCTGATGATCTCTGGAGGTCCTTTCCAACCTCTAACGCACTGTGATACTGTCATACTGTAATTATTTGAAGGTAATTACAGTGCACCTACAACAGGTGCAATATGGCCACTGTTGGACCTTGCTAGCACAGCTGCTCTTGTGTGACCTGACAAACCTGAAAAGCAGCTTGGATTCACTGGAAAGGTAGATGTGATACTGCTGTGAAGACAGTGCTCAGGCACAGGGGATTTGACTTGAGCCTGAACGGAGCTCAGGCAGGAAGAATGCTCAGATTGTGCACATCTGCAGGGTCTCACTGGCAGCAGCACAGCTCTGTGCAAAACAGATCAAAATATGCTGCTTGAAACAGTCAGTGCTCTGAAATACACTAAGCAGAGGAATACATTTAATGGACTACTTGATTCATGACTTTGTCATCCCAAATAAACATTTTAAATGGTTAATGGAAGTGCTTTTTACTTCTGGATAAAAACTGCTAAAAGGGCTGACTCTGAAATATTTGAGAAGTTTGGTTTGTATTAATGTCTGAAGCTGGATCCTTCTCCCAAAGGTTTTGGATATTTTTGGGCAGTGAATTGTATGTGAACAAGCTTTCCATGTGGTTTGTAGGCCTCATGCTTGGCAGTGCTGAGGTTACCACAGGAAGAGCTTTTTCTCATGGCATTTTGGCTTCCGGTCACAAGCAGGGCCTGCAAGTCAAGAGGCGTGGGAAATTAAAGTAGGAGGGGAAACAGTTAACCAGAATTCTGTGAAGAGGCTTTGCATTCACTGGAAAGTATGGGAAGGTCAATCCTTGCTCCATCCAAATCCATCCTCCCATGCCTCATAAATTATAGGAGTAGATCAACAAAGTTAGACAGTGAAATGTCTCAGGTCTTTCTGTTTGCCAGCTGAGGAGTTTTCTCCCACCCATAGCCTCTGAACTGGGTGGGACAAACTGTTCATGCCCCAATTCATAGACTCCTGATTGCTCCTCTTGGGAAACCAGCTCACAATTAACAGTTCATAGTGCCTCCATGCTTTACCCCCTTCTAATTAGTAAGATCAGTTAATTTCATTGTTCTTTAATCTCTTTACTGCTCTTGACTGCTGCTCTGATGGATTTAGCCCACGCCACCTCTCCAAAGCAGGAGCACTAATGCCTGTGAACACACCACATGCCACAGGCTGTACACAGGCTCTGAGCCAAACCAGGCAGCAGAGCCCTGTCCCAGTTACGGGACAAGCATTGGAACTCCAAGTTCAGCCACCTGCTATTGGAAGTGGAGTGGTCCACAGCTTCACAGATCACACTGGGCTGGAAGGGACCCTTAAAGGTCATCTTGACCACCCCCCTGCACTGATCAGGGACACCTCCAAATAGATCAGGCTGCCCAGGGACACACTGAGTCTGACCTTGAATGTCTCCAGGGATAGGGTCTCAACCACATCCCTGGGCAACCTGTTCCACTATTTTATCACCCTCATTGTGCAGAACTTCCTCCTGATGTCCAACCTAAATCTACCCTGCTCCAGTTTCAAACCATTGCCCCTCATCCTATCGCTACAATCCCTTCCAAACTGTCCCTCCCCAGCCTTCCTGTAGGCCCCCTTCAGCTATTGAAATATAGCTATAAGGTTTTGCTGAAGCCTTCTCCTCTCCAGGCTGAACAGCCTCAGTTCTTTCAGCCTGTGTTCACAGCAGAGGTGCTCCAGCCCTCTGAACATCTTTGTGGCCCCCTCTGGACGTGCTCCAGCAGGTCCATATCTCTTGTGTTGGGGGCCCCAGATCGGTCCAAACTGTTGTTCAAAACCACATCTGATTTGGCAATCAGTGGCTCAGAAATCAGAGGCAGTGCTGCATTCCCAGAGTATTCTCAGCCCTGCAGCACTTCCTTCCACTGCACTGCCCCTCCAGGCCCTGACTCCTTTGTGTGGGGATACAGAGTTGCTGATGCTCCATTAACCCTGTCCCACTTTTACCATCCTCTAACCAGAAGATGGTCCCCTGAGTGCATCCTTCAATTTTACACATTTTCCTGGGAGAAGATTCACTTTATCCTTAGTGCTGATCTCCTTTGGGATATTCAAAGGTTGCCATGGCATAGCTTTTCCATCAGGACTCAGATTATTCTGGACCTTTCCTTCAGGATACTCCACTTCTGCTCTTGCTAGAAAGAGAGACACAGAGGTAGCTCAGCCTTCCAGTTTAATTGGAACCTGAAACAAAAAGTACCAAATCTTAAATCACATAACCCAGGCCACTTGACAATGACTTTTTCATCTGAGGCAGGAGGCCATGTCATAAAGGACTCGAACATTAGGTCTGCTCATCAGCACCCCTGGCCACCATGGCATGGTCCTCCCTGTTTCAATAAAATCAGTCACCTGAAGAAGAGAGATCTGCCTTTTGTGTGAAGGGAGGTAGTTTCAGAGAAGTGGGTTTTAGGTTTGGAAAGGCACAGGTTGGAGTTAGATTCAGCCACAGGTGTGTAATGTGCAAGCAAAGAACAGCTGAATTCCCTTCAGAGATTACCATGGGTTTGTTGTGTCATTAGCATCTGCAGAAGGGAAAAGCCAGCCAAGGCAATGACAGAAGCCAGTGTTTGGATCTTCTGAATTCAAATCAAACCAAACCAAATCAAATCAAATCAAATCAAATCAAATCAAATCAAATCAAATCAATTAAAAACCTAAATTGCACAGCATGCCAGGGAGACCTACCCAACGTGAACTGTTCCCATGTCATAAAAGCAGAACCAGCACAGCGAGCGTGCCTCCCGTGTGAGCTGAAAGAGAGCAGAAGCTAACAGGAGAGCTGTGCCCACGGGCTGCTGTTCAGCACAACCAGCTGATCGGGTCCCCTGCGGCCCTGCAGTCTCCCACATGACAGACAGCATCTTCCTGTTCCATCCCCAAGCTGCTGAGAGCAGCACAAGCTGCTAAGGGCGAGCTCCGCTGGCCCAGAGGAGCGGGAAGCGGTGGCACAGGCTTGTGCAACGACTGTTTTGCTTGGGAAACCTTTAGTCCTTTGGATGCAGCCTGGCCAGTATTTGTCTGTGCCCCGGATTTATTGCAACAGCCATCTTTCCAGGAAGATTTCCAAGGGGATGGGATGCTCCTCACAGGACATAGGTGAGGTATGTGGATCTTCTCTGCTGGGGAGAAAGGGAGGGAGGGGGAAGGTTTGCTGTGTGGTTGTTTCACTCTAGTGCTCCATGGCAGCTGGAGCTCTTGGTGTGCAGGGCAAGCTGCTCAGGCGAGAGTTTAATCTTTGCTGGCAGTATGAGGGGTTGAGGGGGAGGGATCCTTTTAAATTCATTTGTTATAAGTCAAATATTTGTATATGGAAATAACATTTGACTAGAAACTGTCTGCTTTTCTTCAGCAGACATGTGGGCTCTGTTCTCAGAGGATCTGCCTTAATATGTTTATCTTCATGGACATCCGGAAAGTTTTACCACAGGAAACTGATAAGCAGAGCTTAAATGGGTTTCCCAAAGTCATCTAGGAAGCCTGTGGCAGAGCAAGGAAATGAATCCATGAATCCAGAGCTCCTGAATCTTTGACTATCTTGAACCACTTTCTTCTTTTTCCCCTGCAAAACAAATCTTACGGTAGAAGGTAAATTTCTGAATGTACTTCATGTCTCATTGGAAGTCCAGCTCCATACATACAATTTTCTCCAAAGCTCTTCTGACTCAGAAAGTGGAAAAATAAAGTAGGTCTTTTATGTAACTGTGTCAAGAGGCAACTTAAACAGCAGCCAAGCCTTTCAAGGAAAGTGGATTTCCCTTGTGTGCTCTGGCTTATAAATCCTGTCTCTTTTATTTTAGGAATATAATTGTTGCACCTTCCAAAACAACACAGGAGCAGCCAACTGCAACAGTCAGTGTCTTGTGTGCCTGTGAATGACCTTGGCCAAGGGAAAGAGAAGTTAGGATCAAATTAATGAAAAGGAAAGTCAGAAAAACCAAACCAAATGGGTTTAATCACTACAAATAACTGACTTCTGGCAACAAATCATCTGCTGGGTATACATAAATGAGTCATTTTTGTCTTTATGATCTCTTTAATCAAAGGGAAGAATTGGACCCTTCCAGATGCTGATTCAGTGCTCTTAAGATACGTTTCTAGAATAAGTGTGATGAATCATTTTCTAGCAGCTCCTGTCTCCCTTCACTGACTCCAGAGGAGCTGGCAATGGATGCATTACTTTGACAGGAGAGAAACCCCAAACATTCTTTCTCTTTTCATGTGCCAGTTACAAAGCTTTTCCTAAGATGCAGGCAGAGCAGCTAAGGCACCTTCCCACTGCCTTTGGTATGATTGGCTTCAGTCGTATGTTCACCTGTGTATATTGCCTAAGAATTGCAAAGAAAAGATCATGAAGGGGCTTCCAAAGACGCCCAAGGTGTGTAGGACATGTTTTCCTAGACACAAATATCACTTCTTGAATCTGCGTGAGTTAAAATCCCTCACAAACCCAGAATCTCTGGAGTCATTTAGGTGTAGTTCTTCTTCAGCAGCTAATGAAGGGAACTGATAGACAGGAAGTAAAATCAGGTATTTTCTGGAAACACACTGTGCTGCAACATCTTTTCCTTCTCCCGAAATTCCTGGTGGACACTTGTCCATACAGAGAGAGAACAACCAAAATTCCTACATAGAGAAGGTGTTCCAAAGCTTCACCAGGACATCAATGCTCAGCTGCTTCTGCTGCCTAATGTAAACAAGGTCCTTAGGCAAAAGAAAGGAAGCAGCTGCCTCTTAATTTCCTTCCCTTTCCCAATCTTTTCTCCTCAGGTCACCTTTCACTCAACCTCATCTTTTTCTAAGGTATCCATTTAGGACCATTTTCACATCAGAATCCCTTTCAACAGCATGATTAGAGGAGGACTATTTTACCATGACACTGCTGAGTGTCTAGCACAACAGCACCTCATTTCTGAGGGCTGCTTTCACGTTATTGACTACAGTAAAACCAGGAAATGAAAAGATCTCCTTCCCCTTTGAGCTAGAATTCCCTTCCAAGTTAGAAACCCTTCCAATCAAATGAGCAGCACCACACTGGCGCACACATGACACAGGGAATCAGGCTGCTAGCATCCAAAATTCCTGCAGCAGCACCACATGCACATGCAGCAAGAGAATAAGCAAAGCCTAAATGTATAAAGCCAAACTCAACTGATACCAGCACCTGCAGGGCCAAAGCCTTACTGCTGCACCACCAAAGCCATGTCTGTCCTGCGGCACTAGGAGTCTCATTCCTGCTTTGAAAGACTGTACATTGTTGTAGGGATCTAATATTAAATTAATCTCTGAGGAGACTTCTGCAGAAAGGTACTGAGGAAGAATGTGATTACTCCAGTTGAAATCCCAGAGAGAAGTGGGAAATCACACTTTTCCCACAAGGAGGGTATGACTATAGAATAATCACCTTGGTCTTTGCTATTAGTTGTCAGTTTTGAAACAACCTTACTTTCCTGCAGAGCTCTTTCTGCCTATTTTTTCACATTACTTATCTTTTTTTTTAACTTCCTTTCTTAACTGCTCTATGGGCTGGGGCAGGTCCTTGTATGTAGGAACACTGGGAGCCACTGGGCTATCCACACTGCATCTGACAAACTCACCACTCAAGCACTGACCCCAAACCATTCTCTGGTCTCAGGGTTCCCTTCCAGCAATGCAAGAGCTGAGCTCATGCAGTTGGGCAAAAGCAAAACAGGAATTCTGCTTTAAACAATAGATGTTGACATACAAAATGGATTTTATTTTCAGCTAGGTCAACCCTGTGCCAGTGAAAGTCATGGCTGAGATGTCCAACTAAAGTCACAAAGTGATTTGGGCTTGCAGATGAGGACCATCCCCACCCAGGCTGTGCCAGGGTAACCCAGTCCAGAGCTACTCCAGACCCTGACTTTCTGACGAGGCAAAATCACAGAGAGGCTGCTAGAGGACACTGTCCAAAAGGGCTGAAGTAACTTTACCACCATGATGAAAGACAGGCTGCCAGGAAAGGCTGGTGATGATTTCCTTTCTTTTAAAGGGTTGATGGTTAGAGAGAGCTCTGCAGACATCATTTTTAGCACTCCGTAAAGCATGTGATACAGTCCTCTGTGACTTGGCTTTTCACCTGAAAAAAGGGATAAATAATGCAGCAAAAGTGACCATCAGTGTAGTTGCTGGGAATGTATCAATTTTTAACAGCTTACAGCAGTCTAAAAAACAAAAACAAAGGAGCAGCAAGCAGTGCTGTTTCAACTGCTATCTCATGGACTGAAAGCATCCTGATGTCTTTATCAGAGCTCTCTCTCAAAGACTGTCAGGAAAATGAAAAGCTATGTAAATGACAAGCTATCAGAACTGCCAGTGGTATCAGAAAGAGGTCACATTAACATGGACACACATCCACACAGACTGGTTGGCAAAGCAGCCTGAATCCAGATGTGCATTTTAGAACCCATAAATGAACACTGGAGATCATGGCTCCAGAACAGGCAAGCCAGCACTGCAAATCAGCAGCTCTGGAGAACATGAGCATTCTAGCAAACCATCGGCTGTTAGTTCTGGTGACGGGTTGAGACTCTCTTTGCAGACTTCCCTGGAAGTTTTTAAGGCCAAGCTGGATAGGCTGGATGTGGCTCTGGGCAACCTGATCTAGTGTGAGGTGTCCCTGCCCATGGCAGGGGGGTTGGAACTGGATGATCTTTGAGGTCCCTTCCAACCCTGACAATTCTGTGACACAACTTTTGGTTACAAAAGAAGGAGACTATTGAGTGAAAAAGAAAAGGAATATGACCCCTCTGGCAGAAGGGAAAGCTTTTTCAGAGACAGCTCTCCAGTTTGATGTGGGCCCTGCCAAAACAAAGCAGCAAACCCAGACAGTGTTCAGAGAGAGTGATGAGAATGAGCTGAGATTAGCAGTGCATGACACAGTGTGAGACTGGTTTGGAACCACCACAGCCTGGAAGCAATTTAACAACAGCTTTCTAAACTAGCAGAAGACACAAACAAGATTCGTTGACTAGAAGCTGCTGTCAGACACAGTCCAGGTTCTGAGTTTGCCTTTGTAACAGTGACAAATCAGCCACTGGTATTATGGAGCTTTGTCTCTCAGCTAAGAACTGGAAATCCAAACCAGAACTGGACATGTGAGACCAGTCACCTGGAGCCTCAGGGGCTTGAAGGAGAAATTTCTGGGTGAGATGCTGTAGCCTGCACTGAGATTCAGAATAATTTACAGTTTCCCCATGTGGTAGTAAGAGCAGTTTGGAGTTTTCCCCTCTGACAACCTCAGTTTACTCATGTGAAACAGGCCCAGAGTTCTTGGGTCTCCAGCAGAGATGCAGCCACCTGCTGAAGTGAAGGCTGCAGACTGAGCAAAAGTCAGGTGAGGGAGGTGCCCCACTGGATTGTTTGAATCCACTGCATCTGTGACAGACCTGAATGAGCTTCACAGGTACATTAGAATAATTCTGGAGGCTGTTATACAGTCTGAAGCCCAACCATTTCCTTTCCTCCACCTTCCCCCTCCCAAGCCCCAAGGCTTTAATTTGCAGGGTAGAAGTGGAGCCAGTAAATCTGCACTGCTCTATAAACAGGGCAGCACAATGGCTCTTAAAAGTCGAGGCAATTTTTGTAATCATATGTACTTAAGGAAAACTCACATGAACGTTACAGGCTGCGCTTGGGCAATGGCTCTTTGGCAGCCTACACTGATCAGCGCATTGGTGCTGCCAGGGCACCACAAGAAGTAATTTCATCAGGTTTCTTTTCACCGGGCTTGCAGCTCACACTGGCCCTGCAGCCTCCTAGTTTTGTTTTGGTGTTTTTTTTTTTTCCCTAGCCACGCAGTCTGACTCTTCAGATGGAAATTAAAACAATTTCAAGAATGAAGAGTTCCAGCCTGCTTCTAAAAATAGCCCCCATCTTCAGCAGGGGATGTGATTCCTTAGCCATGTGCAACAAAGATGACCTCTTTGTCAGGTCTAGCCTGCAGCAGGAGGTGTCTGCTGCTGGTCTGCTCTTACATTGGTTCACAAATAAACAAGCAGTTCCTCTGGCTGGCCTCCCTCACCAAAGGCAGGCAAGGAACATTCTGTACAAGGGAGCACTCACAATCATCCCAGAGGCCAGCTCTGATGAAGTTAATGGATGCATCAGTGATGTGTGTTAAGCATTAATGCTTTGCTAATGCATTCATGGAGGGCACAGCTCCCCCTGCACCGGTGCACGGCAAACACAGGCACCCACAGCTGGGGTGTCCTGCAGGCGGGAGCTGAAAGAGAATGCTTTGAGCTTGGCAAAATGGAGTCTCTGTGTTCACAGCTGAGCCTGATGTAACATGCCAGGGATACCAGAATATATCATCTGCTTTTCTAAAGAGCTGAACAAACCAGGAACATGTGTGATATTTTACACAGGAAAAAAAAAAAAAAAAAACAACCAACCAAAACCCAAAACACGATTAAGAAAAGGTCACTTGAGTCCTACATGAATTACATCTTTTAGAAAAACAAAACAGAGAAGGGAAAAAAATTAAAGGTAAAGCAACATGAAAGTCACTGCAATGTGAGCATGATGGAAAAGGAACCCCCTTTTCAATGATCTTTATGATCCAGGAGCTAGAAAACCACTCTAGAGTGCAGGCACTTCGGGAGAGTGGAATCTGAGGTAAAGAAAGGGGTTTATGGAATCTGAGGTAAGGAATAGGGTTTATGGAATCTGAGGTAAAGAAGAGGGATTATGGAATCTGAGGCAAGGAATAGGGTTTATGGCATCTGAGGTAAAGAACAGGGATTATGGAATCTGAGGTAAAGAATAGGGATCATGGAATCTGAGGCAAGGAATAGGGATTATGGAATCTGAGGTAAAGAAGAGGGATTATGGCATCTGAGGTAAGGAATAGGGATTATGGAATTTGAGGCAAGGAATAGGGATTATGGAATCTGAGGTAAAGAAGAGGGATTATGGAATCTGAGGTAAGGAATAGGGTTTATGGAATCTGAGGTAAAGAACAGGGATTATGGAATATGAGGTAAGGAATAGGGATTATGGAATCTGAGGTAAAGAACAGGGATTATGGAATATGAGGTAAGGAATAGGGATTATGGTATCTGAGGCAAGGAATATGGATTATGGAATCTGAGGTAAAGAAGAGGGATTATGGAATCTGAGGTAAAGAACAGGGATTATAGAATCTGAGGTAAAGAAGAGGGTTTATGGAATCTGAGGTAAGGAATAGGGTTTATGGAATCTGAGGAAAAGAACAGGAATTATGGAATCTGATGTAAAGAACAGGGATTATGGAATCTGAGGTAAGGAACAGAGTTTAGTATTGCCCCACTGGAGTGATGCAAAACAAAACAAAAGTGTGTATCCAAACTTGTTTTCACTGCAAGGGAGATGCTCAGTGCTGTCAGAACAAGAATCTGGACATGTGTCTTGTACCTTGAGGCAGCATGGCTCTGGAACAAACCTTGTCCACACCTTGCCCTCTCCCAGCTGTATCACCATGGTCAGAGGGCTTTGTATCCATGGTGCTGGCCAGTGCAGCAAGGGAGGGTGTGCATGTCAGTATGGGACTGCTAGTGAGGGAGTGAAGGGTCCTGAAAGCCAGGTGTGTTTCCCTCAGAGAATTCTCTCTGGCAGAGAAGCCCTTTTTAAAGTCTGTGTCTCCGAGCAGAAGGCACCAGGGGAGATGAAGGTTCCAGGACCATCTGCTGGGTGAACTGTGAGAGAGGCTAGTCTAGAGAGAAGGTCTGTAAAGAGAGGGTATGCACATGTGCACACAGTCAGCAGCTGGAAGGGCAACAATAATGCTGCTCTGTTCTCAGCTTACAGGGCCAAGAGGACAGCCACCAGTATGAAATGAACCCTTCTGCAGTTTAATACTGCACACTTCCTTGGGCAGCTCACAGTCACAGCGTGTTACTGAGGATAAGCAGCTACCAAAGAGCCAGAAATAAAAAGAATAAAGTATTAAGACTACAATGTTTCAGTCCTCAAGTTGTAAAAGTCAACCTTTAACTACCTAATGCCACCAGAAGTATTTTCTCTCTCAGCACAGCACACTACAGTTCTTCATTTTGGACTGGAATAGCTCCTAGGACTGCTGGGTATTCCCCATGCTGAGGAGCAAGATCTGCTTTCTCTCTGAGCAGCAGAGTCCTTTCTTAATAGTATTAAAATCTAATGCAAGTCCTTCCAGTACTTCATTTTCTGGAGTAATGATTCAGAGAAGGACTTGACCATGGACTTTAATGGAAGACTGTGCAAGAAGAGATGTGGCAAAGTACCCAGCAGAGTGAGTATGACTGTAGGGACACGATTCTGTCATCTCTTGGGTCCTACTGAGTCCGTTTCTCTAAAGAACCCATCCTGGCTGATGAACATTGCCAGGAAATCAGAATATTGCTAAGTGGCTTCTAAAAGGGAAGAATGGCAACCAGGTCACCTGTCCCTCTGGAGGTGAACATTGGGCCTCCCATCTGAGAAGCCATAAAGGTTGGTGTCATCACTCAGACATTTGCACAGAGACTGGCAGAGTGAGTCCCCCCCCTCCGCGGTCTCCTAGTGTGACCTCAGGCCTGCTGTTTAACCTCCCCAGGCTGTGGTTTACCATTTGTAAAGGGGAGATGCTGCCACCCTCCTTCCTGAACTCACAGGTGCTTTTCTAAGCCTAAAAAGTGGCATGGTGAGGTCTTAAAAGCTGTGTCCCTAAGAACAGCAGATAAAAACCTCATCTTCATCATTGTCCATTGTTATTCCATAGGTCTTATTACCACTTTTTCCATCTAGGGGCTCTATTTATTTCCATGTTTCCTGCCTTCTCCTTGCCATTTGTTCTGGCATTGAAGCTACCATTAGCCAGGCATCTGAGCCAGAGAATCCCAGATATAAACTCCTTCAAAGACTGGAAGATGAGGGATGAAAACAGAGTTTTGGCTCCTAAAACGTGAGTTCAGCTGGGGATTCAAATTCCACCTAGTTTGGGGTTGTGTGATTGCAATGTTCCAGCTCAAGCCTGTCTCTCCAGTTGTAAGGTGGAACTCATGACATTCAGATTCCTTCCAGAGCACGGAAGGGATGTCACCATAAACATTACATTATGACTTCCCTACAGGTTGCTGCAACAGAAACTAACCCAGGAACAGCAGAGACCTTTAAAAAACATCATGACCTTTCAGCAACAGAAAACATGGGAAAATCTAAGTCTTAAAGCAACTAATTGAATTCTGGCTTGGCACTCTGTGCAAGTCCCTGGGTGAAGAGAAGTTTAGGTGAGGGATTTCAGTGCTGCCTCCTTAACTGCAGGCAGTTTTGCATGTAAATATTTTAAGCCTGAGATCTTGGTGTACCCTAATCCAGGCACTGGTGCTTCTAAAGTGCAGGGATTCATTATGAGAGTGTCGTTGTGAGAAAGGCAACCACAGTAACATCTAAACTCTGAATCTGGACATGGAAAAAATAACAAAGCAGAAACAAAAACAAAGAAAAGAAACAGAGTCTGTGTTGGAGCCTTTCTAAAAATCATATGTGAGAATCCAGATGGAGAAAGTTCTGGGTGCTGTTCATGCCTAACATGATCAGCAGATAGATGAGTGGCTTGGAGACATAAGTGAGCTAGAAAAAGTGCCAGACTGCTAGCTGGGATTTCAAGGAGTGTTTGTGGTAAGCCACACTTCAGATCTTTTTTTTTTTTTTTTTTTTTTTCTGTGGCCCAAGTGCTGTCTTAGAGGCCATGAATGGAAACTTAAGGACCAAATATTTTAGGGCTGGTCGTGACTTCAAGATAGTGATTTTCCAACCTGTAAGCCATTTCCCCTCTCAAGACTTGGGATCAACAAAACAAAGCAGTCTCCCTTCCTCAGAAAGCTCCTAGCATCCAGATCACAGCATTACATAAGGGGAAGGGCTCCACTAGGATTCTCCTGGCTCCAGGCTTTAAGCTTGCCTCAAAACTGTATTTCAGTTCTTCTCAGTTTTTGGGCTGGGGAAACTCATTGCATCTCTTTCCCCTTCCCCCCTCCCCTGACACTGACAACATCCTCAGCTTCCCACTTTCTTCTCCCAGTGAACATCTGATACTTAAATGGGCACTTTCAGTCTGTGAGATTCACCCCAGGCTTGTCCAAGTGGTTCAGTCTCCTTCCTTTCCCCTTTCACCATGGCTGTTATGTAAGGAGGTAGCATTTGCTGCTTCCCTGAAAGACAAACCCTGTAACATTCCTGCTGTGAGCATGTGTGGATAAAGTGGTGGTTTCCTATTCTCAGAGCTGCTGGAGTGCCAAAAAAAAAGCCCCAAGAGACAGGCAAACCATCTTAGCCCTTCTGTGGGGGTCAGGTGAACTGACTCAGCAATAGACCTTGGTTCTTCCTGCTCAGAGACACAAGCTGCTCAAGGGGTCTGAAGTGACAATCAGCCTGAGCAGACCTGACAGAAAGTCATTAGGAAGTGCCTGTCATGACAAGGGTGTCCCAGGCAGAAGAGGCATTCCTGTCCCTGCACTCACGCTGCAGGCTCCAGAGAGTGTCCAACACTCTGTCTCCTACTGCTCCAGCACAAGCTACAGGCTGGAGAGGGAGAAAAGCCCTCTTCCAGTTGGATTTCCCCCCCAGCAGAGCTTTATGTGCCTGCCTAATATGAAACAGCCTTTTCTATCTCTGTTCAAGTTTGGGAGGCTTGGACTCCCTCCAGAAGTTTTGATTAACAGCTGAGCCTAAATCAGAGCTGCCTGGGGTCTCCTTTGCCTTACTGACACATCGTAATATCCTTTCATCTGCTCTTCCAAGCCAGTTCCTTCTCCTGTCAAGCAGCTCCCTCCCTCTGACAAACAGCCTCTCCCTTGCTACCACCACACTGAGCTGGTTCAAAACAGGACTTCCACCACATGGGGAGAGCTTCTTGGTTCGAACGACTCAGAAGCAGACTGCAAAGGACACTGGATTATGGACTGCAGGCAACCAGATGCATTCTGTTAAAGGTGCTCAGCTTCTTTAGGCCCACTTCAGGATTTACCTGGGTAGGTCAGGGGCCACACCAGTAAAGCCACACTGTTCACAGCATCTCATGGAGGCTGAAGCACTCTGACAGCACCAGTCAGGATCTGTACACTACTCCTGGCCATACAGAGAAATGCTCCCACTGTGACTTGACTGATGAATAGATTCAGTTCTTGGAGGTGGAGCAGATGAGACCAAAGCTAATAAAACTAATTTACATTTCTAAATGGGCTGCCATTTACCCATGCCTGAATTAGCTAAATCACAACAGGCTTTTTTCCCCTTCTATTTCTGGACAGCTGGTGTGGCTGGCTAGGACTGGTATTGAACACAGCAAAACCTGTCACTCACAAATGGCAAACTGGTGAGCTTGCTCGTGCTGTGCCAGTGGGGCATGCACCAATGCAGTCAGGCCAAAGCCAAGGCTCAGCTGCAGCTGAAACTAGCAAGGAAGGTAAAAACCAGCAGTTTCTCTGTGTTCATTGGTGGAAGCAAGGCCAAAGACACTGTGGATCCATTGCTCAGGCAGTTAAGGGGCCTACAGTGAAGACCCAATCATTTTGTAGTTGAAGTTTCACATGTAAGCCTGGTCCATAGGCCTCCCAGGTTTCAGAGTCTCCAACACAGTCCAGAGATACACCCAAAGGAAAACAAGTTGGGGATCACTTCACCCAAGTGGACATGTGCAAGCCCATCAGACCAGACAGGGGGCTAAAGAAGCTGCCTGACTAATTCCTATCACCTTTGAACGGTTATATCAGCTGGAGAAGATTCCTAATGCCTGGAATAAGGTCGATGTTGCACCAACCCCAAAAAGGATAAGAAGTGTCCAAGGAACTCATGGGCATCATAACCTCAGTCCTTGGGAAGGTCATGGAAGGAATGCTCTTAGAAGCCACTTCTAAACATGTGAAGAGCGAGAGGGTGACTAGAGGGAACCAGCATGGATTTACCAAGGGAGGAAGATGCCTGCCCAACTTCATTGCCTTTTATGATGAAGTGCCTGACATGGTGGACAAGGGGAGGGAAAGAGATGGTGAATGCCTTGATTTTTATAAGGCCTCGACATGTTCTCCTGTAGTGTCCTCATCATCATCACTGATCATTCCTCACCTCGAGTCTAAACCTTCCCTGGTGCAGCTTGAGACTGTGTCCTCTTGTTCTGTCACTGGTTGCCTGGGAGAAGAGACCAACCCCCACCTGGCTACAACCTCCCTTCAGGTAGTTGTAGACAGCAATGAGGTCTGCCCTGAGCCTCCTCTTCTCCAGGCTAAACACCCCCAGCTCCCTCAGCCTCTCCTCACAGGGCTGTGCTCCAGACCCCTCCCCAGCCTTGTTGCCCTTCTCTGGACACGTTCCAGCATCTCAACATCTTTCTTAAACTGAGAAGCCAAGAACTGGACACAGTCCTCAAGGTGTGGCCTAACCAGTGCTGGGTACAAGGACAGAATGACTTCCCTGCTCCTGCTGGCCACACTATTCCTGAAGCAGGCCAGGATGCCATTGGCCTTCTTGGCCACCTGGGCACACTGCTGGCTCATGTTCAGCAGGCTGTCATTCAGAGAGACTGGAACAGCAGGAACAGGCTGAAGAGCTGGGCTGGCATGAAGCTGATGAGATGCAGCAAGAACAAGCACAAAGTCTTGCATCTTGGATGGAACAGTTTCATGCAGTAATGCAGAGTGGTGGCTGACTGTTGTGAACCAGCTGTGCAGAAAAGCTCCTGGGTGTCACAGCAGACAGCCTGCCGAAGTTGAAGGAGCACTGTGCCCTCAAGGCAAGCAAAGCCAGCAGCATCCTGGGCTTCACTGGGAGCAATGCAGCCAGCAGGCCCTGAGAAACCCTCTCACTCTGTTTGACACTTACATATCTGGATTACTGTGTCCTGTTTGGGGATCCTCATCGAGAAATGAGCTGAAGTGCAGTGGGCAGGCCAAAATGCTGGCATCAGGGCTGAAGCACATGGCATACCAGGAGAAACTGAGAGAGCTTCTCCAGTCTGGAGAAGAAAAAGTGTGGGGGGGGAGATCTTGTTGTTGTCTGCAAAGATCTGATCACAGGGTTTAGGTAAGATGGAGACACTTCCCTTGGAGGTGCATGGTGATGGGGGCAATGGGCACAAGCTGCAATGTGGAAATCTCCAAATGACAATATTTACCACAGGAGAGGTCAAATACTGGCATGCCATTTTCCAGTCTCTTTCAGGCAAAATGGAAAGAAGGGTTTGAAATCTACCTGCCAAGATCTACCTCACATTCCTTTCTGAGAAAGTGTGTGCAGAGGATGGCCACACTCTGCTGATGGCTTTGGGCAGTTCTCAGGCCCTTCAGCAATAGCACAGTGTCACTGAATCAAAGACTAATGTCATACTCCCTTCGCTATTGCTGTGGGTAAATTGATGACACCAATTCCCTCTTTCAAAAAGCCTCAGCAGAACACCTCTGCACAACCACAGCAACTGTTCCAAAATAGCTACTAGAGTTTAAAAGTTCTACTCCCAGACCGCCTCTAAGAGTGATAAATTCTAATCAAAGCCTAGGAAAAGAGATGCAGTGGTGCAGGGAGTGCATTTGGAAACTGTTTCATAACCTTACAGTCCTGTCCATCACCAAAAACTTCAGCTGGAAGCTGAAGCTGAAAGAGGTTTCTGCAGAGCAGGCAGCTTTTGGGCACCATTCCATCACACAACCATGGCCTGGCAAGTTGGCACTTCCGCTTTTGTTTGGTCAAAGGATTTAGTTTGTACCTGGGTAAAAATCTCTGCACTGCAGAAAGGTTCTCAGAATCCAGCTTATTAAAGTGTCCCCTGCAAGTGGGGATTGTGTTGCATTCTGAATTCTCCTCATCTCTCCTCACACTGAGATGATCAGAGGCTATTCTCTCCCTGTTCTCTAACCTCTGCTCCCAGTGGGAATGGGGCTTTCACCATTGCCTTCAGTTTTTTTCTGCCTCTGCTTTCCTCTCTGCTTCCAACAGTGGTTTCCTCTCTTGTCCATGTAACTGCCTCCACCATTGTATCTCTTGCTGAGATTCCTGGACAATTGTCATTCCTTCTTTTATTTCCCTGCTTTCTGCAGCATACAGGCAAGGAGGTTTCATGTACTTCCTATGGCTCTTTGAACCAACAGCTGCCCATGATCAGGGAACCATTAGAGAGAGCTGACTTTGCCTCTGGAGATGAGAAAATTCTTTAGAGTCTCATCTTAAAATCCAGGGATAACAATGCAAATGTCATGAATGAGTGATGGGGATATTTCTGAGATACAGCTGAATAAGAAAATTAAGAAAGCTTTTACTATTCTTTACTCTGGAGCTCAAACTCCAGATCAGACCCTGAACCATTTTCTAAATGTCAAACCAGAGCATTCCCATTTCACTTTTCCCCACTGTGGGACAAGAAGGACAGACCTACTGCAAGGAAAGCCAAGAGCTTCCCAAACACAAAGGCACTGGTAGAGCCACCTAGGTGCAGTCATGTGGAGACAGCAGTGGATGATAAAGAGTGATAAAAGTGCTTTGCCATCTGATTATCCTCAGCAAAGACAACAGTTCAAAAAGGGGGCCAAACGATTTAGCAAATCGTTTGGGCTAAACTTGGGCCCAAACGATTTAGCAAAGTATTTAGGTAAACTGCTGTAAATGTCCCTCAAGCTCATTCCTACCTCCAAATAAGAACTGGTTACAGCTGAGGGGATGCAAGGACAAAGAAGAGATACCTTCTTCCCACTCTAACAACCCAAGGTTAGCCTTGAGCACAGCCCAGCCAACCCCCAAGCTGTTATCTCCACTGCATATTCTCCCCAGAACGTCAGATTTAGGCTTCCATGATGGTGCCCACATCTTCCGACATTCCCCCCTCAGCATACAAAAGACAGAAAGTAATCCTGCAGCCTGGGCAGGATTCATCTTCCCACCCCGACTGCTGGTGGCTCCTGGGAGCTTCAGACGTGTCATTGATAAATCTGCAGTTTACAGCTCTGCTGTTGCCTTTGCACAAGAAAGGACAACGAGGAGGTTGACTTCAGTCATCAGATTAACTGGAAGGGAAACAACAGAGACATAGGACAAAACTCTGGAAAGAGAAAGAGGAGCAGGGCATTACCACAGTGTTAATTTGTGTCTGGAGATGTATACATAAACAAGGGGCTTAAAGAACAAAAGTTGACTTCTCACTTCCTGCTTAACAAGTCCGTAACACAACATAAATATGTCAAAACAGCTCCAGATGCTTCATGCTGAAAATCAGGTTCCACTCAGACAAAGTCTGTGTGTCCTCTTCTGGCAGCTACCAGTTCAATGGCACTGGTTTAAACATCATTTTTAGAACAGGTTTCATACCTGGCCAGATGAGCTCACAACTGCTTCCTGTCAATTACAACTGCCTCCTGTTAATTGCAACTAATTCCTGCCAATTAAACTGCCTCCTGTTAATTGCAACTAATTCCTGTCAGTTACAACTGCCTCCTGTCAGTTACAACTGCCTCTTGTCAATTACTAGAGAGTTTGTTGACAAGCAGTCCTGACAGCACACTTTGCTCTCTGTTGTTTGCGTGGTTGGTTGATTTACAAAGGGGTGAGTATGTGTGGGAGAAGGGCAGCCAGGGGGACACTGATCAGGAGATGGGAAATAGTCATCCTCTAAGCAATCCCTCAGCACAAGACACCTTCAGCTGCCCCCTCTTCCCAAGCAAGCTTTTGCAGTTCAGGTGTGGATTTTTCAGGTTCTCTGGGTGCTTTCTCCCCAGGGACAGCCCTCGCCACAGCACAGACAGCACAGGCTTCACACCAGCCCTTCACCCAGTGTCACACTTCCCTAAAATCCCCAGCTTTATGCCCAGAGGCAAAGCAGCAGAGGCAGTCTGTAGTCCTGTGCTGCAAGCGTGGCCTCAGGTGTGACCCTGGAACACTGCCAGGGCGCTCACATCTCCCCTTCCTGGCAAGACTGCAGCACCCCGTTATTCTCAGAACAGACAGCAGGATGGATCCTAGCCTTTTCCCAGGATGCTTTCCAGGATCATTTCACCTGAGGACCTTCTCTTTACTCTCCAGAGTTCCTGTGTAAGCCAACACTAACTCATCATCTCCTGTAATGCAGGCAGCTCATAACTCTGACAGCCCTTGACACCAACAGCATGAGAGCATTTTCCAGCTGAACCAGCTGATATCCCCCACCGAGCTGACACTGACTGTGACAGACCTGCAAAGCCTGACACACTGCTTCCAGTTGTCTGAGCCAGCAAGATGAGATCCTAGCCAAATGCATAAAGGGATGGCATTTTTTTCAATGACACAAGAAAAATGAGTCCCTTAGGGCAATCCACGACATTTTTAGTGGGAAAGGAAACATTCTTTCCCCCAATATTTTACTACCTGACAGGGACAGTTATTCAACCCCAACTCCTGGTATCAAGCACAAGTGACAGCTTCTTTGAAAGGAACAACTGAGATTGATTCTGAACACAAAACAACCTGAAATAAACTCCCAGTGAAAACTGCTCTGACAGCGAATGAATGGACAAGCTATTTGTTGGCCATCCAATACAGATCCATGCAAGCAGATGAGATATTGTGGGGACAGAGGGCTTCCTGCCCAACCTCTCTGCAGCTACAGCAAATAACCTGGACAAAATCCTTGCAGCATCATTGCTCAGGGTCAGCAGCTGCCTTCAGCTGCAAAGCTCAGATTCTGCCTCACTCCTTGCACAATGGTGGTCTTCTCAGCAATGAACTGAGAAGCTTCCTAAGCAATCAGAAGATTCAAGTGCTGTTTCTGCCGTGAGGGACAGCAGTGCAGTATGTTCCCTGAGTCCCCTGCACAATACTGCAGACAACTAAACCAAAGCAGCTACAGGCACAACTCCATACATTGAAGAGGAGATCGTGAACCCAACCTGACTCTGAAGGCAAAAGTAATGGAGGTTTGCTAGGAGTACAACAGTCATGTCTTCAACCCTAGAGTCTGTCCAGCAGGCAGTGAGGCATGTATGTTAGCTTTTACAGCAGGAGCCTGAGCCTCAGAAGCTGCCAGTCAACTCAGGATGGTACCTACCTCTGTGTATGTCAAAGAACACCCCAGGACTTGATGCTTCCCATGCTGCCAGAGCTCTTGCTCTGTTCAAACAGGCACTGAGCCTCAGCACAAGCCCCAGCTCACCATTACCTACCAGAAGGACTTGGCAGTGCATGCACCCTGAAGGTTCAGGTTTAACACATCCAGCTGCCCTCCACTCTTCAGAGCTCATGGCAGGAATAGGTTGTCTGTGAAGGAAGCACAGAGGATGGATGTGTAAAGATCCAGCAAGTGATAAATCACACAGAGCTTCCTTTGCCTCAGACACACACACCAAACCTTCCTGACACTGCACTAGAACACATTCACACCTTGGGAAGCTGGGGTCTGGGGAATGCCAGAGGCTGTTCTATCAAGGACTTTAACTCACTGACTTCCATGACAAATCTTCTGCAATACATCTGGACCCTGCACTGACCCCTTCTCATGACCAGTCAGGACAAGCACTAAACCTTTCCCTTTTTCACAGACCCCTTGGTTGCACTGGAAGTATTTTTATTTATTGATTGTGAGCATACTTGATTTGGATTTGTCTTTCTGCTCACCTCAGTCACTTTTACATCTGGCCCTGAATTCACCTTGGAAGCAAACGCAGCGCCAGGGTGACTGAAGGAAACAACCCTGCTTGTCTCAACACCATCTGTGAGATGTGAGCAAAAACACAGCACAAGCTCAACTCACCCCTCCTAAAAGAGTGACAAATATGAGTAAGAGGCACCGCTCAGGAGGCACCTCTGTGCAGTAAACACTCTGGAATAATATTCCAGGCAACAACTACAGAGGCTCTAACAACAGCTTGACCATTTCAAACCAAGTGACTCAAAGGAAAATCTTCCAAACAGGCACCACTGGGCCTTTGACTCAGCCCAAGCAAGGCTTTAACTATTGCCTTGCCACTACAGCCCACAGGTGACTACTGCCAGCCGTGGCTGGCAGCCACTCGTGCAGCAATGTACAGCACAGCAGACTGCTTTTCCCACCACCTCTCTTGAGTAGCTGCTAGGACTTCCTCCCTCTCTGTGATGCCAGAGATTTCACTATTTAGCAGAAATTTCATTAATTAGCTATTTTAAACCTTTTCTTTACTCCTTTTTTTTTCTCACTCCTTTCCTCCCCCCCCCCCCCCCTTTATTCTTCTTTTTTTTCCCCCTTTTTCTTCTTTTCTGCCCTCCTTAAATAACTCGACTGTTTTTGGATTAGCTGAAGGCCTACAAGCTGGTTTTAATTTAAATATAAATACCCAGAGTGCCTGTGTGATTGTGCTAAAAATAGATTGTTTTCTGTTCTAAATGTTTAACTGATCTTAAAGTTGGGGTGGAGGGGAATGGGACAGGACGTGCCAGGGCTTTTCAGTGCCTCAGATCAGCAGCATTCAGTCTCCAGAGAAGTGGGTCAGATCTGAGATACCATGAGTTGATCTGGAAATGCTCTCAGCACACCCTAGCAGCACAGCTACCGAGTGAGCGTTCAGAAACCATGAGGGGAAATCACTCAGTGCCGGGGCTGAGCGGTCCTGAGCGAGCTCAGCCATGGCAAGTTCAGAGCAGAGAAAGAAGCTGTGGTGAGGGCAGTGACTGAAATTTTCCAAATAAATAAAGCAAACAAGTTGCTCCAGGAAGAAACTCATACCTATGTGATTTATTAGAGTGGGAGGTAGTCCATGAAGGCAAGATGAACCCAGTGAACCAGCAGTCACAGGCCACCCATGGGCTGCCTGCAGTGCCTTCACTCCTTGTAACTGGGCCGTGACAACTGGTACAGACCTGATCTGCTCCAAGGTGTGTGAGGCTTCTAGCAGTGCTCAGCAACTTCTACTGGCATCAAGGCTGCTGATGAGCTCCAACGTGGGTTAGTATCAACAAGGAAAAATATAGGGATCCTATTTACAGCCTGTTGGCAGCAGACAGGTAAAAAAAAAAAAAAATCAAAAAGTCCTTCTCCAAAATCAATGTTTGCTTTACTGAGGGCCTCCTTAGGTGTACATTGGAAACAATTCTGTCTGTCTTCCACCACAGTTAAGTCACCCTACGTCTTGGTGTGCCAGCCAGTAGTAGTTAGCAGTCCAGAATCAACAGGTCTCTGCTGTTGAGCAGTACCAGACCATACTGGACAAAAGCAGACGTAAAATATTAAATGTTGACATGGCACCTGATGAACAGTGATAAGGAACAGAAAGTGGGGACTGATGAGCTGTTCTTCATGTGCCATGGCATAAGGGCCAGCACCATTAATGTGAGGAGTGTCTTTAGCAGCTGGAATCCTCCCCCTCAGCAGAAACTAGCTGCACCTCTCCTCATCACCCACTCTCAGTTCAAAGGAGGTCACATCACAGGACTGATGATCAGAGGGCTGGAGCACCTCTCTATTGGAACAGAGTTGGGGCTGTTCAGTCTGGAGAAGAGAAGACTCCCAGGAGACCTTATTGGGGCCTTCCAGGATCAGAAGGGGGCTACAAGGGACTTTTTAGGGTGTTGGTAAAGATAGGACTAGGGAGGATGGAGCAAAATTAGAAATGGGTAGATTCAGATTGGATGTTAGGAAGAAATTCTTTGCCATGAGGGTGGTGAGACACTGGAAGAGGTTGCCCAGGGAGGTGGTGGAAGCCTCATCTCTGGAGGTTTTTAAGGCCAGGCTGGATGTGGCTCTGGGCAACCTGATGTAGTGTGAGGTGTCCCTGCCCATGGCAGGGGGGTTGGAACTGGCTGATCCTTGAGGTCCCTTCCAATCCTAACAATTCTATTCTATGATACTCCAGTCTAGTCACTGGCACCCTGTGCAATCATTTCATTGTGGGCAAAGGCACTATAAAACAAAATTCATGAGTACTCTCACTTCACTTCCTTTGACAGGAGGAACTTTATCCCTGTTGCTGAAAGCCATGGCTGGTCACCCAACGCACAGAGAGCAAGAAAGAAGAGCAACCTCCAACGTCAGGCTGCAAGCAGGAGCCCTGTACTGTGGCTGCTTCCTGATTCTGCTGTCTGCACACAGTTCTCTGTATCTTGAGCTTTCCACTGGCAGGGGCTCCCAGATCCAGAAACCCTGCGTTCTGAAGTCCTGACACTCTGATTTAAGACTAAAGTCATTCCTTTTCTCCTTACCACTTTATGGCAAGTGATGGGGTTCAAGTCCTACATATTCTGTGTCCATTCTGACCTCATCCTTACAGATGCCATCTATGGTTAGATCCATGGGCTGAAGCCAGTGGGCTGATGTTTAACAAGCCCAGGGGCTGGGTCCTACACCTGGGTCACAACAACCCCAAACGACACCACAGGTTGGGGCACAGTGACTGGAAAGCAGCCTGGTAGAAAAGGATCTGGGGGTGCTGGTGGGTGGCTGAACATGAGCCAGCAGTGTGCCCAGGTGGCTAAGAAGGCCAAGAGCATCCAGGCCTGTACCAAACCCAGTGTGCCCAGCAGGAATAGGGCAGTGATGGTGCCCTGTACTTGACCCTGGAGAGGCCATAGCTTCAGCACTGGGTTCAGTTCTGGGTGTCACAGGATAGGAAAGACATTGAGTGGGTGAAGGGTGTCCAGAGAAGAGCAATGAGGCTGGGGAGACGTCTGGAGGGCATCATATGAAGAGAGGCTGAGGGAGCTGGGGTTGTTCACTCTGGAGAAGAGATGGCTGAGGGTAGACCCCATTGCTCTCTACAGCTACCTGAAAGGAGGTTGGAGTGAGGCTGGCATTTTTTCCAGCCCTAGTGATTCTATGAATCCAGGTGCTAGTGGAAAAAATACCCCTAAAGCCCTTGTCATGAGGTATATTTTTTTTCCATCAAGTCAGTGGAGTGACGCTTCCAGAACCATGAACTCTGTTATGTCAGATTTGCCACCTGGCTTTCCAAGCAAGCAGGCAGGTAATGCTCCTCAGACTCTGCATCCTGCAGCAGTGATACAGTTAGGAACAGCAATCTCAGTGGCTAACAGAACACTAAACCAGCAAAGTGCCTGAGAACCAAACAGCTCTGACACTGCTGGAGGTGCTGCACGGTTGGGTGAGCTCCACTGTTACTTCTAGCTGGATGTATCCACGGAGTGAAACAGCTGATGGGTTTCTGTAGCACATCATGCAGCCAAGTAGCCCTGGGCAGTGAAGGCAGATATGGATTGGGAGTGTTGCCATTTCATTAAAAGAAGAAAGAAAAATACTTCCTTGCTGCCTAAAAGCCAGCACCAGCTCCTTACTGCCCCTGGGGCTAGTGGACATTCTATGATTCTGTGATATGCATCACCTTAGAGATAGCGAAGTGAAAGGGACCCTACCTCAGCACAACTCTGTCCTCAGGTCGAGCCAATTGCAAGAGCAGGGCAGGAGTGTGGCAGGGTGTTTATGCCAGCGGACTTTCAGCACGGGAGGCTGGGACTCAAGTCCCTCAAGCCAGGAACAACCCATGCGATGCAAGTTCTCTAGCAGGAGGAGACTTCTCTGTACTTGGAGGGAATCCTCCCTTACAATGTACCACCAAAGAAGCAAAAAGGCACTCCTGTGGGCAGAGATGCTGCACTGCCTCAGGAGCTGTTTCATCTTCAGCTGCCTGGTGGCACTGCAGCCGCCTTCCCCTTGGTGTTCTGCTAACAAACAACATGCTCCAGGGCTTGACCTTCTTGCAGGCTTGCCAGCTCTGCCAGGGTTTAGTTTACACACTTGGCACACACTTCAATGAGCCTCACTGCAGCAGGCAGCTCAAGCAGGCTTTTTTACTTTCTCAAAAGGAGAAGAGTTTGCTGCAAACCATTTCAGTACTATCAGAACCCCTTCTTCCACCTCCTCCAAACCTTATTAAAAATAATATGCATAGTTATTGTAGTTCTTCCATGCTGTCATAATTATGTCCTGAAAAGAGTGTGAAATGTGCTTTTCCACATAATTTACAGCTTTCCTGTGATTCATGAAACCTCTTTTCATGTGAATAATTGGTCACTTCTTGTTTATGTATCACCATGGTACATAGCCCCTAGCAGGCCAAAAAAAAAAAAGACCCAAAGCTGATATTTAACCATTAGCATTCAGACAGAACCTACCCCATGCCCCCTGCCCCTCACTCCCAAACTCCTTGCTTTCTACCTCCCCCCATAAAAAGAGGACACAGATTTTTTGATGAAGGAAATGTTTCCTAAAAAGATCCTGACAGTTTTGCTCCTCTTAGCACCCACTAGCAAAGATTCTTTTTTGCTTCATGCTTGTTTTCTGTTCCACGTTTTCCACCTTAAGGAAAGCAACCAAGAAGGCCCTTCCAAACAAATTGAGATGGTGGAGAAGCAGGAATGGTCTGAGTGCATGGCTGCTGGGAATGGCAGCTCTCCAAACGCCAGTTTGTTTATTTCTCAGGGAACTTGTAGTCAAAATGACACTCAGCAATAATCACCTGAATTAGAAAGCACCTCAGTACGTCTGAGAGTAGTGCCTCAGCTTCTGAACCCTTCCATGGCATTTGATTTTTACAGTGCAGTAAACTGAGGCACAAATTGATTTGTTTACAATGACTGCTCAGTGAGTCACTGCCCAAGTGATTCTGCAGTCAAGCTTTGACTTGCAAAACTCCCAATTCTGCCTTTGGCTTCCTAAATGGACTGCATGATTATCTCAATGTGACCTGAGATGAATGAATGAGTGTCTTTTGTATGGGGGTGTGCAGTTGTGCTTCCTGCCTTGAAAGCTGAGGGCCACCTTGTGCAGCATTTTGACAGTAGACGAAAAAAAAAATTAAAAAAAATCAGACAATTACATTTCTGCTTGAGAGCATCTACCATGGCAATCCAAAAATACATCAGAACACAGAAGTCAGCAGAAATACTAAAGAACATAGGAAAAAAATCTGTTAGCTTAAGACCAGCTATCAATCTAGCCCAGTAGGTTGTGTGATTCTGTAGAACCATTGCAAAAACTGAATGCAAAAGGAAAAAAGGTTTGTTACTGAGAGTACACAAGGACATCAATCTCCTTTTTACCACAAACCCAAAGCAACATTGGCTTTTCAGACTAGGGAAAAAAAGCTGAGTGGCTTTTACCTCATATAGACATGAGTCAAACCCAAACCCTCAAAATCTGATCTTATTAAAAAAAGGAGGGTGAGCTGTGAGGTTTTTGTTTTCCTTTTTTTTGGCAGCAAGGTAGAGACAGAAGGGAGTGAGACTTTGGCAAGTGGAGGGGGTTAGGACATGGGAGGAGAAGAGGACAAAGGAAAGAGAAAAACAACTGCTTGGAGTCTAATATTCTGATTCAAATACACCTTAGCAGCACTGGCTGGAAAGCAGACTCAGAAGTGGAAAGAATTTCTGGATCCAGATCAAGACAGCAGAAATATCTTAATCTTTGCTGGGCCATGATCTCCTGAGAAGGCTTCTGAGAATTTGATCCTGTCATTCCCAAACTAGAATCTCAAAACTGATTTGGACCAGAACTACAGTCAGTTTGAAAATCTTATTTCTTCCTGTGGAAACAACAACAAAAAAAGAAACAAAAATGGAAAAAGCCTCAGCCAAAGCCAGAGTGCATGGACTCATTACAAGTTCAGGAAATCGACTCTATTTAAGTCTCTTTCAGCACCACTCTCCAGCTTTAATAGTGCGTGAGTGGAAGCAAATATTACACAGAAGTTCATTCTCCCCTCCTGGTCCCCTGCCTCCCTGCCCCCATCCCAACCCTAACTCTGCATCTGAATGGTTGGAATCTGTTTTTCCTCCCTGATGAGTCTTGTCAGCCCTTCTTGCACTGACCACCATCTCCATTCCTGTCAGCATTACTCACCCAGCTATCCCCGTCTGCGCTCTCCATCGCCGCGGGCTCGCGCTCTGCCTTCAGCTCAGGCCTTTTGCTAGCTTTGTCGCCAGCTCCCAGTGCTGCTCCTTCCTCTCTTATCAGCTGCTTTGCTCTGCCTCTTTAATCTTCCAACCTTCAGGACTGAGTATCTCACTGTCAGTTGAGTACACCCAGCTTTCTCTAGCGCTGCCAGGACTCTGCTTCAGAAGGACTCCAGTGCTGAGAGCAGCCTCTCCTCACCACAGCTACTGCACACCAGCTTCTTCCTCCAGGCTCTGCTTTTTCTCCCTCTTCTCCTCATCTCAAGCTTCTAGCTCCTGCTGACAATGTAACAGTTGTGAGATAAGAAAGGACCTATGGGATATTTGCATTGGTTTTCTGGCTCTGCTGACATGACCATAGGGGATACCAATTTAGGTTGTTGCTGAGGGTCCAGTGTCAATGCCTGTCTGATGAGTTGACCTTGGCCAGCTACCAGATGCCCACCGAGCTACTTGCTCACTCTCTTTGTTTAACAGGTCAAGGGGAGAAAAATAAGATGAAAAACCTCACAGGCTGAGGTAAATATGAGGAGGTCATCTCACTGTCAACAGGCAAAGTAGACTTAACTTGGGGAAAACAAATTTAATTTATTGCCAGCCAAAATCCTAGAACAGCTCAGGTTGGAAGGGAGCTCAGAGCTTGGAGGTCTCTTCCAACCTGGTTGATTCTATGATTCTATGATTCAGGTAGTTGTAAACAGCAATAAGGTCTCCCCTGAGCCTCCTCTTCTCCAGGCTAAACACCCCCAGCTCCCTCAGCCTCTCCTCACAGGGTTTGTGCTCCAGACCCCTCCCCAGCTTCGTTGCCCTTCTCTGGACACGTTCCAGCATCTCAACATCTTTCTTGAACTGAGGAGCCCAGAACTGGACACAGGACTCAAGGTGTGGCCTGACCAGTGCTGAGCACAGGGGCAGAATAACCTCCCTTGTCCTGCTGGCTACACTATTCCTGATCTAGGCCAGGATGCCACTGGCTCTCCTGGCCACACTGCTGGCTCATGTTCAGCTACTATCAACCAGTACCCCCAGGTCCCTCTCTGCCTGGCTGCTCTCCAGCCACTCTGTCCCCAGCCTGTAGCACTGCTTAGGGTTGTTGTGGCCAAAGTGTAGAATCCTGCACTTAGCCTTGTGAAATCTCATCCCATTGGCCTCTGCCCACACATCCAGCCTGTCAAGGTCCCTCTGCAGGGCCCTCCTACCCTCCAACAGATCAACACCTGCTCCTAACTTGGTGTCATCTGCAAACTTACTGATGATGGACTCAGTCCCCTCATCCAGATCATCAATAAGGATATTGAACAGGATGGGTCCCAGCACTGATCCCTGGAGGACACCACCAGTGACTGGCTGCCAACTGGATGTGGCACCATTCACCACCACTCTCTGGGCCCAGCCCTCCAGCCAGTTCTTGACCTATTACATACTCACTGTGCAGGGTTTCACAGGTTAAACACCAGAGGGCTGGGAAAAAAATCTCCACCCCTAACTTTCTCCACTCAGTCTTACTCCTGTACTGAATCCGTATTTGTTTATGGTATAAAATGAGACTTCCTGCAATGCTGGTGGATTGTTACTCTTCCACAGCTTTCCCCCTTTATCCACTCAGAGCCACCAGCTGCCTTTTGGTCTCCATTTGTACAATGAGGACCAGTCATCTTCTACCAGATCTCCAGGAGGGAAAGGCTGTATTCAGTGTGCTCTTATGGGCCCAAGCCCACTGCATCATCTTCTCTTTAATGGACTTCTGTGAGGACCCAACATGCTTTGAAAAGTTCTGTCTCTGCTGAGGCCCTGTGATTAAGGATCTTTGTAGATGGCCTTTGTTTTTAACTCCAGTTTAGATGTACCTGGAGGATAACAAGTTACCCATTGGTCAGTAATGTGCCCTTGTGGCCAAGAAGGCCAATGGGATCCTGGGGTGCATTAAGAGGAGTGTGTCCAGCAGATCCAGGGAGGTTCTCCTCCCCCTCTACTCTGCCCTGGAATACTGCATCCAGTTCTGGGCTCTCCACTTCAAGAGGGACAAGAATCTGCTGGAGAGAGTCTAACAGAGAGCTACCAGGATGGTGAAGGGACTGGAGCACTGCCCCATGAGTAGAGGCTGAGACCTGGGGCTGCTTAGTCTGGAGAAGATTGAGAGGAGATTTAATAAATGTTTATAAATATCTGAGGGCTGAGTGCCAAGAGGGAGGGGACAGGCTCTGCTCACTTGCACCCTGGGATAGGACAAGGGGCAATGGATGGAAACTCCAGCACAGGAGGTTCCACCTCAACATGAGGAGGAACTTCTTCACTGTGAGGGTCACAGAGCACTGGAACAGGCTGCCCAGAGAGGCTGTGGAGTCTCCTTCTCTGGAGACTTTCAAGCCCCATCTGGATGTGTTCCTGTGTGACCTGTGCTGGATTCTATGGTCCTGCTCTGGCAGGGGGGGTTGGACTTGATGATCTTTGGAGATCCCTTCCAACCCCTAAAATCCTGTGAGCCTGTGATCCTATCCACAGGGTAATCAATAGGGAAAAGAATGACTCAGCAGTTTCAACTCTCCTCTACTTCCTGGCAATCATAGTTACAATACAACTGCTGAGACTGAAGCCACAGGTGCTGCCAATGTCTGCTTTGGTCCTACCAGCTCTGCTCACGTTCTCATGTTTGCCTGTGTATTGGAGTGACCTGGACGTCCTGACATGAAGAAACTTTCCTGTAAACAGGATCATCGACAGGAATTTGACACATGGAGTGGTTGCTGCTTTCCAAACTTTTGCCTTATCTCTATCCAAGCTGATTAGCAGCCTGTCAGCTTGGTATGCAGTAAGCCAAATAATGTGGGAGTGATGAAACTCAGGGCCTGCAGAATTTTATTCACATTTCTGGCAGACTGTCCCCAAGAGCTAGTGGGGACTCCATCCTCTCTAGAAGCACAGGAGCTCCTGCTCTGGTAGCTGCAGCAGAAGCAGTCTACCAGCTCAGACTGCACTGGGATTCACAAAATCAAGTCCCTGTGTTTTCTAGGCTATCCTACAGTGGTGGCATTTGTTCAGAGAAGGAAAGTGGTCACAGAATGGTCACAGAATTAACCAGGTTGGAAGAGACCTCCAAGATCATCAAGTCCAGCCAATCACCCAACCCTAACTAATCAACTAGACCATGGTACTAAGTTCCTCACCCAGGCTTTTTTTAAACACTTCCAGGGATGTTGACCCCACCCCTTCCCTGGGCAGCCCATTTCAAAGGGCAATCTATCTTTCTGTGAAGAATTTCTTCCTAACATGCAGCCTAAACTTCCCCCTGTGCAGCTTGAGACTGACTCCTTTCTCCTGAACTCCTAACCAAGATATGTTTGTCAAGAGTTTCAAGTTGCATACTGAGGGACAACCTGACAGCCTGGCACACTCCTGATGTCTCATTTCTAACAGGAGACTGTAAGATCACACATGAAGACAGCATTAGTGTAAAGCCAACCTGAGAGCTAACTCCAAGCCTTCACCCTGATGGGAAAGTGAAGCACTGAGCACAGAACTGAGGTTAACAGCAGGATGGGAGAAGCAGGGCAGAAGTGTGACACTCTTCTTCAGGTGATCCACTGACCCAGCCCAGCCATGGCTGCTCCCCTGGTGATTTTATCACAGAATCTAGAGTACTTGTTGTTTTCTTTAACACCTGACCTCCTGGGATCATGTAAATCTTAGATCTCATAAAGGGAGGAAAAAAGGCTTTCTAGCACTTGCATTTCCAAGGAAAAGCTTGAATGTTAAAGACTTCAAAACTGCAAGGAATATCAAAAAAGCATAATAATTATTAAAATGACAAAAAAAAAAAACCAAAACCAAAACACTTTATGAGTTTCAGAAATGGAGATGCTGGAATAGTTGATGATAATATTTGACCAGCATTTTGTAGCACTGTCAAGAAAATGCACTGGGGCAGTAGTTTACTGGCCAACGAGAGGCAAGCACAGCAGCAGAAGGAAATCTCAAACATGCCCAGAAGAACATCACCTCTCTAACAGAGCTGAACCCAAAGCCCAGTGATAGGTGATGCTGCTTCTGCAAGATAAGATGACAGATGCTAGGGCAAAAGTGACCAAAGCCTGGCAGCAATGACAGCAACTAACACTTAGCTCAGCTGCAGTCCATCCGAGTACTTTGTCAGCATCCTGCCTGTAGGAGAGAAGATGGCATGGGAAAGCCAGAAGGGAGGACTGGGTTGTACAGGGATACCATTACATCTCCCCTGATCCTGCTTACTGTTGTAGATGAGGCTAAAGCTGATCTTGACAAGACTTCCATCATTGAAGGAATGAGACTGCTTCACTATCTCTCCTGGTGCACCTTGAAGTGCTTGTGCTGCTTGTTCTTTCTGACAGGGACTTGTTTCACATGCTTTAGAGGCAATCAAACAGCCTGTGAAATGAATCCAGTCCCTAAACTGGGAAGGATGAAAACCCATCTTCTGAGTAATTCTGCCTGATCAGCTAGGCACCCCCCTCTTGGCCACCAAGTGCCACATCCAATCCCCTCTTCAAGACCTCCAGTGATGGTGACTCCACCACCTCCCTGGGCAGTCCATCCCAGTGCCCTATCAGCCCTTCTATGAGGAAGTGCTTCCTAATATCCAACCTAAGCCTCCCCTGGCACAGCTTCACACCATGCCCTCTTGTCCTGTTCCCTGGGAGAAGAGCCTGACCCCTACCTGACTACAACTTCCTTTTAGGTAGTTGTAGAGAGTGTTTAAGTCCCCTCTAAGTCTCCTGGACTCTCTTTCTCCTTGTCCTGATAAACTTATCAAGATTCAGCCAGCTTTTTATCAAACTCCTATGCAGCTCTAAATGTCAGCCAGCTGAACTGCCAGGAGACTCAGAGCATTTTATAATGCTCTCATTTTTCTTTGTCAAGTCAAAGTGGTAGTCAAAAAGGCCTTTGGCTTTTATGAGAAGACAAAATAACTGGGAGAAGGAGAACGAGTGTCAACGACTTGCCATCATCTGGTGGGGACTGTATCTATTGATACAGATTTATTATCAAATCTGACAAAAATCCCACCCAGAGATAAATCTGTAGCACTTTGGTAACTGTATCTGTAAGACACATGTGCTAAGCAGCTCATGCTTTTCCTTCAGCAACACTGAGTGTTGAATAATCCTTTGTGCTTTGTATCATCCATGCCAGACAGAAGAAAGCATCTTAAAACCCCTGGCTTTGTATATGGCTGAAATAGGAGGAATTACAGCAGTGTAAAACCAGTGTGAATCTCTGGCACATACTGGAGTTGTTATAGAGCATGTAAGGTATGGCTAAAATACTGACACCACAGCTGTCACAGGAAATGGGTGGCAGTATTATTGGTATTATCATATTGGCTAATAACAATAGTTATTACTATCACAGGAATGCTGTCTCACTTGAGCGGTGATACAAGTTTAAAATACACACTAAAAACTAAACAAAACTAGTTAAAAAAATCAATCACAGAGTCATAGAATGGTTGGAGTTGGAAGGGACCTCCAGAGATCATCCAGTCCAACCCCCCTGCCAGAGCAGGATCACCCCAGGCAGATCACACAGGAATGCATCCAGGTGGGATTGGAAGCTCTCCAGAGAAGGAGACTCCACAGCTTCTCTGGGCAGCCTGCTCCAGGGCTCTGACACCCTCACAGCAAAGGATCTCCTCATGTTGAGGTGGAACCTCCTGGGTTCCAGTTTGTACCCTTTGTTCCTTGCCCTGTCACTGGGCACCACCAAAAAGAGCCTGGACATTGATCAGGTCTCCTCTCACCCTTCTCCTCTCCAGACCAAACAGTCCCAGGTCTCTCAGTCTTCCTTCACAGGAAGTTCAGGTCCCTTCATCATCCTCATAGCTCTCCTATATGACTTTATCCTCATGCAGTGCTCTCCTGAAGAGCAGATGGGTTACAGAGGACTGACCACCACCCTCTCCCCTTTGACCCCACTGCTTGTCCAAGGCCAACTGAATGACACTGAGGGTGAACTCAGCTCCCTGTGATCAGCAGGAGACCCAAGAGGTCACACATCCTTATTTCAACTTAACCAAAAGCCACCAGGTTGGACACCACCAGATGTCCACACTCAAAGGGAGCAGAGTGTGCAGACAGGACCCACCTTCATCTCCAGGTGATCTGAGTCCTCCTCTCCTCATGCAAATAATTCTGTTTCCATCCTGGTGTCATCGAGTGACTGAAGGCTGCTTTGGAGTGAGCAGAGGAGGATGTTCCAGGCTTTGATGTCTCTCAGGCTTGTTGCCTCTGCCTTCTTTCTTCTGATGAGGAATCTCCAGACAAGAACGTCTTCACATGACTGCAGCTGGGGAAGGCAGAAAGTGGCAGCTCCAAGCAGAGTCATGAATGATGTCTCTCACTCTTGGTTTGGCCTCCTGTGCAATAACAATGCAGGCAGCAAACCAGCACAGGGTCACTGCTATGGCCACTGTGGTCATCTGTATTTCATGTTGCTAAATCCTGTACTGTCAACAGCACCTGTGGTTAGCTCTCTGCACTTTCAGGGCATCACTCCAGGTCTCCATAATTAAATGCTAGCCATGCTTCCCACAGAAGCATTGGAAATGGAAACACAGAACTGGAAATGCTGTAACCCACCCTGGGGCAAGACTGACCTTCTGCTCCACATCTGAGGGACTTTGATGGGCATGCACCACCACACCAAGCGAACTGCTTAGGTTATGTCCCAGCTGCTTAGGTAATCTCCCAAGTTCTTTAGCTAGTGAAGCACAGGCTTTCAAAGGCACCTATCACACTGGAGCTGAAGAGAGTGCAACTCTCATGGCTACCAAGATGTTCAACTGTTCAATGTGACCCTAATCCCACAGCAGTGTTGTTAGTTTTATGTGGGCTTAAAAATGAGTAAAGAAATCTCTTCTGGAGCTGTACTAGCAGATAGACCATCAGTTCACAGAATCACAGAAACATTCAGGTTGGAAAAGACCCTCAGGATCACCAAGTCCAACCCAGAACCCTACTCTACAAGGTTCACCCCTAAACCACAGCCCCAAGCACCACATCCAAACCACCTTTAAACACATCCAGGGTTGGTGACTCCACCACCTCCCTGGGCAGCACATTCCAATGCCTGACCACTCTTGATGGGAAGAAACTTTTTCCTAATGTCCAGTCTAAACCTCCCCAGTCACAGCTTGAGGCCATCCCCTCTTGTTCTATCACTAATTACCTGGGAGAAGAGACCAGCACCAACCTCTCTACAATGTCTTTTCAGATAACTGTAGAGAGCCATGAGGTCTCCCCTCAGCTTCCTCTTTTTCAAATTAAAAAGCCCCAGCTCCTTCAGTCCTTTGTAACATTTATTCTCCAGACTCTTCCCCAGCTTCCTTGCCCTCCTCTGCACTGGCTCCAGTACCTCCACATCTCTCTTGTATTGAGGTGCCCAAAACTGGACACAATACTCCAGGTGTGGCCTCACCAGAGCTGAGTCCCAGGGGACAATCCCCTCCCTACTCCTGCTGGACACAGCATTTCTAATCCCAGCCAGGATGCCATTGGCTTTCTTGGCCACCTGGGCACACTGCTGGCTCCTGTTCAGCTGCTTGTCCATTAGCACCCCCAGGTCCCTTTCTGCCAGACAGCTTTCCAGCCACACTTCCCCAAGCCTGTAGCATTGCTTGGGGTTGTTGTGACCCAAGTGCAGGACCTGGCACTTGGCCTTGTTGAAGCTCATCCCATTAGTGTTGGCCCACTGACCATCCTGTGCTCTATGCTTGAACACCTACCCATCAAGAAAACTCACAAGCTGGAAGCCAGATTAGGTTTGAGCTCCAATCTAGATCATTTAACACCTCCACTAAGTCTACTTGATAACTACACTGACACTGTGCATGAACTGAAAGTGAACATAAATTGCTCCCTTGATGAACAATTTTTTTAGTGGCTCTTTCCTACTAGGAAAGGAGATGAAATCTTATCACACATTCCATTCCACCTAAGGAGCAGGCAAAAATCTGTAAGCTCAAGTACATGGATGTAGAAAATCCAGAGCAGAAGAGGAAGGTGCAGGGAGCTGTGTAGGATAGTTTTGGTGTAAATAGAAAGTAGCCCTTTGAGGACAGGCCTGCATGGATCGTTTCAGATAGTCAGGAACTGATGCTGCCATTCACTGAGCTGGGAGAACATGAAGCAACTTTTGATCAGATGCCAGTGTAAAGCTGCACCAAAATCTCAAAACCCTAAGGCAATCTCAGCCTCTGGATTGGCTACTGCTCCTGCTTTGCATTGCCTTCTTATGACGGAGGGAAAGAATCCAACGCTTCAAGGAATCCAAGTGTCCTTTGCCAGTGAGACTCTTGGAGCAAGGCAGAAATGCAAATATCTTAAGACATTTGTCTATAAGCAGCATACAGAAACTGTGGGGCAAATAATTTCTTCGTTGTTCATGACTTGTGCCCAGCCTCAGAGCTATCTAGAGTTCTGTAATAGAAGCAGACAGAGAGCCAAGAAAAACCACACAGAAATAGAACAGAAACGTGTCGGGCTGTACGGTATCACGTATTCAATATCCACATTCACGGTTACATTCCCAAGCATGAACATTTATTTTCTCTTATTTCATTTACAATTCTTACAACTAAGGCCCCAAAATCTACAATCAACAGAGCTTAGGCACAGAAATTTCCCTCCATCCTTCTGTTAGCAAGACTAGAAACACCTACGGCTTGATCCACAGTCCAGCAGCGTCAGTGGGGAGTTTAAAAAGGGCATCTGAGGTCAGCGAGCTGCACTCCTTCCTCTGTCAGAAATTCCACTGCAGCAGGGCAGTATCAGTCTCCACATAATTACATACATCTTCTGAAACTGAGGGCAGTCACATTAATCCTGCTTCAATCAGAAAATGAGTTCTGGAACCAAACTAGCTTTGTAAACCAGAAATCAAACCCATGCCATACATCAGTGATAGAAATCTTTCACGTTGCTCTAAAAGACACACTGCTCAGTTCAACTTTTCTGTTACTAGAGCTGAGGTTGTTTATAAATGGCTGCAGAAATGCCTGCCAACATTCTTATGTTCCAGTCCTGACTCTGCTGTTACACATCACAAGCAGTGAGAAAGAACGAGCTCAACTGAGGCAATGCGCTTGGGCACACTCTTTGGAAGTCAAGATGGATTTGTAACTATAGACAGTTAAGTGCTTTACCCAGCTTAAAGATATCAAAACACGATGCCAAATTTGAACCAGACAGAACAGGGAACCATTCTGATCATTGCTGCTGCAGTTATCTAGAACGTCAGCCCTGGGCTACTAGAAAACACAACAAAAGAAAATTCATAAATAAACCCAAAGTTTTCCAGGGATTTTTTTTTTTTCCCCCTCTTCCATATCTCAAATCTGATAACAGCTGTAAGATAAATAAGGAACACCATCCACAAATACTTCTCTCAAGCATCATTTCGGATCAGTCTTGAAGCAACGACACAATCCCACAAGATCAGAAGATGTTTGCCAGTTGCTGGGTGGGGATTTGCAGCCTCACAAACCACGCGGCAGCAGTGGTACCGAGGTCAGTCTCTGCTTCCCTCTGCAGCGCTTGGCTCCTCCTTCAGCAAAACACTTAACTGCTTCTGAGCACAGGAGAGGAAAAGTTCCAAGCTGTGCAAATTTCTCTGGCGGACAACTTGGTCAAGCTGTTGAAATAATAATGATGATAATAATAACAACAACAATAAATAACAACAACTACTACAATACAACTACAGGCAACTACAATAATAACAACTACAACAACAGAAATAAAAATAAGAACTAACAACAACAATAGGGATAACAACAACCACCACCACAATAGTAATATAGATCAATTTTAAGAAAACCTGGAAATAAATGCCAGGGTTTGTCAGCAAAAATTCCACCACATTCAAAGACAAAAATTCCACAAGGAAATGCAACATCAAGGAAAGAACCCAAGTAACCTCAGTGTGTGCCACTTAGTTACAGCTCTTAATGAAGTATTTGAGTTTCTTGAAGATAAAATGCACATAAAGCTAAAAGGAACCTCCCCAAAGCTGTCCAGTCCTACACAAGAAAGCTGAAAAAGCCAACCAGGCTCTAACTGCCACACTGGGTAAAGCCTTACAGCATCCTTTCAGACTGGAGCTGCTGCTTTGAACTGAATGCTACAGACAGCTCCAGAGTCAAGAGCTCCAAGCCTAATGTTCATGTGAGTGGCAGCATATTTTATCAGCTCCCAGAGGACACATGGCAGTGTTTTCTGCCTACTTTGTTCATCCCAACATTTTATTGGAGTCCCCTGCTGCTAAACTGTGAACTACATGCTTGCAGTGAAGACAGAGGCCCTCTCTTCACCACCACAACAGATAAGCACTCAGTAACAGCAGTGTCATACAAACAGTTCATGAAAAGGTGCTTGAGATAACAACGTTAAGAAATGAAATGCATTGCAGAATTCCTTTGAATTTTCAGGTTCAAGTGTGAAACAAATAGTATCACAAGTAACAGGAGTCTTCAACCTGACACTGACATAGGTGAGACTGCAAGGGCCAAGGCTCAGGGGCCATAAGAGCTCTGCCACTCAAGAGAAAGGAAGCCACAGCACTTAGAGGAAGCCCAGCTCTGCACTTCCATCATGCACAAACCCACAAGCCATGCCTTGAACTCTGCAACACCAGCAAAATGCCAGTGTGAGGCCAGTCTGCCCTAGCAGAGCAGATCAACCAGTTCAGCATACTGCTGGCAGCCATCTCAGCAGGTTTGCTGATGACACCAAGCTGTGTGGTGCAGCAGACACACTGGAGGGAAGGGATGCCATCCAGAGAGACCTTGACAGGCTGAAGAGGTGAATCCTAAGCCAACCTCGTGAGGTTCAACAAGACCAAATGCAAGGTCCTGCAGCTGGGTTGGGGCAATCCCAAGCACTGATACAGGCTGGGCAGGGACTGGCTTGAGAGCAGCCCTGAAGAAAAGGACTTGGGGGTGCTGGGGGATGAGAAACTCAACATGAGCTAGCAGTGTGCACTTGCAGCTTGGAAAGCAAATCACATCCTGGGCTGCAGCAAGAGAAGCATAGCCAGCAGGTCGAGAGAGATGATTCTTCCCCTCTACTCCACTCTGGTGAGACCCCACCTGGAATACTGCATCCAGTTCTGGAGCCCCTGTTACAGGAAGGATCTGGATGTATTGGAGCATGCCCAGAGAAGGGCCATGAGGATGATCAGAGGGCTGGAGCTCCTCTTCTATGGAGACAGACTGAGAGAGTTGGGGCTGTTCAGTCTGGAGAAGAGAAGGCTCGAAGGAGATCTTCTTGTGGCCTTCCAGTATCTTGAGGGGGCAACAAGAAAGCTGGGGAGGGACTTCTCCAGACTGAGTAGCCCCAACTCTCTCAGTCTGGGATCTTGCCCCTTCCTCTTGTCTACCCCAGAATCTGGGGAAGCTTGCAGATGTTTTTGTGCTTGTGAGCCACATGTCTCTTGGGAACGGGCAGACATAGTGCAATTCAGAGAGTATCATCTGTTATGTCTTAAGAAAACATGGGAAACCTCTTTCTCTAAACATATGATGTCATTAAATTCTGCTGCCTCTGGGATAGATGTATCAGCTGGAGGAGCTTAGCATGAAACTGATTGCCAATGCTTTCCTTTGCTTGCACACTATATCATGTAATCTACTGCATAGCTCTTCATTGAGCTTTGAGTGAGGCCTTTGGCTAAACCCTCCCTTTCCTTCTCTTGCAGCCTCTCCTAGCAGATTCTGCTCTGAGGAGATCAAAGCAGCTCACCAGATGTGTGTGTTCTGGTATGGCTACTTTTAACTTTCTTTACCAGGACAGCAATCTCAAACTCCACATGGCTGACTTTATTTCACCAAATACAAATGCTTCATGTGTGCAGCCATTGGCTGCAAACATCGTTTCTCCAGGCTTGAGAACGGTTTAAAGGTTTCAAATGAATCAAGTACACATTTGAGGAGTCTTTGTTGAACTCCAGTGGTTAGTTGGTAGTCTCCCCTTGTGCATAAGAAAACTTTATTGCCTGTTAACAGTTTATGTAACCTCAACAGCATGATTATGGAGAATGCTGCTGCCCCTCGTTTGCTCAGCTTCTGTGCAAGCTTTGCCTTCAGCAGTACTTTTAGAGCTCTCCCATGCAACAGCAGGTGACAAAACACTGTGAAAGGGTTTGGGATCTCCACACAGCACCAAATGAGAAGCAGCAAAACAATGCTGCCTTTAAAAATGGTACATTTGAACCTAGGAGGAAGGAGAACACTGCTGCATCAAGAGAAGCATAGCCAGCAGGCTGAGGGAGGTGATTCTCCCCGGCTCTGGTGAGACCCCACCCGGAGTACCACATCCACTTCTCGAGCCCCTATTAAAAGAAGGATCTGGAGGTGCTGGAACATGTCCAGAGACAGGCCACGAGGATGATCAGAGGGATGGAGTACCTCTCCTCTGAAGGCAGATTGAGAGAATTGGGGCTGTTCAGTCTGGAGAAGAGAAGGCTCCCAGGAGACCTCATTGTGGCCTTCCAGGATCTGAAGAAGGCTCTAAGAAGGCTGGGGAGGAACTTTTTAGGGTGTCAGGTAATGACAGTACTAGGAGGAATGGAGCAAAACTAGAAATGGGTAGATTCAGATTGAATGTTAGGAAGAAATTCTTCCCCAGGAGGGTGGTGAGAGACTGGAACAGGTTGCCCAGGGAGGTGGTAGAAGCCTCATCCCTGGAGGTTTTTGCAGCCAGGGTGGATGTGGCTGTGAGCAACCTGCTGTAGTGTGAGGTGTCCCTGCCCATGGCAGGGGGGTTGGAACTGGATGATCCTTGAGGTCCCTTCCAACACTGACAATTCTATGATTAGTGGAGAAACTGTACAACAGAAGCAAAGGCACTGAAGCTTCGTTAGGCAATCCCTTGGTTAATGAAGCGCTGGCGAGGGGCAGTGCGTGGCTGTGCTGCTGCCTGGGGGAACAGACCATGAGATGGGAAAAGATGGAAGGAATTTCAAATCTTATTCTTCTCCACAGCCTTCCCTCTGTATTTAAAGGTCCTGTTCACTCCAGGGAGTGATCTCATTATTTAAATAAACATCAGTGGACATCTAGGAAGTCGAAAGCCAATACAGCTGCTGTGCAAGTGCAGGGGGTGTGACTAACGTGTGTGGGATGGGGCACGCACACAGCCCCAGCTGCTCCAGCTCCACAGACACTGCAACCTGCATGGTGGGGGACCAGCTCTGCCACCACAGGGCAGGCTCCTGGACCACCCCACCCCTGCTGCAATGCTGCCCAGGGCTCCTCTTCCACCACAGGACATCCCAGCAGCTCAAAGGCCCCAGTTGCTTACACTGTGTCCTACTGGCACAGCTTTCACGAGCTTCACCTTTTAAGTTCCTGAATTTATTTAAGTAACTCAACAGAATCCTTATCAACCTGTACACAATTTATTTATGAAATTTTTAATAAGAACCAGGGGTATTTGTATGGAACTTACTGAGCAGCTAGCTACACAAGACTAGGAAAAGCAGTTTCTGAACACCACAGGGTCTGCACCACTCCTGACGCTCCCACCGAGCGTCACCGAGGGACATTTCTTTCCAAAAAGGAGCTGATCCTTGCAGGATATTCTAACAGGTTCACTGCTGGGTTTTCCCTTCTGCCTAAATGTTCAGTCCACTTCAGAGGTCTCAGTGTGATTCCATCATCCTTCAGGCCAAAGACAACTGCATGAGACTCCCTGTGGGGTCGCATCCCTAGTCCATGCCTTTGAGCCACACAAGCCATGCCTGGAAGGGAGGTGTCTGCCTCAGCAGAACTCAGATGAATCATAAGGAAGATTCATCAAAACACATGGTAAGGCCAACTCCCCTATTTACCTTTGCAAATCAAAGTTCAGCAGAAGGGTGAAAACAGCAAAAGAAAAAGACACACTTGGATGTAAGAGCTACTGTGCAGAATGAGGCCCTCAGGGCACTGCTTTCAGCCCAGTCTGCTCCATTTCCCTTTGTCACTCCACTTTCCCCTGCATCACTTCACAAAGCCATAGCTCAAACCAAAGTTCAGAACCATTCATAGCTCTGCATTTTCTTAGCTTTTACCACACAGCTCCAACTTCCTGTAAAACGGAATGGAAGGCTGCAGGGCTGATGCCCAAGGCAGAGAATCTTTTCTGACACACACAAATGAGCATGCACATCCTCCACGTTTCCTCCTTGGAGCATCTACCTGCAAACAGGTATTTTCATGGCATATGTGCTTAGGTTCCTCTGTTGAGTATTTTCCAACCTGTTAAGCATTTAGATTGCTAGAAGAGAAATCCAGTCACAACTCGGTAACTCACTACGACATGCCAGAATTATACTTCCCATCACTAGCAACTAATAAAACATCTCATGGAAAATGTAATTTTAGGTTTAGCACTGAAGATGTAAGGATGATATACTGGTCTCACCACAGTAAAGATACATTTTGTTATTAATCTCACTGTGGCCTGAAGCTCACCCAGAAAAGAGAAGAAAGCAAAATTCATGTGGCCTGTGGCTCTTGCTCGTCCCCTTTTGTATAAGCACTAAGATGTTTAAAAGCCTGTTTTCCAGAACCATTTCTCAGCTGATCAAGAGGGACAGGGATCTACTCAAGACAGTCCAATGGAGGGCTACGAGGATGATGAAGAGACTGGAGCACTGCCCTATGAGGAGAGCCCTGGGGCTGCTTAGTCTGGAGAAGACTGAGAGGAGATTTAAAAAATGTTGATAAATATCTGAGAGCAGGAGGTCAAGAGGGAGGGTACAGGCTCTGCTCACTTGCACCCTGGGATAGGACAAGGGGCAATAGATAGAAACTACAGCACAGGAGGTTCCACCTCAACATGAGGAGGAACTTCTTCCCTGTGAGGGTCACAGAGCACTGGAACAGGCTGCTCAGGGAGGTTGTGGAGTCTCCTTCTCTGGAGACTTCCAAGACCCATCTGGATGTGTTCCTGTGTGACCTGTGCTGGATTCTATGGTCCTGCTCTGGCAGGGGAGTTGGACTTGATGATCTTCAGAGGTCCATTCCAACCCCTAATATCCTGTGACCCTATGTTCCCATTCCAAATACATTTGTAGCTCTAGAAAATGACAGCTACACTTCCACAAATCTGTATTTAACAATTTACCTGCACTTCAAATGATTAACTTGAATGATTCAAAATGCAGTTCAGCTCAGCAGTCTGGCTCTGTAACACTAATACAAGTAAAAGCTGCAGTCCTCTTTTCATCATGAGATTCAACAAATACAATGACCAGAGATGAAAAGAAAGATGTTGAGTACAAAGTTTTTGAATTTGCTTCTCTTACTGGTGTTTTTCATAGTTGACCACACACAGGTACACTGTCAAATAAAGAAAAATGGATCATGCCAGCTAAGCTCAGAAGTTCAGCTATGTGATTGTATTTTCTAGTAGAACTATGTGCTCAGAACTCTCAGTGCACCAACCTGAACTTCTCACCACTGATTCAACAGAAGGCTTACAAAAATGCCTGGCATACTGGATAGACCATATAAAAATATTACCTTGAGGAACCTGCAAATCTGAGAGCTGGATGAGGAAACAATGAACAGGATCACAATGAACTCTCGTTTCTGTAATCGATGAGAGGGATGAGAGGGAAAAGAGATCCATATGGCACATGTGTAGCAGAGCTTATTTCAGAGTTAATCACAGGACAGGACATTCTTGGCTGTCCACCTGTGAGTCTCACATTGCTAACACTGAGTCCATAAATCCACAGCTCTGCCTGGCTATATGTCAGTATCTGATATGCATTAGAAAGCCATAAGAGCTCAAGACTGACCCTCTAGGAAGAGTGATGCTTAATAAATTATGTTGTCATGTGAAAATGTTTCTTTCTCCTTAAATAAATAATGCTGCAACTCCGAAACCTTAAGGAGTTTACAGTCTGATCAGTGAAGCCATCAAAATGATACCACATGTTGGACACATCTTCAAAACAGGTTTGCCTGGTTTGATGAAGGTGGTGGGAAAACACCCTGTCAGCTCTCTCAGTGTCTCCACTGTCTCCCAGCTGGACATAGGCATGTAAGAAAATACCAACCTACCTTCATACAAAAAGAGAAGGAGATGTGCTTTCACTCAAGGAAGCCAGACTGATTGGATAAAGGAACTAAAAATGGTTGCAGCACCTGCTCAGACTACTGTAGAGAGTGAGAAATGGGCATCATCTAACCACCCTCCCGACCCCCCCAACAATAACTACAATATCTATGTGCAGGAACACACCAGCAAGCTGTGGGGTGACCTACCTGCTTCACACAGCAGCAACACAGGGTTCCTTGACCACTTGTTTTGTAGACTACAGCCACACATGAACCCTGGAGTTACCATAACTGCTTGAGTGCTGCAGTAAGCAGATTCAAAACACAGAGCTGCTGGAGTGAGGCCACAGGAGGGCTGCAAAGGTGATCTGGAGTCTTGACAGAGGGCAGAAGCCTTTCTTGCTACACAGATAGCTACACACCTGCATCAAGCCTCACTAAAAAGAAAACAAGCAGCCAAGGCATGAACAAGAACAGTGTTTTCAACATCTGGGAAAAAGTTTTCTACACTGTCAGGGTGTAAGTGTGTGACATACAAATAATGACTGCATCCTGAGTGTTTGCAGTGGATACAAACCACCCTAAAAGCTGCCTGACTGGGCAACCACAGGTTACATCTTCCTGAAGTTAAGTGCTGTTCCACTGCCAGGAGTGCTTTACTCTCTGCTGCTTCACATTTGGTAACAGAACATTTGATATTCACCCAGAGGTATTTATTAAACCATCCCCAGATTTTATACAATCACAGAATTGTTAGGGTTGGAAAGGACTTCAAAGATCATCTAGTTCCAACCCCCCTGCCATGGGCAGGGACATAAGGTCTACATCTGATGTCACTCTTCATTAATAGGAGGCTCACCAGAGGCACGATTTTCTTGTCTCTAAGAACAACTATAACAGGTGGTTAATAACATACCTCACAGAGCTTCACTGGTTTAGATTGGGAGGTGAAAACCAGTGGTAGCCACAAGGTGAAATGACAGGTAAGAGGAGGAGTCAGATTGCAGCTATTCTACACAGGCACCAAGAAGACTGGAGTTACATCAGGACTGGCTGGAGGTTTCAGCTGCTATCTCTAAAGCAAAGCATCCCCTAACAACACTGAAGTCTGGTACATGAGAAGAAATCCACTTCTCAGTGTGAGGAACAGGGAAGAGCCATGCTTTCAGTTTTCATTTCAAACAAACTTTAGTTATGAGATTTGACAGGATGGTCTTGAAGGTAGAGCAAAGATGTTCCCACAAGATCTTTCTAAAATGACCACTGTAGATGAAAGCTGATGGATTCACACAAACAAATTCAAACAAGAAACCCAGCCTGCAGTGAAACTGTGATAAGTTTAGTGTTGAGGTAGTGGTCAGCATATCGATGCATTAAGGTTCAGAGAAGAGCAAATTAATGTTCTCCTCTTCAGACAGGCATTTTTGAGACCACACTGACTACTGGAGTGCTCCAGCACTGAGAGGACTGTAGCTGATACTGGAAACCTCAGTTTAGCATAGGAAGGCAAACCACTGCAGCAAAATTCAGAGCAGCTGCTGTCGAAGCACTTCATGAAGCTGCAGCTGCAACAATGTCACCAATGGCAAGGCCTCCTTGTTTCAAAACCGGCACGGACTGAGTACCCATGGCTTGCAGCAGGTCAGCACAACACCACAAGCAGAAGATTCTAAAGGAGGAGGGGACAAATCACCAACAAAACTTAATGATCTGCAGGCTTGCACAACTCCAAGTTACTTCTTCAACTGCCAGCCAGCAGTGCCTGCTGAGCAGCACAAGCACAGTGGATGCCCCAGAGCAGCTTCCTTGGGTTAATAGCTGTTATGCTGCTGCTTCTCCAAGGGCAGGGTTGTGCTAAGGCTCTGGAGCGAAATAACAACAGCAAGGATGTACAGCCACAGGCACCATCCCTGTACCCTTCCCAAGAAACCTGCCCACATCTGCACTGCCTGCACAGGTCCTTCTTGCCTTTAGCTTGACCAGCAGGTCCTGGCTCAGCCATGCTTGGCCTCTTCCCTTCCTTACTTGGTTTCCTACCCCTGAGGATCAAGAGCTCTTGCACCCTACGGAAAGCTTCCTTAAAGATCTGTCAGCTCTGCTCTGCACCCTTCTCCCTGAGGACCACTTCCCAGGGGGTCCCACTGACTAACTCCTGAAGAGCTGGAAGTTTGCTTTCCTAAAATTCTGCTCCTTAGATGACTCACATCCCTTAGGACTGAGAACTCCACCAGTGTGTGAGCACTGCAGCCCACGCTGTCTCCAATCTTGACATCCCTAGTGAGGTGGCCTGCACTGGAACACAAAGCAAACAGGAAACCATGCAGTGTTGATTCACCTATCAAATGCTACCAGTGCTGCAGGTAAAAGAAGTGGATTCCTTGGCATGTTTCTCTAGGTTCACAGACAACTTGATTAAGCCTCAGGCTTTGATCCCACTGCAGGAAATCATCATAGGAAAGAGTCACCAAAACACACAGGAAGGCCAACTTTCCCTTTTACCTTTTAAAATCAAAGTTCAGCAGAAGGGTGACAATAGGAAAAGAAAGAGAAACCTGTAAACTAGATCAAAGCAGTTGCAAGGTTTAGGATAAAAGTAACTTAGACAATAGCTACATGTAACCAGTTCCAAAATGTTTCCAACAACTCCCCAGCTAAAAACCCCAACAAACAAAAGCAGGCAAATGAAAGCTGCTGAGGTTCAAGTATCTCCACATAAAAGAGCTCAAGTGTAAGTGAGAAGCAGTACAAAAATCCCAAACAAACACTGAACTCTGAATATCCCTCAGCTGTAGCCAAATGTATTTAGGAACAGAACAAAACATCCTTAAGCACAAAGCTACAGACCCCTTTCATTTTGCGCTGAACGACAGAAAAAATACATTCCCTCTCAGAACTGTACAGCCAGGAGAATCTGCTAAGTGATGGGACTTGGTGGTGTCCCTGCAATTGCTGCAGACTTGCCCTGCTCTGGTGCTCTGGCAGAGAAATTCTACATCCCCACAGATGTTGTGATTCAGCCCCACGTGAGTTCAGGATCCTTTTGTCACAAATCCAGAGCCCACAAGAGTGTCCTTGTATAGCATGGAAACACAACGGACTATAAAGGGCCTTCTGCACTCTGTCTTGTCTCTCTGGGCCTCCAGTCTATTGTAACTAAAGTGCTACCACAGAATGCAGAGTCCTTGACCCAGCTTCTGATCCTTGCACTGAGAACTTCTGAGAACATCAAAGTGCAAAAATTGCCTCTCCTTCTTGCAAGCTGGCAGCCTGGCAGGTGCATGGCAATGTGCCTGCACTAAGCACAGCCATCAGCAGCTCTCTAAGGCTCTTTTTTGTACTCAGCTCTGGTGTTTGTCCTAAGCTCTGGTGAGGCCACACCTGGAGTATGGTCTCCAGTTTTGGGCACCTCAATGCAGGTGCTGCAGTGAGTGAGGAGGAGGGCAACGAAGCTGGGGAAAGGTCTGGAGAATAAATCACATGAAGAGCAACTGAAGGAGCTGGGGCTGTTCAGTTTGAAAAAGAGGAGGCTGAGGGGAGACCTCATGGCTCTCTACAACTACCTGAAAGGACATTGTGGAGAGGCTGGTGCTGGTCTCTTCTCACAAGTAATTAGTGATGGAACAAGAGGGAATGGCCTCAAGCTGTGACTGGGGAGGTTTAGACTGGACATTGGGAAATATTTTTTCCCATCAAGAGTGGTCAGGCATTGGAATGTGATGCCCAGGGAGGTGGTTGAGTCACCAACCCTGGATGTGTTTAAAGGTGGTTTGGATATGGTGCTTGGGGCTATGGTTTAGGGGTGACCCTTGTAGAGTAGGGTTCTGAGTTGGACTTGGTGATCTTGAGGGTCTTTTCCAACCTGAATGTTTCTGTGATTCTTTAGGATCCTCTTGGTGCCAGCCAGGGGGCCTGTGACTATGAAAATAAAATTGCAGGTGATTTGCTTAGCTTGAATGAATCCAAACTGATCACACTCAACTGATTAAAATCTGTACCTAGTAGCAAGTAGGTCACACTAACTTAAAAGACAATGCGTAACTTCTGCTGTGTTACCAACCAATTACACGTTTTCAAAAATACTGAGTTAAGAAATGTCAGGGAAATGCAAAGAACTGGGACACAACCCTGGTTACAAGCATACAGATTAATGCGAAGGAGAAAAGATAGCAAACGAATGAAGGTTTTCTTTAATAGGAATGACAAAATCTTCACCAAGTCCTCCTCCTTAAATTATTCAGTCTAATGGAATATGAAATGTCTAACCTTCAACATTCACTCTAACTTTCTTACCATGACGGTAAAATAAGGGTAACCATCATCATTCATACCCCAGGATCCAGGGGGTTCTATGGTTTGGTTTAGTTTATGTTGTTTGGTGTGGTTTTTGTTCACAGGATCACAGGATGTCAGGGGTTGGAAGGCACCCAAATAGATCATTGAGTCCAACCCCCCTGCCAGAGCAGGACCATAGAATCCAGCACAGGTCACACAGGAACACATCCAGATGGGGCTTGAAAGTCTCCAGAGAAGGAGACTCCACAACCTCTCTGGGGAGCCTGTTCCAGTGCTCTGTGACCCCCACAGTAAAGAAGTTCTCCCTTGTGTTGAGGTGCAACCTTCTGTGCTGCAGCTTACACCCATTGCTCCTTGTCCTATCACAGGAAGCAAGTGACAAGAGCCTATCCCCTCCCTCCTGACACCTAGCCCTCAGATATTAATAAACATTTATTAAATCCCCTCTAAATTCTTGTTGGTTTTTTGTTTGTTTAGGTGGTTTTGTTTGTTTGTTTGGGGGTAGGGGGAGTTTAAACTGTTTTTCTTAGTCAGTCTAAAGTTCTCATGAAATTGCCTATGGACAAGAGTCCAGAGCTGCATTCAAAGAATCACAGAATGTTAGGGGCTGGAAGGGACCTTGAGAGATCATCTAGTCCTTCAAGATGAGTAGCTGCACAAAGAAAAATAAGAACACTTTTTTTTCTTCTACTTGACCTCAGAAGACATTTTGAGAAAGCTGGACAGAAGGCAAAATAATGAATCCCAAACAAAGCTGGGGAGAGGTCTGGAGCACAGCCCTGTGAGGAGAGGCTGAGGGAGCTGGGGGTGTTTAGCCTGGAGAAGAGGAGGCTCAGGGGAGACCTTATTGCTCTCTACAACTACCTTGAGGGAGGTTGCAGCCTCTTCTCCCAGGCAACCAGCAACAGAACAAGAGGTCACAGTCTCAAGCTCCACCAGGGGGAAGTTCAGGTCTTGCTGTGATGCGAGAGACGGGACGCGGCCTGATGCAAGCCAAGTGTCGATTTATTGTACAAAGCTTTTTCTTTATATAGGTTAACATAATATCAGAAGGCAGCTTGTAATTGGTCATTAGTATGTCCATACTACAGTTGTAAATTCATGATTGGCTACAAAGTATCACACAAACGCATATATTTTTTCCAAGGCTTAAGCATACGTCAGGCAAGAGATAAAGGGATTCCATAATTCTGTCCTAAGTTTTGCTTTGTTCTTGTTATCAGGTCCCTGCATAACTCCCTTAGGTCACAGTGGCCTCTAGGGAGCCAACCTGTCTGTGTTTTCCTTCTGGCTGCACTCTGTTCCCAGGGTTTGCCACCCATCAAGGCTAAAGCATCTCTTTCTATCAGTAAGACAGTGTCTGGGGTTCTGGTCCCTAAATCAATTCCTTCAAGGTCTGATCTTAGAAAGAAGATCTCTCTCCTGGAAAGAGAGATTGGCCATTGGAATGGGCTGTCCAGGGAGGGGGTGGGGTCAATGCCCCTGGAGGTGTTTAAGAAAAGCCTGGATGAGGCACTTAGTGCCACGGTCTAGTTGATTAGTTAGGGTTGGGTGATCAGTTGGACTTGATGATCCTGGAGGTCTCTTCCAGTCTGGTTGATTCTGTGATTCTGTATCACACATGGTGCACTGCTGCAATGCCATATTCAGAGAGGAGACAAAGCACAGCCAGGTGCATCAACTCACCTCACACTACAGCAGTACACAAATCTCTTACTTAATCTTTTGGTCTTCTTTGAGTTAGGTAAAGGAGCAGCATGAAACTGCTCCTAAAAAGCCTCGATGTGAATGCTTCTTTAACCCTATTAAAGTGACAAAACAGGGCCAGACAAAGAAGCAGCAAGCTGAGATAAGGAACTCTCCCTGACCCTATCACTGCTGCCTCTCTTGGCACTGACCTGCTGGCCACAAGTTCATTCTAGGCATGGCAGGGATGTTCTGACATCAGGCTGGCTCAGGGCATCAATATGCAGACCCCTTTATCACAGAATCACAGGATCTTAGGGGCTGGAAGGGACCTTGAAAGATCAGCCAGTCCAACCCCCTGCCAAAGCAGGATCACCTTTACCAGGTCACACTGGAACTCATCCAGGTGGGTCTTGAATATCTCCAGAGAGGTATTACATACATATAGCTCAGGAGGTGTGTTCTGCAGTAACATTGAGTTACACATTGGTGACTTCAAGCTGAGCTATTCAGAGAGTTGGTGCAGAAACAGGAGATAGGATTAAATGTTAAGTGTGACTCTGTGGCATCACACTGAATTTTCTGTTCCCCAAACATGACACTGATTTCACCCCAAAATGGGGCAGGGCTATGGCCTGGCATTCAAAGTTAGGAGAACGAGGTGGGGGGGTGAGTTATAAAAAGCAGTCAAGGTGATCCCACGTTTTAAAAACTGGGAAGCTGGTCTGTTAAAATGTGTTGGTGGTAACATTTAGGGTTTGGACTCTCATTACTGTGGCCCCAGGGAAAATATAAACACTCTTTCTGAAATTAAATCTGGAGTTTGCCCACCGCAGTCTTGTTTTCAGCTTCAGCTGCTGGCACTTCAGCCTGCAATTGAGGCCTTGCATCAAATGCCAAGGCAAACACTCAGGAACAAGAATGGTAATGACACCCTATTTTGTTCTAAGTCATATTAAAATATAGCAAGTATTAAAAAAAAAAAATACAGAGTCAAATCAGTTAGCTGAGATTAATAACCCAAAAGAAACTAATTTTCCTACCTGCTCCCACTTACACTTGTCCTCAAATAACCAACCTGCAGAGGAAGGCTGTGCCTGATGTTCAGGATCAGGCATCCTTGCAACACAACACAAACAAAAACTCATCAGACTCATTCTCTTAGGCTCTTCCTTTACCTCAGCTGCTCCTCTTTGCACCTGCTCCAGCCCCTCAATGTCTTTCTTGTATAGAGGTGCCCAAACCTGAACCCAGCACTCAGGGGTGGCCTCACCAGTGCTGAGTACAGGGGAACAATCCCTGCCCTGCTCCTGGTGGTCACCCCATTCCTGATCCAAGCCAGAATGCCACTGTCTTCCTGTGCCACCTGGGCACACTGCTGGCTCATATTCACTGCTTGTCCATTAAACACCCAGGTCCTTTCTGCTGGACAGCTCTCCATGAACCACATCAGAACCTCTTGGAACTACGAAGTCAATGCAAAGCACACAGACAATACGTGCACAGCCCAGCTGGTGAAGTCACCATCTTCACCAGGGCAGTAGTTTTGGTAACAGCTGTTTGCAGTTCATCAGTCAGTATCTAGAAGCCTTTCCAAGCAGGCAGTCTCAGGTTCACATGCACCACACCACTGAAAGGTAGGCCAAGGGCTCTCTTCCTTCACTTCCCTTCAGCACCATGCCAGGCAGTGCACAAACACAGACTTTCTGAGAACCAGTGAGGAACTGTGAAGGTTTAGTTAAGAGTGAAAAAGAAGACAAGACTGCATGGGCACAGTGGAGAAGCTTAGGCAAATTAATTTCTAATCCAGCTGTGGCTGTCAGCCTGAGAACCTGAGCTCTCACAGTGCAATTATCACAGACTTAAAGCTACACCAGGATTCAAGTTTCAAGAGGGTTGACTTGAGATCTACTCATGTTGCAGCACGAGCTGCAAACAGCTCCTGTCAACAGCTGCACAGAAGCATGGGGAGGAAGCAAGGGTGCAGTTAATGAGAGGTTAGGAATTCTCAGCCAAACAAAGCTGAGAGATGTTACCTACACAACAAAGGGCTGGAAAGCCACCAGTGGAATGACTTCAGGAAAGACAAAGCATAGAAAAGCAGTAGCTGGACTCTGCAACTCTGAGTTGGACAGAAAGCCAAAGTGCTATAAAGATTGCTTTAACTGCAACGTGCCACAAGCATGGTAACAAGCCTGAAGGCTGATGTACAGCTAAGATGAGCATGGCTGCAGCCTTGTGGCATTTACTCAGTGGCACAAAGACCAACTACATGCACAGACAAATCTTTCTGAGGAGGTAATGCCACCTTTGAAAGTAGGAAATTAATAATCATTAGCAGAAATAGCAAGGAAAACCATAGATGTGTACCTGTCTGATAGCAGGGGCAGAAAAGTCCTTGTTATTTTCTACTAAAGGGATGTTTGGAGGTGTTTTCTGTAAACAATATTGGTTTTAAAGGACTTTTTACAACACAGCCAGTTTCATGTACCAGACAGGCTTCTTACCTCTCTGCTGTGCTGATCTTCCCCATTAGTGTGATCTAATTCACACTATAAAAGGGTCCTTCTGAAGCCTGTAAGAACCGTGTGCTCACTAAGGTAAAGAACTCAAATACGACTTCAACTGCAGCACTAAGACAGGTAAAGGGAGAGCCTTTGGTCTGATTTGTTTAAGAAAAACTTCACTGAGCATTTTCTGTGGTTTTGATGGATGAGCAACAGAGCAAGTCCACACCTACCTGTGGTGGGTTGAAATTATTTAGACCTTATTTTCCCTTTTACATCCAATGGTAATTAATTTACATTCTACCACATTCTGCTCAATCTGTGGAAAATTTACCTAGGCACAGCCTACAACTGCCACACTACCTTACAGCACCAGCCTTTAGGATTGAACTATGGACAGTTCCTCAGACAGTTTGAACAACCCAAACAGATTTGCTGCCTCTCCTTAACAGGGTGAATAAATGTAACTAGAGTGAACATTTATCCTGAACTTCAAGCATCCTTTCAGTCTTTACCTTGAATAACGGAGTGCAAGATTGGTACAGATGCTTTCAAGATAGACTGTGTAGGCTTTGCAGCTGACCCATAAAATCAAAGGTGAGAAAACCCCAATGTTCTAGAAATGCCTTCATGCCAAATCAAATCTGTCTGGCTGTGTGCAATTATGGAATGTAACACATGGGACTTCAACAAACTGAGATGGGATTTCATATCACAACCAACCTCAAGAAGAAGACTACTCAAAAGGCCAGAAGAAAGGTCCAGTTGTTTCTTCAGCCAGAATAAACACAGAAAATACACCCCCCAGATTTATACACTAATAAAAATAATCCTGCTACACAGGACTGGGCACAGAGGAAATTAGCAGTGTTCATCTCATTTATGAAGAGATAACTCCTGCTGCTTCAGGTGTAAGTTGATCACTGCTTTTCCTGCCCTAAACAGCATTGTGACTCCAATTGGTCTGTGCAGAGAACAGAAGGCACAACTCCCTCTCCAAATGTTAAATACCTGTTTCTAGAAGAATCCCACTGAAACTGGGAAAATGCAGGGCTTGGCACTTTTAGGGACAGCCCCTCTAGAAATGGGTGTTACCAGGGCAAACTCCAGTGTTCTCCAAATATTCCAAGCATATTTTTTTTCAAGGAAGGGCACGCCTATTTCCACTTCCAGTTTCATGTAAATAGCTCAGTGGACTGTCCTAGGCCATACCACGACTCCACAGAGGTGACCCCCCAGGCATCTCACAGGTTAGACAAAACTGCACACCAAGCACCTTGTCAGGGAGGTAGGACAAGAGCCTGAAATTCATGTTTCCAAAAGCAATGGTGTGATTAGCAAACCAAAGCAGTAATCCACCTGTGAAATGTGACAGCTTTTTCTTCACTTTATGGTAAGACAGACCATGGCTTATGTTAGCTTGCCAGGGATTCTTAAACGTAAAGGAAATACTATGGCTGAAATAGGTCCTTAGGGGGAAAATATATATATATATATATATAGAGACTTTTTGTCATGACTTGAGTTGAAGCTGCTGCTGATATTCAACAGCAGGCTGCTGTCATGCCAGCTTCACCATGGAAGTGCTGGCTGGAGCAAAACATCACGGGGCTTGAAGTTCAGATTGGAACATGAGAGGCTTCCTGTTCTAGTTACTTCTTCAGCTTTCTGGTTTTGGGGTGTTGGGCTTTACAGCTGGGCTGGTTGTGAGCTTGAGGCTCATTTTATGGCTGGCTTCTGCTGCTGCTGCTTTTGCTGTGCTAAGGTACTGCACACTGCATCATCTCATCCAAATCCTTATCTCAGCCCAGGAGGGTTTTGTGTGTTGCTTTCCCTCCTGATCTTTGTGTGGGAGGCTGGCTTGCGAGAGCTGTCTGAAACCAGGCCAGTATTAAACTCCAAGGATATCTCCTTTGGATGCTTCCAATCCTGAAGTGTGTGCTTCCATGTTGGTAAATGTTAGTCAGAGAAAGGCAGTGCTGAGTTGTGCTCTCCTCTAAAGGTTATGAGGCACAGCTGCACAAACCATAAGGGAGCACAGAGCAGTGCAGTGCATTCCATTACAATGGCTGCACCTCTGTCCCTGGAGTGGGGATGGGAGTGCAGTTGTGACAAGTGACTGTGTCTTTCAGGGAAACATGAGCTGCATGAAAACAAGGCTGACATTTAAGTGATTACTCAAGACCTAACACGTAAGCTTTCCCCTGTAGGCCCAAATATGCTCTTTAAGAGTCCATGAGAGCTGCACAACACAGCAGGCAACATGTGGCTGCTTGATTAGCTTTGTTGTCACAAAACAAGCAGTACTGTCCTGAGGAAGGTGACTGTCAATGCAAACAGGAAAAATGCCAGGCAGCTTGCTTGTGGGTAGGAGCTCAGCAGGACAAATGTAAGAAATGATCACTCTAAGCACTTACCTCTTAAAGTAAATCACAGAATTACAGAATAACAGAATTAAACAGCTTGGAAAAGACCTCTGAGATCATCAAGTCCAACCTATCACCCACCACCACCTAATCAATGAAACCATGGCACTAAGTGCCTCATCCAGTCTGTTTTTAAACACTTCCAGGGATGGTGACTCCACCATCTGCCTGGGCAGCCCATTCCAATGGCCAATATCTCTTTCTGGGAAGAATTTCTTCTTAACATCCAGCCTAAACCTCCCCTGGTGCAGCTTGAGACTGTGTCCTCTTGTCTGTCACTAGTTGCCTGGGAGAAGAGACCAATCCTCACCTGGCTACAACCTCCCTCAAGGTAGCTGTAGACAGCAATGAGGTCTCCCCTGAGCCTCCTCTTCTCCAGGCTAAACACCCCCAGCTCTCTCAGCCTCTCCTCACAGGGCTGTGCTCCAGACCCCTCCCCAGCCTTGTTGCCCTTCTCTGGACACCTTCCAGCATCTCAACATCTTTCTTAATCTAAGGAGCCCAGAACTGGACACAGGACTCAAGGTGTGGTCTAACCAGTGCTGGGCACAGGGCAGAATGACTTCCCTGCTCCTGCTGGCCACACTATTCCTGAAGCAGGCCAGGATGCCATTGGCCTTCTTGGCCACCTGGGCACACTGCTGGCTCATGTTCATCCTTGTCATTTGGAAGGGTTCTTTAAACAACCCATTCAGCACACCACCTGGGTTTCTTTTGTGGCTTACCTTCTCCAGTGTATGCCAAGTACAGGAATTCACTTCTCTCCAGTGGTGACAAAACCAGAACAAATACATAACAGTAGCCATGATCTTAGAGTTCTGGATTTGTCTGCCATAGACTGCACACTGCAGCATGGTGAATGAAGGTGTTCTGAAGCACTCAGTAAATGACTGACCTGTGACCTATAAACAACTTTCAGCCTGCACACCCACAGCAAGAGTGCTGCATATGGACAACAGAGCACTTGTGTAGAGCCCACTGCACAAAACCTGCTAACACTGGTGGGATTTGCAGAGTTAACAATGCCTGGGGTTTAACTATAGGCATTTGCAGATCATGTAGAAGCTGCCTGAACACCATTCAAGTTTGAAAAAGGTAGGAAGCAGACTAAAGAATTTCCTGACCATTCTTTCTAACAGTAAATAACTGGCCACACCTTGTTTGAAGTACAGCAGTGACCAATTAACTGATTTAATTCTTAGAACTTTGATAAGACACCTGGAAGGAGTTTGGGTTTCACTTTTTTGACTCCAGCCTTATTCAATTTCTGGACAGTTTACAAAGACATCATCAACATGAAAACAAAATAAAATTTCTGTCTGAAAGTTTCATTTTTCACTTGTAAGCAACCCCTAAAGTGAAAAAAAATTAATTCCTTTTGTACAAACAACTCCAAACACCTTACTGCATTTCACTTACTGCGCAAGGGAAGGAACAAGAAGAGGCTGGAGGAGGAAGTGTCAGATTTTGCTCAGTTCAGCATGAGCCAAAGAAGTGGCTACCTGAAGCACAACCCATAGGTGAAGTTTTCCCTTTCCCAGCTCTCCACCTTCACTGCTAAGGCAGCTACTGAGGAAACTGTGAGGCCTGCCTTGCTCAGAGGTAGCCAGGGGCAGACAGGTGGCACACACACACCACCTGGGAAGCAAGCACAGTGCTCATCTGGAGCCATCTCATGCAAGAGAGTGAGGCTGGTATGAGGAGCAACTCAAACTCAGTCTGAGCTCTCTAGGGGGGCATCCAGATGTCTCCCTCCCCTGACAAGCAGGCATGACTGGCTTGAAGCAGCATTACATGGCAGCTTCAAAGGGGCAACATGTCTATGGCCTGATGGTCTCAGCTAGGAGCCTAGAAGAGCAGATTCTTTGAGTGACTGCTCTCTGGGGAAAGGTATCCTTTGGGAGCATAAACATCCATTGAGTCCATCTCCTGCTGTAAAATTAAAGAACTTTACTGCTTCTATTGGTGTTTTTCCCTCGTTCTCTCAGAGGAAGACCAAGTCCAGCACTATTTCCACTGTGTACAGCTGCCTTCCGTGCAACTCTTCCCTCCTCAGGAGCTGTGGCACTAAGCCTATAATGAAAGTCATTTCCAAAATGGGCCCTGGGAGGTGCTTTTTTTACCCTAAACCAATCCTACCTATTTTCTACCCACAAAAAATGGTGCAACACATGACAGCTCCAGACCTTATGGGTAAGAAGAACAGGGAACCACCCAGGGATAACTACAGCAAGCTCCATTTGCTGCTGCAGCAGCTGATCCCAAAAAGAGGGCAGTGGTAGGGCTGACACCTTGGAATAACACCAACTGCATTTATTAATCTCATCTATGGCTTTGTATCTCTCACTGAAAACGCAGAGCATCTAGAGAGTAAAATGATTGAATTCATGGAACACCTGTAGCAGTGTTCCCAAACCCAGGTTCAGAGAGTCACTCAGAGATATGATCTTCTCCTTTCAAGCAAGATTCTCTTACAGTGCCTAAGAAGATGTATGGCTCATGAAAAAAATGTATTCTAGGAAAAGGCAAGATTTCAAGCAGGCTGCCAAGCTGATCGCTTTTAACACTGTTATTTGTTTTCATCCCTCAGCAGGTTCATAGAAATGCTTTAAAGTACGATGTGACTCTCTTGGCCTAGATGATGTGCTGAAGGCAAGCACACGATCCAGGAGTTTTTGCTTGTAAGTACCAGGTTTTAAGTCCATCCTTTCATTTTTAAAAAGTCTGGATGAATTCCATGCATGTATTGCTTCACAGCATGAAGGCATCATGGATTTATGAACAGCTTGTTTCTCCAAGCTGCCTGAGACAAAAGTGGAAAGATTTGTGATCAGACCTCGGGCAATAACTTCATTTTTAGCATCTTACCACTTTCCACAGTTTTTTTTCCCCCCCCCTCTTTTCTGAGAGACACAAAAGAATAGATTGCATAAATACTAAACTAAGAACTCAAACCAGAAATGTCCTGGTTTAGCACAAATGGTACAAGGGCCATAGCCACGTCCTACAGTGTGGCAGCTGTTGCTGCAGCACAGCTCCCCTTGAGGAGAACAACCAAGCAGCTTCTTTTGTAGCTCCCTATGACACAGCACACAGACAGTGGGGTTGGCCCTTCTTACACACATGACCTTGTTGGTTCTTCACTTTTGCAAATGCACAGGTGTGTAAATTGGTTTTGCTCTCTATTCAATCAGAGAATCATAGAATGGTCTGGGCCGGAAGGGACCTCCAAAGGTCATCCAGTCTGACATCCCTGCAGTCAGAAGGGACATCTCTAACAAGATCAGGCTGCCCAGGACCTCATGAAGCTTCACCTTGAATATCTTCAGGGAAGGGGCCTCAACCACCTCCCTGGGCAACCTGTTCCAGTGATCCACCACCCTCATAGTGGAGAACTTCTTCCTGATATCCAGTATGAATTTGCCCTTCTCTAGTTTGAAGCCATTGCCCCTTGTCCTGTCACTACAGGCCTTTGCAAACAGTCTCTCCTGATCCTTCCTGTAGCCTCCTTCAGGTACTGGAAGGCTGCTATCAGGTCCCCCCAGAGTCTTCTTCAGGCTGAACAACCGCAGCTCCCTCACCCTGCCCTCATAGCAGAGGTGCTCCAACCCCCTGCTCCTTGTTTGCATCACAGGAACACCAGAATAGTCTGTCCTCAACATGCCAGTACCTTTCAGACCAGTGCCCACCTAGCACAGCATCTACCTTCACCAGAGGCAGGCAGTAGACACCTAGAATGAAGTGAAACAGAAGCATGGAACGGCAGCTGCTGCCTCAGCCAGAGCAAACTACACCTGCACTTAGCAGCTCCTGCTCCCAACACATTTCTCGACTGGTTTTGTCTGCTTGGGGGTTTTGTTGCTGTTGGTTTGTTGTCCTTGTGTTTATTTTGGTTTGTTTTGGGTTTTGTTGTTCTTTTGTTTGTTTGGGTTTGCTTTTCAGAAGAATCATTGAGGCTTTTAGCATTTGCAACACCTAGTGGCAAAGAATCCCATCTTATGGGAAGAAGTATTTCCTCCTGGTTTTGTTTCTCAAGTGACATCAAACTGTATTTATTAGACCACTTAATAATCATTAATGTCATACTTTAAGCACTGTTAAGCACAGGACTTCATGAACTAATTGCATGATGAGGTATTCAAACATAACAAGTCTGCACCCAAACAGAATGAACCAAGTACTCAGAAGACTCCTTGGGACTGACCATCTCAGCAGACAGCAGGTTTGAGGCTTCTAGTAAAGTAAGGCCAAAGGAATTTCTTGGAGCAGACTTAAGAGGGCACCTAGCCTAAGACACAACTGCTTCTGAATCTTTGTGCCTTCCCTTGGGTTTTATACAGAATACTTTTAAAGTGTGGTATCTGGGCTAAAACCATCAAAATGGTGTACAAAGCAAGTATCAGAATGTGTAACTTCAGTGCTTCCACAGCACAGAAGATCCAACCAAACAGAAAGCAGGGGCTGAGCCCAAGACATGCTCTTGTGTGCTGCTGCTGCTGCATGAAATATGAAGAAAACAAAACCATACAAGGATGCTTCTTTTTTAAACAAGAAATTTCAATAAAATTGAAATGAATGGCAAATATGAACTTGCATCTTGGCGAGTGCCAAACATCTGTTTCAGAGCAATCTCCTCTGAAGTATCCACACAGTGTCCCTCAATTAGGATGAGAACAACTTGTGAAAGTGCTGAGAGTACAAGTGCTGAGTGCTCAATGCAAGGGGACTTTGGTAACATGTGAAATAACTGCTTTATTAACACTTTATAAGGCATCTGAGACATACCTAGTATTGCCACACTGTAGCAATAGACAGAAAGGGCAACAGTCAATGTTCAGCTTGGCTTAAAAAAGAAATAAAATAAATCACATTCTAGCTTGAGTGATTTACTTATGAATGCTCATATTTGTGACTGTTCTTCTCTGCAGCAGCCATGTTGATTCAAAGGATCTAAGAAGTACTAAAATAAAAAGTGAATGAGAATTTCAACATATTGAGTATTACATAAAACTAAATCAAGTTCCTCCTCTGACCTAGAAAAAGAGGAATAAAATAGCATAGAATCATCAAAGAATCCCAGAATGGCTCAGACTGGAAGGGACCTCAGAGCTCATCTCCTCCAACCTCCCCACCATGCCCAGGGACACCTCTCAACTAGACTCAGCTGCTCAAGGCCTCATCCAGCCTGGCCTGCAACACCCCCAGGCAGGAGGCAGCCACAACCTCCCTGGGCAGCCTGTTCCAGAGTCTCACCACCCTCATGCTGAAGAACTTCTTCCTAAGATCCAGTCCAACCCTGCTCTCCCTCAGCTTCAAAGCATTCCCCCTTGTCCTATTGCTGGACATCCTGATGAAAAGTCCCTCTGCAGGCTTTTAAATCTTTACTAAAAACAACTAAACATTCATCAAACATAAAAACGTTTCATGGCTGTAAAAAGAAAGAAGTGTGATGCAAAGTGACCTGCAGAGATGGAATTTCTGGCTCCTGCTGAAAGCTCCTTTGGAAACATGAAACAATGAAAAGAGAATAAAGATGTCTAGATGGAAACACAAAAAACAAAGGGCATTTCAGATGGCACCTGGGCAGCAAAGTGTAGATACCTGAACAGAAAAATCCTAGGCTGAACACAGGGTTTTTTTAACAGTTTTCCAGTGTTTTGGAAGTAGGAAGAATATCTCAGAAGCTCCTCCTCCTCTTGGCTTAATTAAATTAAAAAAAAAAAGGTTTTGTACATGAAAAGTTGGTAGAAAACTGAAAAACTACAGGAAATAAAAATTTCTTCACCAGGTTGCAACAGATTAGTTCCAGTATAACCTGAAATTTTAAGTTCCTCCAAAGTCACCCTTGCAGAACCCAGTTCAATCATTAACTTGACACTACCAGACATCCTCCTTCCAAAACACAAACTGCACACTCCTGCAGACAGCAAGAAGTCAACCACGGGAATGGAAAGCAAATGAAACCCAAAGAGGAAATGTTGCACAAACATCTGACACAAAACCGAGTACACATAAGTAATCATAAAGAGAAAAGAACTCAAGTCATTCATTTCAAATATCAAAGGACCCCACAGTAAAAACCCCAGCATGGATAACTTTTTTTCTCCTCCTCCTGAAAGCAAATCAAAGTGTGCTCTAAGTGGCATTTTCCTGTTGACCCACAAGCATTAAGCAGCACTGAGGAAATATCTGAGGCCGAGCTGCATGCAGAAGGTGCCACCTCCCAGCAGCAGCAGTGCAGTGGCTGCACAACATGCTCACCACAACACCAGGGCACCTGCACACTGTCAACCAACATGGGCTGGTGGGGAACGTTCATGGCCTTTGTGTGTGTGCAAACTGCACAGCCAAGTTCATTCGTGACCACAAAACAGCATCTGCTGTTAGCGCTGCAATGCTCTCACTGAACTTGGATCGCAACTGGAATCTGACAAGACTGCATTTGGGCCCCATTTTAAGTTAGTGCAGTAAAGAAATACTGTGCATTTCAACTGCTGCATTCATTTCTGATTCCCTGCCTTTTGGATGATGGTCATCTCAAAACTCTACAAACACCTAAGACGAAATATATTCCAATGAAAAAATGGTTTGAAGAAAGGAGTGACAGACCTGAAGATATAACTCCTGATTCTATTTTCTTATGCCTTTTAAGAGAGGTTTCAGGATTAATCAGCTTCAGTTTCTCACTGTATGAAATGAGCCAGTGGTAACTCACCCTTTTCTGCTCTTCAATATACTCCATCAGTTCCTCTCTTGTCCTTTTCACTGCTTCTTCAATTGCCTTCTCGCTTTGTTTTCGCTCCTCCATTAAGGCCTCCTTGACAATCTCCTTTTCAAAAGGACAACACAGAAGTGCAAATGTTGGCAGGATTGCAAAATGTAACACAGGCTGTCCCTTTAATAAGGACCACACTCCTTGCTGAGTGAGAGTGTTCCTCAACACACACAACTATCTGCACAAGGATGTGTAAATTCAGTCCTGCAAGCACCAAAGGACCTGCAGCAGAGCGCACAGATCCGCTCACGGCTCTGGCAACAGAAAGGTGCTGTCCCCTGGGAGCAGAGGGTAAGGACACAGTGCAGGCAAATGCTGCCCAACACCAGCAGGGCTGTCCTGGTTGCTAAGAACAACACAGAAAAGAACTTATTCCAGCTGGAAGGGAAGCACCATGACCATCTAGCCCACCTGCCTGATCCGTTCAGGGCTTACCAAAGTCAAAGCATGTTATAAAAGACATTGCCAAATGCCTCTTAAACAGTGACAGGCTTGGGGCATTGACCACCTGTCTAAGAAGCCTGTTCCAGTGTTTGGCCACTCTCTTTGTAGAGAAATGTTTCCTAACATCAAGTCTGAACCTTCTTCAATGCAGGCTGGAGCCATTCCCATGAATCCTATCACTGGACACCAAGCAGAAGAGACTGGCACCTTCCCTCTACTTGCCCTCCTCAGGAAGCTATAGAGAGCAGGGGGGTCACCACTCTGCCCCCCTTACTCCATACTGCATGGCTGTTCAGAACCCAAGGGCTGCTCTAACATCACATTAAGGAGAGTCCTAATGACACCTAATTTGTTTCCAAAACTTGGGAATTGCTAGGGACCTTCTGTGCAGAGGACTAAAAAGCAACAATGGATCCCCATTAGCATTTCTGGGTCCTCAATTATTATTACACCAAATGTGATTCAGCACTAGAAACACACCAGAGAAAGGCAGGGACCTCTTCATAAAACATCCTTATCCTTCACTTACCTAAGTTATCAGCTCAGGAAATAAATTTCTGCACCAAAATCACTGTCCTAGAACTTAAGTCCCAGCCTCCCAAATCCACTCAAAAGAAGTACTAACATGATTTAGCCATGTATTTTGTTCCCAAAATGAAGGAAAATGAAGTGACAAAGATAAGATTCCTGAAAACAAACCAAAGAACAATGTAACAGTGTCAGAGAAATACATAACAGCAAAACCCAAACCCAGAAGAGTCTTCACTGGAAGTGTTGCAACCCATCAAAGAAAGTGTCATTTATTACCTTTAGCTAGCTAATGGTCACTCATTATTCCAGGTGAAAAACCTCCTATTTACTTCTTTTCAATCAAAACCTAAAGTAGAACTTTGCTGTATTTATAACAGAAAAAGTCTAAAATTCCAAATTTGAAGTGCTCAGCTACATGGTCCCCATTTTTCTGGAGTACAGCACACATGAGAAGCATAGCAGTGAAAAATTATGATGATTGTGCTTCTATTTTAACTCAGTTTAGCAAAGAAGAATCCTGAGACAAAGGTCTCTTTCACTACAGAACTCTGGCAAGACTGCACAGAAAAAGCAGCAGAAAGTTATATATTATAGAAATAACTTTCTCATAATGATATTCTCAGGCCAGCTTAATCTGTCAAAAGCTCCCCAAATGCTGTCTTGTATTGGAATGGAAAAAAAATCCCAACACTTACCCCATTAAACTCTTACAGAACTGCTAAGGTGCTAGATATTAACATGCAGAAAATGTTACATGACTGAAATATACTTAGAATCAATTGCAGTGTGCTGACAGCCCTTGCTGTCATGGTATGTGAAACACTGCATGAGCCAAAGTCCAAATAAAAATAGAATTAAAGTCAACAAGTCTGTTAAAAAAAATGCAAGAAAACAAAAACAACCAGCAACACTTTGATGGAAGAGTGTTTTACTACACAGAGATTAAAACAGAAAAATAACACTGAAAATTATCCTTTTCACAGAATCCCAGAATGGCTCAGGCTGGAAGGGACCTCAGAGCTCATCTCCTCCAACCTCCCCACCATGCCCAGGGACACCTCTCAACTAGACTCAGCTCCTCAAGGCCTCATCCAACCTGGCCTTCAACACCCCCAGGCAGGAGGCAGCCACAGCCTCCCTGGGCAGCCTGTTCCAGAGTCTCACCACCCTCAGACTGAAGAACTTCTTCCTCAGCTCCAGTCCAACCCTTCTCTCCCTCAGCTTCAAACCATTCTCCCTTGGCCCGTCTCTAGACACCCTCAGGAAAAGTCCCTCTGCAGCCTTCCTGCAGGATCCCTTCAGGTACTGGAAGGCAGCTCTAAGGTCCCCCTGGAGCCTTCTCTTCTCCAGGCTGAACAACTCAGCTCCCTCAGCCTGTCCTCACAGCAGAGCTGCTGCAGCCCTTGGACCAGCTTTGTGGCCCTGCTCTGGACTTGGTTCTTTTCCATCTCCAATGGCAAGTTCACAGAATCAAGAGCAGTGTTAATTCTCTGAAGAGCAGACAGCTACCAATAACAGTGAAAGCAAAGCTGAGCAGCATCCTGTGGAGGCTGCAAGCAAAGCCTTCCACAACCTCACTGGGTTTCACTCTTTGCAATCAGGCTTTTCTCAAGAGCTACAAGCAGATTAAAATGAAAAGTACCCTCTTACACGTTTCATCACAAGGACTGAAAGATTATTGACTGCTTCTACTCTACACAAAGCAGTTGCCTTAATTGGGGCCTTTGGTTAGTTTGTCACATTTTTCATACTTACAAAGTAATAATTTTATAATAAAGAGATCCAAGGGCCCTCAGCTTCACAAGAAATTGAAAAAAAGCAAGGGAAGAGTGAAGAATTCAGCCCAGTCCTTCACTCCTTTTCATTGCCTCACTCTACAGCAGAAATACTGGGGGTTTTTCCTGTATTTTCTCAATACCCAGCAGTTCAGAAAAACGTGAATAATTCTGAATCAGTGGGATACTCCAGATCCCAGAGTTTCAAAAAGCAAATGCCTGTTCCTGAAGGTGCTGGGAATAGTGAGCACGTTGAACAGCTGTTCCCACCTGAGTCCCTGTGCTTTCTCTGCCCTTCCAAACTACCAGGGAATGCCAACCAGATGGAGTGAGCACAACTCCACACCACGCTCAAAGGTTAATTTTAAGTGAACACAGTAGCCAGAGCTTCACATGAGCCAAGCCTTTCACAGTGTTTTCCACATCTTCCTGGATAAAGTGGCTGCTCATGGCTTGGATGGGAGAAGAACTGGCTGATGGCCAGGTGCAAAGAGTGATGGGGAATGGAGGTAAATCCAGTTGGTAGCCAGTCACAAGCAGTGTTCCCCAGGGCTTTGGAACCAGTTTTCATTAATGATCTGGACAAGGGGATTGAGGGCATCCTCTGGATGTTTGCAGATGACCCCAAGCTGGTCTGCATCAAGAGGAGCATAGCCAGCAGGTCGAGGGAGGAGATTCTCCCCTTACACTCCACTCTGGTGAGACCTTGCCTGGAGTACTAAGTCCAGTTCTGGAACCCCTATTACAAGAAGGCTCTGGAGGTGCTGGAAGGTGTCCAGAGAAGGGCCATGAGGATGATCAGAGGGCTGGAGCTGCTCTGCTATGGAGACAGACTGACAGAGTTGGGGCTATTCATTCTGGAGAAGAGAAAGCTCCCAGGAGACCTTCTTGTGGCCTTCCAGTACTTGAAGGGAGCCTACAAGAAAGCTGGGGAGGGACTTTTGAGGGTGTCAGGTAGTGATAGGATTAGGGGGAATGGAAAAAAACTAGAAATGGATAGATTCAGATTGGATGTTAGGAAGAAATTCTTCCCCAGGAGGGTGGTAAGACATTGGAACAGGTTGCCCAGGGAGGTGGTGGAAGCCTCATTCCTGGAGGTTTTGAAGGCCAGGCTGGATGTGGCTGTGAGCAACCTGCTGTAGTGTGAGGTGTCCCTGCCCATGGCAGAGGGGTTGGAAGTGGATGATCCTTGAGGTCCCTAACAATTCTATGATTCTATGGGTGAGAGTGCTGATCAGCTGGAGGGTAGGAAGGTTCTCCAGAAGGATCTGGACAGACCGGATTAAGGGGCCAAGGCCAATCAGGTTCAACAAGGTCCTGCACTTGGGTCATTAAGAATCCCATGAATGCTCCATGCTTGATAGATTCAAGAAAACAGGGGAACCCAGTTTCCCATCAGAAGCTGAGGAAGAGCACTGCACAAATTGCATTTCAGGTGCAGCTCCTTCTTTTCTTTAAAAATAAAACCCAGTTCAGAGGCTGAAGTACATCAGCCATAAACTTGGCCTCTTTACAAGCCTTTACACACATGTGCTTGACACAAGACAGAGAATTAGAAAAGCTAATAGAAAAAGAAAATAAAGTCATTCAAGCACTCAGCTGAAAACTCACATTCAGCAATTGGGAATCACAACTGTATGACCACAAAGGATCTATCTGCAGCGAGACAGACAGGAAAACCAGGGTGCTGTACAGAGCAGGACACTCCAGGCAGTGCTTTAAAACCAGAAAGCTTCATGAGGGATTGCAGTTTCATAGGAAAATTCTGGTGTTTCCACACAAGGATCAGGTGGCAGTGCTGAATTTTATCTAGGAAATGCAACCACAGTGTGCAGTGTTTGTGGTTTTTCAGAACACAGCAACCTTCCAGTTATACTGCCTGTGGTTATGGGCTGCTCCACACTCCTGAAGGCAGACATGGGTAAAGTCTGCATGCAGTGGGCTGCTCCTGCTCTAGACTTTGCAAGCACCACATTAAAAATAAACTGATCTAATGGCAGGGATCTCTTTCCACCCAGTGCTTCCTCACACATTCAAGACTGCACAGCATTTTCTTTCCATGAGAAATGCTTTTCTTTGTCCTTATGGAATCATCATGGTCTCCAGAAACACTGGACACAAATACCTGCAAGATGGGGTTCAACAAAAGAAGAAAATGAAGTTGCAAATAATGGTTGAATATCCTCTCCAGAGAAATGTGAGTCAACACTCAATCTGTTCAAGGCAATAGGAACTGAAGAAGATCTCTGAAGAGTGAGGTCTTCTCTAGCAACAGCCTATTCGGGTAGGACTCGTGAGGGTGAAAACCCCCACCCCAAAAGGTCTTGTATCAGCCCAAAAGACACTGAACATGCACAGCAACACTCTGCTAGCCCAAGCCTGTTGCAGAAAACAGTAGCTACTGTTCTTCAAAGATTAACACTCTCCCACTCAATCAAGACCCTACAAAGCCTAATGATGTTAACAGCAAATCTGCCATTCTGCTGGGGACTGCAGAAACACAGAACCAGTGGAGCATTCCAAACCTGCCTCCCCTGTCAGATTCTGTAACCTATTTGTAAGAAGAAACAAAGAACAAGGGATCAAAGACTGATAACCTGATACTACTTTGAATTAGCTTGATTTGGCAGCACGCTCACTGCTCTCTATAGCAGAGATGAGAAGGGTTTGGAGGATGTTTAAGGAAATTAAATGAATATTATATGGCATATGGAAATCCTCCCAAATACTAAAGCACCGCAAAAGAAAGGAAAGCAATGACAACTTTGTATAGGTAGAAGATGATCTCCTAGTAACAGATACCATAGAGGGAATAATGAGAGAGAGGCAAAACCAAACTCTGAAGCAGAGATTAAAAGCAGTTTATAGCCTATTTAATAAAGAGTGATGGGAAACACAAGGTAAGGGTCTGGAAAGTGATCATTTGGTAGTACTCTAGAAGGACAAACTATGGTTGTTTGGACAGGAGGTAAAAAAAGGATTAATAAGAATAGAGGGAAAGTGTGAGCTTGGATGCAGGCTGCAGCAATGCCATTGGCAAAGATGTTTTACAGATCCGATACTTCAGTGAACCAGAGACATGCAAACAACTCTCTTCACAATCAGATCTGAAACAAAACCTCCACACAGTCCAGAGGTACAAGAAGCATGTTTGATGTTGAAGGAAGGAGAAAGTATTTCTAAGGTGGGAAAGAAGGAAGGAAAGGCTCAGAGCCCTATTGACCTCCAGGTGACAGTGATTCATTTCTAAAGAACTGGAAAGAGATTGACCAGCTTTTGCAGTACAGGCAGAAGCAATGCTCCAAGTGGGCACTGAGACAGAAGAGTCAGGCTTCAGAATTTGGTGTGAGCCAGGAGGCAGCCTTGCACAGAAAGCATGGAGCAGCCATCTGCACCTAGGAGTCCGTGGTGTGTGATGCCACCAAAGCAGCAGACCACCAAAGAGGATCAGAGCGAACTGCTACCACGCAGGGTGCCCAGGCTGGCCTTGCCAAGTTAGCAGACAGCCTGCTGCACCACACAGAACCAAGATGCAGGTTGTGCAGGTTAGAGGAAGCACAACTCGCTGGCAAGCAGCACTGCCTCACAAACAGGAGGGTTTCATCATCAAGCTGGGGCAGTATCATCACTCCATGTAGCACAGCACCCACAGGAGTAGAAAAAACAGATCTTGCTCCCTCATCATGGGAACAGCAGCTGACTGACTGCATGTTCACAAACAGTTCAGGAGGAAGAGCATGTATGCAATGCACGGGCAGACAGACAGAAAGAGGTTCTGCAAGAACAGCCTTGAAAACAAACTCACAGAATCATTCAGGTTGGAAAAGGCCCTCAGGATCACCAAGTCCAACCCAGAACCCTACTTGACAAGGTTCACCTCTATACCCCAAGCACCACATCCAAACCACCTTTAAACGCATCCAGGGTTGGTGACTCCACCACCTCCCTGGGCAGCACATTCCAATGCCTGACCACTCTTGATGGGAAAAAATGTTTCTTAACGTCCAGTCTAAACCTCCCCAGTCACAGCTTGAGGCCACTCCCTCTTGTTCTATCACTAATTACCTGGGAGAAGAGACCAACACCAGTCTCTCCACAACATCCTTTCAAGTAGTTGTAGAGAGCAATGAGGTCTCCCCTCAGCCTCCTCTTTTTCAAACTAAACAGGCCCAGTATCTTTGTACACAAAAGAAAAGAAGGCCAGAGAAGCAGACCCAGTAGGAAACCCATCCACAGGCTTCAGAGCAAGGAAAGCAGCATGCACCTGCACTCTGTGTTCCCTCTGGGTTTAGAAGGCAAGGAAACTGCAGTGCCAACAATCAAAATCCCATAGTTCTGACACCTCAAAGGGGTATGTCAGGAAATCTACCTGCAAAAGCAGCCTCACTGGACAGCAAAAGAAAAGACAGCTGCAGGATCCCCATCCATTTGCTTTTTGCCCCCTATTATCCTCCAAAGTCTCCACGGCACACCTCCAGATTTGATGTGTGAGAACAGCAAGTGGTTTTATTTACAGATTACAGGGCTAAGAAAGGAGCATTCTACAGCTAATAAATCTGTCTGAAACTTGGAGTGAGAAATAAATTTTTAGTCAAACGTTTTCCTTCTTAGCTCTTCCAACCCTCTGAAACACATCACGAGGAAAAACACCTAGAAAAATATCTAGAAAAAGAATAATTTTCAACAAAAAATGAACAATTAGTTTAAGCAAAAGCAGGAAAGAAACAAAAGCCCATTCTTGAAGTGTGCACCAAATGCCTTCATCGTCCCACTTTTTTTTTTTTTTTTTTTCATTTTGACATGACAGTGTGGAAATGAAAGCACTGATACAAGGCTGGGCAAGGGACTGGCTTGAAAGCAGCCCTGAAGAAAAGGACTTGGGGCTGCTGCTGGATGAGAAGCTCAACATGAGCCAGCAGTGAGCACTTGCAGCCCAGAAAGCCAACCAGAGCCTGGGCTGCAGCAAGAGAAGTGTGGCCAGCAGGTCAAGGGAGGTGATTGTCCCCCTCCACTCCGCTCTGGTGAGACCCCACCTGGAGTACTGCATCCAGTTCTGGAGCCCCTGTTACAGGAAGGATCTGGAGGTGCTGGAAGGTGTCCAGAGAAGGGCCATGAGGATGAGCAGAGGGCTGGAGCTGCTCTGCTATGGAGACAGACTGAGAGAGTTGGGGCTGTTCAGTCTGGAGAAGAGAAGGCTCCAAGGAGACCTCATTGTGGCCTTCCAGTATCTGAAGAAGGCTCTAAGAAGGCTGGGGAGGGACTTTTGAGGGTGTCAGGTAATGACAGTACTAGGAGGAATGGAGCAAAACTAGAAATGGGTAGATTCAGATTGGATGTTAGGAAGAAATTCTTCCTTAGGAGGGTGGTAAGACATTGGAACAGGTTGCCCAGGGAGGTGGTGGAAGCCTCATTCCTGGAGGTTTTTAAGGCCAGGCTGGATGTGGCTGTGAGCAACCTGCTGTAGTGTGAGGTGTCCCTGCCCACGGCAGGGGGGTTGGAACTGGATGATCCTTGAGGTCCCTTCCAACCCTGACAATTCTATGGTTCTATGAAATCCTTAAGATATTGAGTAGAGAAGGAATTGAGGCTTGCCAAAGCTGTCAGCAGCAGCGCTGTCTTGAACAGCCGAGCAGCCTGGTGCGGTGCTGACGAGGCAGCAGGTAGGCTCCATATGTGTCCTAGACATTCTGCTTTCACCTTCTACACAATGGCCTATCCTGCTTCATCAATTCCTGCAGAGCATTCAGCACTTCAAAGCCCACACAGTCCAGATGAGCCAGTGTTTTTCCTGACTGCTTTGATGTTTGCCAACAAGATGATGTTGACGCGTTCCAAGGTCGTAAATCACAAAGGTACTGCTGTGCAAAGACCACCACCACATGAGCCCTCAGAAGTGAGAACACATCCAATTGTCCTGAATGTTCAGATTTGCACAGCAAAGGCCACTGGGAAGTTCACTTTTTTTTTTTCCATAAGTTTTTCCTGTGAAAACTGATTTTTCTTTGTGTATCTCAGGATATTTCACTTGTGGCTTGGCTGAATTGAAACACTGCAAGCCTTAGTTTTCCTGAAATCCTTTCCCATTGCTAAGATCATTTTGCCTTGGTGCTTTTTGCTCATGTCCAACAGGAAGTGGAGTTTATGTTGGTTCTTTTCATAAATTAAAGGAGCTCTTATTTTATTTTTCCTAATTCTTTGCAGCCATCAGAGCACTGAGTCTTGAATGTATCTGCTGTGTGGATTATGGCAGTGCTGAACTCAGGCTCTTTTTCCCTGGAGAATTAGGGTAAAGGACAAGATTTTTAAACTCAAACCTTCAGGAAATGACAAAGATGAACCTCTGGTTTGAGTGCTGCACAGGAGTTATTAATTTTAAGCTATGCCATGGACCTACATTTTCAGGGCTCACCCTGCAGCTGACAGCTTTCATTTTACTTACAATGAATTTTCTTTAGAACAAAACTTGTGGGGCATAAATTCTATTCAGCTTCTTTTGCTACCTCTCCCTCCTCCTTGAGTTCACCTCATTTACATCATTTAGTGTTCAGCTTTGTGAAATGCAGACAGTGCAGGACAGCATCACAGCTGCAGCAGCTACTGCTGTAACTGGTCTACATTGCCCACTGATCATATCAGCCTTTTGGTTTATGCAGAACTGGATAGATATTCCCAAAGAATGTGTGGATTTTATTTTTCAAAGAGAAAAAGCAAGAAGATACCAGTGGAGAGCACTGTCCATGTTTGTTCACTGCAGTTTATAGCTGCACCCCAGGAGCTTCACTGCAGTTTTGAATTCTGGGGGAAAAGCTCCAGCCAAATGACCTGCTGGAGTTTCTCCTTATCTAGAGGGGGATCAATTCTTTAATCAAAAGAAGTGTTCTAGAAGAAACACATCAGTGCTCTAGGGCAAGAGTTTCACCAGGCATTCCTCTCAACACTGACAACTACCAGACAGACAAAACTTCCTTGAAGGGAGGCTGCCACTGTAAAAAACCCCATACAGTGTACAAAAATAGATCAGAAAATCCTGGAGCCAGGCCAGGCTGCATCGAGCCTGCTGGAAATATATTTTATTTCCTCATCTAGAACGACTTTTCAATGTGCTGTAAAAGGATCATGAGGTTACTGTGCAAATTAACTCCATCTTCCATCAAAGGCTCCTCAAGTCTTTCAAGCAGAGCTTATTCACCCTGAGTTCAAATGCAAATCCACTTGCCCCAAAACCAAGAGCCCTCTTCTGAACAACAGAACCCCATCACTTTTACAGAGGCACTGAGAGGTAACTCCTGTGTGGAACCTGGAGATGCTGCCAGGCTCAACCAAAGGAAAGCCTTTTCCTAACTCACACAGCTTCCAGCGACAGTGCTGTGGAACAGCTGATACCATAGAGCACATTTATCTCTGCAGAGCTACAAGCCTTCCAAGAATAGTATCTTCAAATTACCTCAAACTCCCATGCCTCCTAAGTAACTACCCCCCAGTCACTGGAAAAGTCCAAGCTGTCCTGCAAAGAAATCCAGCATTCTTTTGACTTCAATTCTTTAATTGCTGTAATAAAAACCAGAGGTGGGAGGGGGATGCTCAGGTTGCTGCATGGTAACTCACTTTGTCCCTGCTCTCACTTGAAGTTTACCTTTACTCTGCTGCTTCACATTTGGTAACAAAATATTTGATATTCATCAGGAGTTATTTATTGAACAATCCCCAGATTTCATAGAATCATAGAACTGTTAGGGTTGGAAGGGACCTCAAGGATCATCCAGTTCCAACCTCCCTGCCATGGGCAGGGACACCTCACACTACATCAGGCTGCCCAGAGCCACATCCAACCTGCCCTTAGAAACCTCCAGGGATGAGGCTTCTACCACCTCCCTGGGCAACCTGTTCCAGTGTCTCACCACCCTCATGGGGAAGAATTTCTTCCTAACATCCAATCTGAATCTACCCATTTCTAGTTTTGCCCGATTCCCCCTATCACTACCTGACACCCTAAAAAGTCCCTCCCCAGCTTTCTTGTAGCCCCCTTCAGATCCTGGAAGGCCACAAGGAGGTCTCCTTGGAGCCTTCTCTTCTCCAGACTGAACAGCCCCAACTCTCTCAGTCTGTCTCCATAGCAGAGGAGCTCCAGCCCTTTGCTCATCCTTGTGGCCCTTCTCTGGACACCTTCCAGCACCTCCAGATCCTTCTTGTAGAATCGTCTCTGTCAATGTTCAATTAATTACATTTTCTATGACCTCAACATGGATCTGGGTGAGGAGAGACTTTTTTAGGACAGGCAGAAATAACCTGCATAAAGCTTTTGGCTTTACATCCCCAAAGGCTCTCAACAAAACAATCACCAAAAGAGACTAAAGGAAACACCTGTGCCTCCCCTGCACAGCAAAAGTGAGACTTTCTTTCCTTCAAACACGTTGTTTAGAAGAGGACGGGAGATCTCACTACCTGACTACACAGAGATCCTCACTGCTTTATTTCTGCTAAAATTGCCTGAAAAAATGTGAACTAGCACAATTTAAGTTTTTTTCCAACCAAGTTCTACAAGGTTCTTCCAGTGCTTGTGTTAAAAATGGTGGAAACAAAAAAAAAAGTCTTTTATAAACTAAAGAAAATTGGTGAATAGTAAATTCCTTTTTCAAAACAAAGGATTAAAATCCCTAGAAATATTTTCTAGCCTAGAAGACAAAGGAGAAGGCAACAAATTCATGAGACTAGACACAGAGATTGATTTTCCTTCATTCTCATCCCTTAAATATTTTACAGCTACAATGTCTTGACATTGCCTTTCCCACCTTGTTTCCCAGCTCCTACTCAACTCATGGAACAGTGTCCCTGTCCCTACTAGCTCATCTAGTGTTACTCCTCAGTGTTGTACATTGATGTGCATCTTGCTGTTCTCAATTTCAGCAGCCATTCGGCAGAAATTCTTTTTCTTAAGTCCAGGGCTGTAGGTTCTTGGTCATGGTTCTCAGTGTCTCTAGCTTCCACTACCAGGGTCAATTCTCTCGAGGTCCTGTTTGTCTGTCAGATTCAGAGCATCCATTTCTCCTGCTTTGGTCTTACTCAACTGTGATACAGACCAAAATGTATTTAAAACACACAAAGTAGGTTTCTATCTCAAAGAAACTTACAAAGTTTGAAGTGTATTTGAATCTTTCCATTAATTATTCCTGAAGTTACTCACGGGTGCCACAACTGGAAGCCACTCCACCTTACCTGTTTGCAGAAGTGTCCCTTTCTGAGCTTTCCATTTTGCATCCTTACAGTATCAGGGAAGGAAAATTCCTTCTCTTTAATACTACATTTCTTTGAGGTCAAATTAGTAAAGGAAATCTCTTCAAATTAACTTACAGCAGAAAAAATTAAATTTTAACCTAAGCTGCAATGAGAGTTGCTGATGTGATAGAAAAATAAATACAAGCCCACATTTTCTTTCTCACATACAGATTATTTCCTCTGGGGAGAAGCTGAAGAAGACCAAATCAGAGAAGTAGAATTCTATTACAAAAGCACAAGGTTCCAAAGTTCTGTGTTAGTCAGAAGGAAACGTCTCTTTCTTGAAATAAGAGCACTGCTCTTCAAACTCCTGTTATGTATCTGAGAGCAAAAGATCACTTTGTTCACCCACATTCAGCTACACTCAGTTGTTTCATGACTTGGTATTAAATATAATGATAGTATCAGGTGACCACTCTGAAGCAGGAAGCATCAAGAGCTATACAGCACAGCATAAAGAACTAAATGAGGCAAAGGCCAGAGTCTGACATTTCCCCAAGGTCTCAGATGTGTATTTCCCTTTTGGCCATGGCAGGGCTGACTGGGCAGGCAATGCTGTCTAACCAACATGGACTATAATGATGGCTTAGCACCAAAACTCAGCTTTGTGCAGTTGATTAGGTTTGAGGGTAAGACTGGGAAGGGAAACAAAGTCAGTTTCCTAAGGGCTAGTTTTAGAACTTCTGTGCTATGCCATTTTAAGTTCAAATGCCAAAGGTCTTGGTTTCAGTTGCAGTTATTCAGGACATACAAGTTTTGTTACAAAATCAGTTAATATCAAACGACAACACCAGAATGAAACAGATCTTGCTCCCAATTCTTCAGCCTATAGCAGAACACCAATAAGCCAGTGACTTTACAAGCTGTTCCTCCAAGGCTTTCCAGCACCAGAAACTAAAAAAATCCAGCCTATGGGAGAGCATAAACCTAACACCTGTGCCTCTTGCTCCAGGCAGGGGCTTGCTGCCACTGCCCACTAGCTCCTGAGCCACTGCAGGAGAGGGCAGGGAGCTCCCAGTAACATGACCTCTGCCTCTTGGGTTTCTCTTATGGGGGCAAGGTGAAGCTCCCAGAGCCTCACATCCCCTGCTGGCTCTCAGCTTGCTTGCCTCCTATTGGAGCTCCACCGCTGAGTAGAGGAGGTGCTCCTGATTGTAGCTCTGATAGGTGTCACTGCTCCCATTGGTGTTAGAGTGGGGCACACCCTGCAGCCTGCCTGGCAGCTGTGCCCAGAGCAGCTCTGAGAAGCAGCATCACAGCTGGCAGATGCAATGGCCTTCTGCTGGGTGCACACCATCGCTCCCTGGTCAAGCTGGGCGAGCTTCAGCACCTTCCTTGCACATCCTTCTCTGCAAATTGCTGTGCTATGCCCAGCCATACCCCAGATGATGTCACATGCCCTGTGAGTTTGCTCAGTGCACAGCAACCAGGTCACTGTGCCCCTTCAGGGCTCCTTATAATGGTGTGAATGTCACTGCTGTTGCACTGGGAATGCTCACACCTCATCAGCCTGGTCTGATGTCTCCTGGTGGGTCTCTATGCTTCCCTGGTGCTTCCCTATCAAGGAAAACCATAAGAAACCTCCTGCACACCAAGATCTCTCTCCACTGCTGGCCCAGGCAGTTCTAGAGCAACTGCTCTGGGCCACTGACTGCTAGTTCAGGTTACAGAGCATTGAAGCCTCCTGCTGCTGCACTGGGAGCCCCTGGACAGCCTGTCCTGCAAGAGCTGCTGCAGAAGTCAGCTCATTTCACTAGCTGCCTGAAAAGGCTGCAGGAGTTGTGTTCTGTGTGTGCCAACTTCTCCCCAGACACAGAGCCTAGATGAAGGTAAATAACAGGATCTCTGTGCACTGCGGCTACCAACTCAGTGTGGTGACCAACAACAGGTGTCACAAGAAAATCCCCCCAGCACAAAGGAGACAGACACACAGCAGGTCCTAGCAAAGGTGAAATATACCTGGTTATGCTTTCTCTGCTCCTGCATGGCTTCCCAAACAGCCTGGGCAATCTTCTCTTTATGTCTATCACGTTCTGCTTCCCAGGATTTTCTTTCTTCTGCGTGAATTTTCTCCATATTTCTCCTCTCCTCTTCTACTGCTTTCAGGACAGCTTCCTGCATTGCTTCTTTTTCAGCCTTTGAAACACATCAAGCACAAATACATGACCAACACAGCCCACATGGGTGCCTAACTCATGTATATTACTTCTTCTAAGGAGACAGAGGAGCTGACAAGATGTGGGACGCAGATTTTTCACTGACGGTTTTCTGAACCATCAGCTTAGATTTACCTTAAGGTGCTACCAAACAGGTGTCACCACCAGACAATGACTTAGTTACAGAAAGCTAAAGCAAGGATCTTCAATTCCCACCTACTGAACATCTGTTATAATCAGCACTGGTTTGCTCCATGCCAAAACAAAACCCATGCAGTAGAGATGTCGGAGCAGGGACAGCTTTGGCCTCACTGCTTAATATTCACATAGAGGAATTAATTCTGGCTCTAGATACAAGTATCTACAAATACTTGTACAAACCTACAAAGCTACAAATCTACAAAAATAAGTTGAGACAATGCATAAAACAAAAGCATCTTCCCTCTTGAAGCTCATTAGCTCTGCATTCTACAAGAAGTAGTTTCACCCTTTTCCCCCCAATGTTTCTATTTAACTATTACATGAAATTATCACACCACTGTTTTCCCAGCACACACAGCTGAGCTTTTGCACTGAACTCTACACAGATGAGAGAGACTCCCATTTCCAGCATGACTGTCCTAATTTAAATGCACCTAATGAAAGAGAAAAAATATCATATCAAAACCAAAAAGTGATTACTCACTTTTAGTCAAACACCAACAAATAAAATCATTGGAAGCCTGTTAAAGTGTCAACATTTTTACATGATTTATAGAATAGCTCTATCCTTCCTGGAGATCACCATATTTAACAAATGCTAAATTAGACACAATGCTAACTATCTTATTAAGATGACCCTGCTGCCTGCTCTTCAAGGTGTATTGACACTGCTAACTCAAAGGGCATGAGCCCAGACATTCAGGCACCACCACCACCAACTCAGCTGCAATAGCACTAGTTGCTACACAGTAAATCAGGAGTTACACAGAGTGTCTATGTTGAGGCACAGGATGGGGCAGATCTGTTCCTGATTTATAGAAATAGCTGCTTTTAAACAGAGATGAGAACACAGCTTTACAAATGGAGCTAGGAAACAAGCAGGGGTTGCTGAACTTTGTGATGCCAGAGGGAACCCACAGCATGTCCCTACTGCTCAATGAGAGATACCTTTGCAGCAGCTGCCATGGCCTCCTTGCTTCTTTGTCGTTCTTCATCCAAGCACTTGTCAAGCAATTCCTGTAAATGGTATGAAAAGTTCAACTGCAACACACAACACTGGAATGGCTGGAAGTAATTTCAGCCAGCCAAAGCCCTTGGGAACGCTTCCTCTTCATGTCAGTAACTGTGACGAGATCATGCCCAAAGGACTCAGTAGTGCACTGGGTTTTGGGTAGGTAAAAGCAGTACCTTGTGCCTTTGTGACTGCTGCAGCAAAGCCTCCTCTATCTTTTCTGACAGCACTTCCTTCTCAGCTTCCAAGATGTCAAGAAGTCGCCGATGCTGTCGAGAGAAGAGGTTCACATTATTGTGCACAGTCTGCTAGAACAGCCAAAGAACTCAGCCAAGGCACTTAGGTTGGTCAGGTGCTGCTAAAATGACCCCAGCTGCATGACACACACAGCACTTCTTTAACTGATTTCTTGTCATGAAAAAAGATTGTAACAAAAAGCAGAGTATGAGGAAAGAAGCTGAAAAAAGTTACTGCATAAAAGCAAAGCTTACAAGCTTTGTAAAAATGGCCTGAGCAACACCACACTTCAGACAGCTACAGAATTCATGGCACGCTTTTTCTGCTTCCCAGTAGCAGATACAAGGAACAGAAAGCAAAGATATTTTGCTCAACCATTTGTGAGACCATCAACTTGACAGCCAGGAAATGGGAGCAAAAGAGAATGCCACTTCCTTCTTGTAATGTGAAACACTTCCTTCAGGGAGAGGATGGCCCCTGGCCAGTCTGTGTGCAGAGGTGTGACCTGTCACTGTCCTTAGTCACTACCCCTCTAACTGCCTGTCATTAAAACAAGAGCAGCATTTAAAAGCTGTGGGCTTGGCTGTAAGAGCTCAGCTGTTTCCCAAAGTTAAAAATGGTGACTGGAAACGATTGGTGCTGGGCATTTGTCATGACAGAATTCCTAGCAGGACAGTGCACTCTTGCATGTTATTTAAGAGGCTACAGATAATCACAAACTGTTAGGGGCTGGAAAGCACCTCAAAAGATCATCCAGTCCAACCCCCCTGCCAGACCAGGATGACTGAGAACAGATCACACAGGAACTCCTCCAGGCAGGTCGTGAATACCTCCAGAGAGGGAGGCTCCACAACCCCCCTGGGCAGCCTGTTCTGTCACCCTCACAGGGAAACAATTTTTCCTCCTGTTTTCATGGAACTTCCTACGCCTCAGCTTCCACCATTGCCCCTGGGCAATGCTGTCACTGGGCATTGCTGTCACTGGGCATCACAGAGCAGAGCCTGACTCCATCCTCTCAGCACTCACCCTTTACATCTTTATAAACATGAATGAGGTCACCCTTAGTCTCCTCCACGCTAAAGAGGCACCCCAGCTCCCTCAGTCTCTCCTCATAAGGAAGATGTTCCACTGCCCTAATAATTTTTGTTGCTCTCTGATGGACTTTCTCAAGCAGTTCCCTGAGGTCCATCCTGAACTGAAGGGCCCAGAACTGGACACAATACTCCAGGTGCAGCCTCAGCAGGGCAGTGTAGTGCACTTACTCCAGCAGCAATACTTGAGAATTCTTTGCAAGACCTCCAAAAGGAGAGTGTAAGTCTTATTTTAATACAAGTGTATACAACAACCATTAAACTTCTTCCATCCCTTCCCCCCACACTGGTAAGAAGCTGCCATTTCTCTTTCCTGACTTTACTGTATGTTAATCACAAGTGTCTCCAAGGCAGCAGCAAGCCCTTCCCAAATGGCAGTGCTATGTTCTCAAAAAGAGTTTTTTTCCCTCTTGAAGAATAGCAAACTTGCAGACTGCTGTATAAAATAAACCAGCTATCTGCCCTTCCAGGATAAACATGTAAAGAGGCATTTCCTTGTGAATTTCCTTAAAGCAGGGCTGCCTGGAGCAGAGAGATGCTAACGGGAACCACCTGCAGCAGGCATGGGGCAGCCCGGATGAGGCTGCAGTGAGTGGTGTGCAGCTCACTGCTCTGGGGCACTCACTGTTTGCAGCCATCAGCTTCAGCTCTCAGGGCACTTCCAGAAATCGTTTTGTCCAGCAACTCAAAAGGTGGAACAAGAAACAGGTTTCACCAGCCGAGTCACCTCCATCAACGTTACACAGAATCACAGAACTATTGAGGCTGGAAAAGACCTCTGAGATCATCAAGGCCAGCCTAGGACCTAACACCACCACATCAGCTAAACCATGCCACCAAGTGCCACATCCAATCCCCTCTTCAAGACCTCCAGTGAGGGTGACTCCACCACCTCCCTGGGCAGTCCATCCCAGTGCCCTATCAGCCTTTCTGTGATGAAGTGCTTCCTAATATCCAACCTAAGCCTCCCCTGGCACAGCTTCACTCTGTGCCCTCTTGTCCTGTCACTGGTTGCCTGGGAGAAGAGCCTGACCCCCATCTGACTACAGCTTCCTTGTAGGTAGTTGTAGAGTGCTAAGGTCCCCTCTAAGTATCCTCTTGTCCAGGCTGAGCACCCCCAGCTCCCTCAGCCTTTCCTCATCAGACTTTCCCTCCAGCCCCTCACCGTTCACTCGACCAACTGCACAGACTGTGCACAGACTCTGTTATTTCACTCTCATTTGAAGAGCAGCATAACAGAAGACAAACAAATGCAAATATTTTATTGGCCATCCCACAAATCAAAGTTTACCAATGTGAGTGAAAAGACTGCAAGTGTCTGCTTAATGTCTGCTAAGAATCAACAAGGCACTTCCTAAGGAGAGCTCACGAGAGACAACCACCTCCATCTTTAAACCCCCTGCAACAGAATGGCAGTTGTGTTCAGCAAGATTAGGATTTCTACTGCAAGGCTTGCAAAGAAGTAATTCCAGTTTCAGTCTGACCATCAGGTTAGGGCTTGGAAGGCACCTCTGAAGGTCATTGAGTCCAACAATCCCTGCCAGAACACAATCATGTCCAGGTAAGCCTTGAAAGTCTCCAGAGATGGAGGCTCCACCACTCTCTGGGCAGCCTGTTCCAGTGCTCTGACACCCTCGAAGTTCCTTCTCATGTCTAGAAGGTACTTGAAGTTTAAAAACATAGAGAAGGTGACACCTCCACTCCAACAGGTATCTGCCTAAAAGCTTTCAAGTGTTCTGGTGTTTTCAGCTAACAGGAAACAAGAGAATAGGTTAGGTTCATTTACTTGGCTTGTAGTTTTTTTGTTCAACTCTAGTAAGGGTCTCCTGACATAGAGCACTGCTGAATTAATCACACATGCTGAGCACAATGTGTGCAGAGGCAAACCTATCTCATACCTCCCTCACTCTGCTCAACAGGAGTAAAAGCTACAAAAATGATGCAAGTTGAACGAATCTCATTCAGCATTTCCACTTTACAAAGGTAAGAACTATGAACAACTTCCTTTCTCTATTAGCCAGCATTAAAGGAGTAAAAGAATAGGACTTGAGCCTCGAGGCACTATTCTGAGCTATCCAGGCACTGAATTTTGGTTCTAAAGCACCGTAAAGGCCATGTTCTTCCAGGCTTGTCTGGATGCCAGGGGTGGTAGCTGGACCTGCCCAAAGAATATGGTCCTTGCCTCAACAAACCAAACCAGGAAAGAGTGCTCAGCCTCCTGCAAGTAGGTCAACGGTGAGCTCATCAGACCTTAGATTCCTATGAAAAACAAAATCAAGCCTACTCCAGCTTTCCTGTGGAGGTTATGATGAGACAGAGCCTTAAGTTTGCAAACAAGAACCTGAGCTGTGCTGACCATCAGGCAGCATCTGTGAAGGTTCCAAATGGAAGCTGAAGCAAGGATTGCCTTTAGTTATCAACAACGCAAGAAGCAGAGAAACAATGGGGAAATGCTAAACGTGCTGGGGCTCTGAACCCAATCTGTTATGCAGCAAATACACCTGACTGACTCTTGGGGCTGAAGTGCAAAGTGATGAAAATTACAGCTAAGGATCAGAAAAGAAAAATCAAGTCGTGCCCTGGAAGTCCAATGGGCGAATCAGTGGGAGGCCAAAACAAACCTCAGTGAAAACCCCACTGAAGTGCAACAGGAACATCTGCAGCCAGTGTAGGTTTGCTAGTGTGCACATTACATTGTGCATCTTCTCCTTGGGGCACAGCAGAACACTGCAGACACTCCACCTCATCTAAAGACCTTCCCCCTAGCTACAGCAGACTGTATCAAATGCATCATTTGAACCTTTCTGACAAAGCTGTTGCTTGTTTCCTGTTATTCCTTAGGGAGAGCAGGGTTGAGAGTGCAAAACTGTGCTGTGTAAAAGTTCTGAGGAGCAAGGGGTCTCAATGAGGCACAAGGATGTCATTGCCAGTCAAATAAAAAACCCCAGATGTTTTAGAGATGCAGTGCTGCTAAGGGGGCAGAAATGCTCCTGTTCCTGCCATACTCCCAGCAAGATGCTGCAAAGTGGACAGAATTGCTCCTGTTCCTGCCATACTGCCTGCAAAGTAGCAGGAGAGAGTCTAGAAGAGCCTTCTGAAAAAGTCAACTTAAAACAAAAGGCATTCAAAAATAGGTTATAATGTTTTCCTCCCTGCAAGAAGTTCTCTAGGCAATGGTTCCAAATGAGAACTGTTTGATGTAGGTTCAAATATAAATACAGAGGTCTTGTGGTTTGTCTTGATTCCTGTAAAAAAAAAGAAATCCAAAATATCTATCTTTTTTTTTTTTTTTTTCCTGGAATGTGAGTCACAGAAGACATTGTAAACAGCTTTAATCACAAGAGAAACTAGTCAGTCCTTTTGTTGTTGTTGTTGTTATTTTGTAGAGTAGATATAGTTCTGGCATTTTTCTTTCAGGTAAGCATCTTTTGAAGGATAACACAGGCTGTAATTCCTGAAGGGAATGCAGTGATGAAGGATATGACCTATTTTACAGCTACAACTACTACTAACTAAAGCTAATTTAGTATGGTTACAATTCCTTGCATATTCCTAATAATCCTAACCAGCATATTTAAAGAAAACAAAAAAGCAAGCAGGATGTCTCGCAGGGACTGAAATGCTGTTAAAGAACTGCAGGTAGTGTCTCCCTGGGTCCTGCTCTGTTCCATTTGGAAGGTGTGAGGTACAGGATGTTGTCCACAAAGGAAAGTGCAGTTCACCTGCTGTAACTAAGAGGCAGCCAATTTGCATTTCAGCAAACTGGTTCCTTCACAATCCTGAATACACCATCATGCACAGCTCACCAAATGCAGGATGTATAAATGCATGGTGTTAACTGCTACTCAGAGCTTCTGTTCAAGCTGTCAGATCATCGTTCAAAAACAAACCAGCAAACAGCACCAGGGAACAATCAAAGCTATTCCCACTCTAAGACCAAATAGAAAATAAAGCTTGCAGGACTTGTAGTCTCCCTGCAATGAAATAATGCTATTGCGTAGGTTCAGAGATCTTTTATCTGAGGGAACAATCCTCACACATTAGTGAGATGAAACAGTCTTCTAATGGCAGCCCCCTGAAAAGCCAGGGTGTGAAGACAAATGTGTGCCTAATGCAGGATCACACAGAATCACAGAATTAGTGAGGCTGGAAAAGACCTCTAAGATCATCAAGTCCAGCCTATGACCCAACACCATGACATCAGCTAAACCATGCCACCAAGTGTCACATCCAAACTTTTCTTAAAGACCTCCAGTGATGGTGACTCCACCACCTCCCTGGGCAGTCCACCCCAGTGTCTAAATGCACCCTCAGCTCTAGCAACAAAGACCTGCTGAATTGCTTAATCTCATTAAACACCACTGTAGTCAGCAGCTTAACAGCAAAAACACAGGTATAAGACAACTTTATTTCCCATCTCCAATAGATACAATTTTTTAGCCTTTATAATACATGGACATAGAACAATCTCTGTCTCTTTAGGTTCAGGAAAAATTATCTTCAGTTCTGAGGGGTGACCTCATTGCTGTCTACAACTACCTGAAGGGAGGTTGTAGCCAGGAAGGGGTTGGTCTCTTCTCCCAGGCAACCAGCACCAGAACAAGAGGACACAGTCTCAAGCTGCGCCAGGGGAGGTTTAGGCTGGAGGTGAGGAGAAAGTTCTTCACAGAGAGAGTGGTTGGCCATTGGAATGTGCTGCCCAGGGAGGTGGGGGAGTCACCATCCCTGGAGGTGTTCAAGAGGGGATTGGACGTGGCACTTGGTGCCATGGTTTAGATAGGCATGAGGTGTAGGGTGACAGGTTGGACTTTGATGCTCCTTGAGGTCTTTTCCAACCTTATTGATTCCGTGATTCTGTTTAGCAAACACTTCAGCACAGCACTCATCAGCAGCAATGGTGAATGATTTGGGGAGGCTTTTGAAGAATTCATTGGTTCCAAGATCTTCACCTATCTGAATGAGAACTCTTCTTCACCTGCAGAGTTCTGCCTTCCTGCCTGGCTCTCATGAAGGAATCCCAAGAAGGAATAACAGAGGTCGTGGGAAACCCTGTCTGTGTGCAAGGAGGGAGCTGACCTAACATAAAACACACAGCTACAGCACCCTGACTCTGTCATGTTAGCCAAACATGCCCAGGCCTACATCCTATTCAAAACATTATCCACCTGACTGCCTCACCAACAGCCTCCTGGTGCTGTGCAGAGGCCAGCCACGTTTAACAGCACACCCTGTTAGAGGGCAGCTGCACCACTGCTAAGCTGTCTCAGCCCAATGACAAGTTCTGCTAACCATAACTGGTTTCCTACACTGTCCTCACTATCTGTGGCATCTGACTGCTTGGCAGTGCAAGGTGGAAAAATCACTCTGAAGAATTCCAACATCTGTTACATATTTCCACTTCCTCAAATTATGACTTATTACTGCATGGCTCAGCTGCAGCTTTTTTTGCCAGTTTGAGGTCCAAGCAGCTAAGAAAGCAGCAAAATGTTACTAAGAGAAAGCTGAGGAATCAGCAAAGCTTCATTAGACCAGGAAAGTTAAAACAGTGAAAATATAAAGAAAAATTATAAAAATGGCAATAAAAGGACTCAGTCTGTGCTTGTACTCAGGCCTCCACACAGCACTACACAGACAGCACATGGAGGCTATAATTTAAGACATCAGAAACTGAAATGAAACTTGAAGCATTTTGCTTCATTGCTTGCATAAAAAAGAAGCTACAAAAGGCCATCCACCAACGAGAATGCTTTGCTCAGAAAGCAGCTATAGCAATTCAGATTATGGAAAACCCACAAACATTGAGCTCCTAAGGATAAAGAGAGATAAAGAACACATGAAGAAAAAGAAGAAAGTGTTGAGTAGCCCTTCTGTCTGTGTGTGTGTGTGTTCACAAACTCACAGAAACATTCAGGTGGGAAAAGACCCTCAGGATCACCAAGTCCAACCCAGAACCCTACTCTACAAGGGTCACCCCTAAACCATATCCCCAAACACCACAGCCAAATGACCAGTGAAATGAGTTCTAACTTATTTCACAGCCTGCCCTGGTTTAAAGGTACTCTGCTCTAACAAGCTGCCCCTCAGCCCCCTCAGACTGGGAGCAAAAGTGACACAGAAAGCCCTGTGGGCCAAGATAAGGAGACTGGGGCTAAGACAATGGACACTTACCTTGGCTTGTTTCACAGAAAAGCAAAAGCAGCAATCAGCCATAAGATGACCCCTCCCCACCCTACAAGCCTGCAGCCAGCCCAGAAGAAAGGACCTGATAAGCAGCACTCAGGTGAAGACAGTTTGTGCTGATGGGCTGCTGGTTCCCTCCTGTAGATGAAGATGATGTCACCTATAGATGGGCAGCACGCTGCAAGAGCTCAGATGTAAGGACCAAAGATGAACTGCAGAAACTAAAACAGAATGGAAAGACACCACACAGCTCTCAGATCTGCTCCAACAACAGTTTGTGAGTGAACAGAATCTGCCAGTGGAAAATCCATTACACCCAAAAATCCTGGCCTAAGAACTCACACCTGTCTGCTTGATTAGGCTTCAAACCCCCAGTTTTATTTTACAATTAAAGGTGATAAACCTTGAGGGAGTTGAATGAGAAATGACTTGGAAGCCAATAAACAAAACACAGAACTTTTTTGGATCCAAAGGAGTATTAAATGTGTTAAATGCAGACATGATGTGAACTGGGCCCTGTGCCATGTCCTAAGGTGCTTGCCTGCAACCCAGAGCAGGTCCTTTAAATTGTTTGGTTCTCCCCAGGTCCATCTGTACCTCTTGAACATGTTTCTGCATTTCTGACCCTATCTTTTGGTTTGTGATGCCAACATAACAAGTCACAGGAGCAATATTTTTGCTCAGTCTGTAAGCACAATGTCCCAGAATGCTTCCAGATTTCATGAGCTCCAGTCCTTTCCAACACTCAGAGATTGATAGGCTAGCAAACAATATGTTCATTTCAAAACTCAACCCAACTTCATCCATACTTGCTTTGTAGGCCGAACTTTATGGTAAGCACTGGATGACTGTAGCTCTGTGCAAGACACTCCTCCTTGGGACAATCCCGAGCACCAAAATAGGCTGGGCAGGGACTGGCTTGAAAGCAGCCCTGAAGAAAAGGACTTGGGGGTGCTGCTGGATGAGAAGCTCAACATGAGCCAGCAGTGAGCACTTGCAGCCCAGAAAGCCAACCAGAGCCTGGGCTGCAGCAAGAGAAGTGTGGCCAGCAGGTCAAGGGAGGTGATTGTCCCCCTCCACTCCGCTCTGGTGAGACCCCACCTGGAGTACTGCATCCAGTTCTGGAGCCCCTGTTACAGGAAGGCTCTGGAGGTGCTGGAAGGTGTCCAGAGAAGGGCCATGAGGATGAGCAGAGGGCTGGAGCTCCTCTCCTATGGAGACAGACTGAGAGAGTTGGGGCTGTTCAGTCTGGAGAAGAGAAGGCTCCAAGGAGACCTCATTGTGGCCTTCCAGGATCTGAAGGGGGCTACAAGAAAGCTGGGGAGGGACTTTTGAGGGTGTCAGGGAATGATAGGACTAGGGGGAATTGAACAAAACTAGAAATGGGTAGATTCAAATTGGATGTTAGGAAGAAATTCTTCCCCAGGAGGGTGGGGAGAGACTGGAACAGGTTGCCCAGGGAGGTGGTGGAAGCCTCATCCCTGGAGGTTTTTGCAGCCAGGCTGGATGTGGCTCTGAGCAACCTGATGTAGTGTGAGGTGTCCCTGCCCATGGCAGAGGGGTTGGAACTGGATGTCCTTGAGGTCCCTTCCAACCTAAAAATTCTATGATTCTATGATTCATAAGGAAACTGATTTCTTCAAACTCTTACACATTCTCTTGTGTATTCCCTTACACACTCCCTGTGTTATGCAGATCCTTAGACACTTAATGCTTGTTTGTACCAAGTATTCACTGACAATGTCAAAACACAGACACAAAACATTTGGAAAATGGAGGAACACTTCTAGTGGATTTTTCATGTATTTAGGTCTGACACACCCCACAAAATTAAATAACCAAACTATTATCCTTTGTGTTTTCAGTAAAGTTGTAGGTAGCAGCAGTAATCAAAGGTTAACCACTGCAATGTGAACCTCTTCAGGATGCTGATAGGAAATTAGCTTTTGAGGTTTTAAATTACATACTAATGTTCATTATTATTTTGATTGGAGAGCTGTCCTTCAGTCAAACCCAGAGCTTTTCAATAACAAACCCAGTCTGCAGTGGTCAGAGAGCCCTCAGTAACTTGCTGTGCCTCCAAACACCTGCCATGCAGCATGGTGCTGCTCCAGTCACCCTGAAGAGCCCAAGCAGGCCTCTTTATGTCAGTCTATTTCAGAACATCTGCAGTTCCTCAGAGCTGGCTTTTATTGGCTGACATAAGATTTCTGTGAAATGAAAATAGGTTTGGCCAGCAGATGTCTGTGTCTACCACCTGAGCCACACCAAAACATTTGAACCAAAATTGTGACCAAATCCCACACCATCAAATCTTGCATTTGACTGCACCCATTAAAAATAACTGAATGCTTTCTACAAGACTACAGAAAGTGGCAGCAGTCAAAGGAGTAAGAAATTAATTACTCTGAGACCTCTTCTCTCTTCTTGAATCTGTTCTAAACAGGATTAACTGTTACAAACCCTCTTTGATCCCCCAGACCAAGAGCCATCATTTATTTTGCATTTTTAAATAGGTGTTCACTGATGTGCTAAGGACATAAGGTGAAGACTGATTCTCTTCTTCGGTCGTCATAGAAGTTAATGTTTTCCCAAACAGGGAAGAGTTGAAACTAAAAGAAAAAAAAAAAACAAAAAAAAAAAAACATCACAGCTGCCTGTCTGTGCAGATCCATACCTGAGCAGTGAGAAGTTCTTCACACTTCTGAGAATGCTTTTCAATGGCCAGCAGATACTGCTTGGCAAGAGCTGCTTCTTGCTGCTCCACTGTGGACTGCAGCAGCGCCTGCAAAGGGAAAGCAGAGCACATTCAGAGGTAGAACTGCTATGTGTCGGTGCCCTAACGCTTGTGTGCAACCAGATTCTGGAATGCTGTTATGGATCTGGAAAGCACAGCTACTGAAGTACCTTTCTGTGCACAACTACCTTGCTCTCAGTCAGGACTGGTGGGGTTTTGGACCTGAGATTTCTTCGGTGCAGCCTGCTCGAGAGGCAGCGGTGGAGAGCAGATAGAGGAGAGTGTTTCTGTCAAGCACACCCAGCCGGGAGGGACCACACACGAAGAGCAGCGAATGAAAGCTGCCGAAGGGGGGGAAAAAAGCCAGACAGACTTCCCTGGCTGACAAAACTCCACATCCTCTCGGCACAGGGAGAGCCCCCATGGGCCAAGCATGATCTTCACAACCACAAGGCAAGTAAAAGCAGATGGAAATTCTGAGTCATTTCAAACATAAAAGAGCACTCCCCCACCCCCCCGGGGAAGTTCACACCCCAGGGTAAAGCAGTGCAAATCCAAGTGTGGAAAGGCACAGTACCAAGACAGTAACAACAAAAAACGAGGGTACAGTTAGGAACTGGTGTGTGAGCACAGGCACAGGACTGTATTCACATGCACTTGTGTGAGCACGTGTGCACACATGTATTCCCAAGCACTTGTGTGTGAGTACAGGCACAGGAGTCTATTCCCAGGCACAGGAGACTATTCCCAGGCACTTGACTTGAGTCCTGCAGAATTTCCAGCACCTGACCACAAGAAGAGAAATTCCAACCCATGCAGCCAGGTGAAAAAGCCCCAGGTATGATTGGAGGCATTCCCCTCAGGCTTTCCAAGGAAGCAGGGCTACTTTGAGCCAGGATTTGCTCACGTTCTGCCAGTCTTTTCCCCCAGCATTATCAAATATTGATGTCATGTTCCCAATACTCCTGGAGTTATTTACACACTGTGTAGCAAACTCTTTTTACCAAGCAATAAACAGGGTGAAGAAATGACTGCGAGTTCAAGCAGACACAGGTTTGTAGAGAACAGAACCCTGGCACAGCTGCAGACCCAGACAAGACTCTCATCTTTCAAACTATCTGTATTTTAGATATTTACTGAACAGCACAGAACACACAGGAAACAGCCTTTACAATACATAAAACCCAAATATATCTGCTGGCAATTCTGAGCCACCTCCCCACATTTTCCACTCATTAGCCTCTTCTGCCCAAATCAGTGCTCCTCAATATTGCACCTGGTGAGAACAGGGAAACAGTCACCAAACACTGGGGAAATGGGGGAATACCTCAGGTGGATTTTTCATGTATTGAGGCCTGACACAGGCCAGAAAAACAAAATAAACAAACTGTTACCCTTTGTGTTTTTGGTGAAGTTGTTGCCAGCAGCAGTACTTGAACTGGGTAAGGAAATTGCATGGCAGTGGTTTTCAGCACAGGTTCAGCAATTCAAAAGGTAAGAAATGCTGCCTACCACAAACCCAACCCAAATGTCACAATGTATTCACTGCAGGGCAGCAGGCAGCCTGAAGTTTACTTTCCAAAAAAGCCAATTTCTTTCCAATTACCTTTAGTTCTTTTACTGACAGAAATGAAGGCAACCAAAACCTTAACACACAGAAGTTACACCTCTTGGAGAGTGAAACTTCCTCTGCTAAACCTTGCTGTCTACACAACTAACAACTGCCACACATCACTGGCACAAACTAAGTCGTCCTTCGGGGTAAGGGGTTTTTCTTGCCTGAACTGTTCTGACAAGAACTGTTTCAAATAACTGGCACAAATGAAAAATAGAAAATAATAACCTGGTCTTAGGGAGAAGAGCACCAGAATGGTCATGAGGCAGCAGTGTCCTTTCTCAGCTTCCTGCTCCAACCAAGGGCTGAGTCACTGTGCACTTTGCAACTTGTAAAATTTGATTCGACAGCATAAAGAGCTTCCAGTTTCCAAGGAATTAATGATTGTTCCTTGGCTGGCATGTGGAGTTTGATACATTTTAAATGTATTTTTTATGATTATTTTCTTTGGAGAATCCATCCATTCCATATTCAGAAAGAAAAGCCTTCCCTTTCCGCCATACACACTACTAACATAGTTAGTACCACAGAACTGATCCTGGATTTAACTATCCCACTAGCTAGCTGAGTGAGCAGAGAGAGAAAAAGCATCCCCTTAAGTGGCACAGGACTTCAGAGAGAGCTTCCAAGATAACCAGCTATGTTAATTACTAATTAAAATCCCTTAATATACTAGTTACCTAATTTACTAAACTTAGCTACTCACCAACAGGTGTCTCTAATTCCTGTAGTCACCTCCTTCAGACAATGGCACTGAAAGTCTTCAGACTAATTGCTCCTCTGAGCAACTACTGCCCACTGGTGAAGGATCTCTTTCCTCCTTACCTAATCACAAATGGGCCCTGGAGGGCTGATGTTCCATAGATCTGTGGCCACTGACCTAATACCAAGCTGGCATTCATGAAGCAGTCTCCTTTGAACAGTTCACTGAAGCAGAATGCAGCCTGTGGCATCTGCTGTATGGAGTACTGAGGGAGAGCAGGGTTAGACTGGATCTTAGGTAGAAGTTCTTCAGTACCAGGGTGGTGAGACTCTGGAACAGGCTGCCCAGGGAGGCTGTGGCTGTGGCTGCCTCCTGCCTGTTGAAGGCCAGGCTGGATGAGGCCTTGAGCAGCTGAGTCTAGTTGAGAGGTGTCCCTGCCCATGGTGGGGAGGTTGGAGCAGATGAGCTCTGAGGTCCCTTCCAGCTTGAGCCATTCTAGGATTCCCTGAAGTTGAAGGGTAAGATTTCAATATGGGTGCTCTTGACAATTAATTTGTTCTTCTATATGTTGCATAATGAACTTCCTGACACAGGGTGGCAAAGGTCATGCTGTACCCAACAGCCAGTTACAGGACTGTGATGACAAGAGGTGCCCACACACAACATGTGGATCTGTTTCTACACTCCTACCACATCTGCTGCCTCAGTCTATAGTTATCATGGTCAAAAGGAAGGGGCAGGTTCAGATATTCAGGAGGTCTTTACGTTTATCAAGTAGCCCTTACTGCTTCTTGGCTTCTTTTTCACTTCCTCAGCTCAACACTTCTCACAAGCCCCGACTACCACTGCCCTTAACCAGAAGTGAGGTTCCTTTCTAGGTCTCTCCTAGAGTCAAAGTCATCTCTTTCAGGCAGCTACCAGATCTCCTTTACCCATTTGTCATTCCCTTGACTTACAAAAACCTTCTGCCTCCCAAGCAAGTCCTTGCAGCAGGGAACAGTTTAAAGGGCCATGGCACCTTAGACAGCAACTACTGAAAGTGGCTTGCTTACAATTGAAGGACAAGGCCCTGCATAAGCACAAGACTGAGCTGCAGCTATATGACCAGAGTTCAGACCTTAGCACATCATCATTTGAGCTGATGCCTTTCCACAGGTGAAAAAAAAAGACAGAACTGACAAGGCTGATGTACAAAATCAACTCTAGTTCAGTGTAATAAAGCAAGTTTAGTGACATCCTTCCTCTGATGCCTGAAAAGGAAACAACATGGCCACAGCTCCAGCTACTCAGAGCAACATACATCCATAGCTGTTTTACACTTCCTTTGTCCCCATATCTCATCTGACACTTTTACCATCACTAAACTGGGGGGGGAGAAACCCAAACCCAACATTTACCGAGAAAGCCAAGAATTAATGTCTACACTGATGTTGTTCTATGTTGTATGGTTCAGTTATATTTAAATTATAATTAAATTTCAACTTGGCATAATCTCAGCCAATCAAAGCTAAAATTTGGTTACGTTTGAAGCCTCAAGCTTTTATCTATACTTCTTTTGGCTTCTAGAGCAATAAAAGAACATTACAGTAGGAAGTAGCACTGGGAAAGGTATTAAGGGGAAGAAAAGTGTGCCAGATCAACACATCTATATTTAATTCCTCTAAACCCAGAACTGCTTCCAAAAATTACACTGACTTAAGGTATCCAGTGGGCTTTATTTGACCAGAATAAAATCTCTCCTATTTTAACAGTTTCTCTAGCTCAGTATTATCATTTTTAATACAGGAAGTGAAGATGAAAGAAGTGACAAGGAGCTCTCAGGATGGATCAGCACACCTTCATACCCCTGCCCAGAATCTCTCAGGGATCAGATGGATTGCAGGCTGACACACAGCTCCATTTTCTTTCTTTCAAGACCAAATTAAATAAATTATCATATGCTCCTCTCATCAGGACTACAACTGGTAGAATTCGACCTAAAAGGACCATCAGAAGTCTGCACTCTGCTGAGGTCAGAGGTAGCTTGCAATTGACAACAAACTGGGATCTCAGTGGAACAAACCAAAAGGTTGAGCTGAGTTTCCTGCACTGTTTCCACTCCTCATCAGAGTCTGATACCCAAAGCTGAAACACAGCTTGTGCTGTCACATCTTCTATAGCAATTCCAAAAGTGCTTCTGTAGAAAACTCTTCTCTCAAACTGTTCTGTACAAAAGGTCACCATGTTTTGATGTGCATGAGGGTATAAAGAAGCTTCATGGTCTCACTTCCCAATCTACAGTGGGCATTGAATTTTGTCTAGTGTTTCAAAATAACACATGTTTGAACCAAACACAAGAACAGAGCAATCTGTCTTGGACAGTATTACAACTCCAGCTTTATTTTCAGCCTCATTTGCTATACTAGAAATGATCAACAACTTGGTTTGAATCCTATGCTCCCTCGAACCGCTGGACACACTCCTCTTAATGCACCCCAGGATCCCATTGGCACTCTTGGCCACAAGGGCACATTGCTGACCCATGGATAATTTGTTATCCACCAGGACTCCCAGGTCCTTCTCCACAGGGCTGCTCTCTCGCAGATCATCTCCTAACCTGCACTGGTGCAGTTTATTCTTCCTTCCCAGATGCAGGACTCTGTACTTATCCTTGCTGAACCTCATTAGGTTCCTCTCTGCCCAGCTCTCAGTCTGTCCAAATCTCACTGAATGGCCTCACAGCCATCAGGTGTCTCAGCCAAGCCTCCCAGCTTGGTACCATCAGCAAACTTTCTGAGCAGACACTTTGTCCCCTCATCAATGTAACTGATGAGGATGTTGAACCCAGCACTGATCCCTGGAGGACTCCATTAGTTACAGCTCTCCTGGTTTTAGATGATCTTCTTTTGTAATGAAATCTTTGACATTTTCCTTTGCTCATTACAGGGCAAACTTTCAGCTCAGAGCTCCATTAGTGACAAACATTTCTGAGAGACAATGGAATGGCTCCCAGGTATCCCACACTTTGCAAACCCACCTGCTCTGACGTTCTGGAAAGCTGGAAAACCTGACCACCTAGCATTGAAAACTGATAGCCAAGACTCTCACTGCAGGAAAGGCTGCAAAGGGTCTTGCAAGTTGAAGCCCAGTGCCATAAAAGGAGACATCTGATTCACACAAGCTGGCTTTTAGAAGACTAAATAATTGCATAAAGGAATCTAAGGAAAAAAATGCCATCAAGTAAATCCACCTGCCTGTAACCTCATCTCCTTGAAAGCTTCCATTAGAGGGTATTTTGTATGGTGAGCAATCTAAACAAAGCAGATTAAAAACCTTCACTTGTCTATTTACACAACTCTGACAATTTCAGAACAAAAGCTTGACTAAACAAGCAGAGCACAAAACCCTCATGCTGCTTGTGGTAAATCTCCTCCAAGGTGACACCATCCCACCAGCACCCTTTCCAAGAGCTACATTTACTTTTCTCTACTGTAGTTAATTACAGGGATAAAAATGTAAAAGAACACTGACATGAAAGGCAAAAATTAAACAAAATTGGGTAAACCTGAGAAGGGGAAACTTGGCCTCCAGAGATCACCAAGTTCACTTTTCATTTGCTTTCTCATGGTTTTCAACACAAATTTTTGCCTGTGCTGTGGACTATTTATTTGTTGAAAGAAGGGTAAGAATGCAGGATGCTCAGCAATGGCCAGGGATCTGAGGGCTTGGGCTGCAGTGCCTAATGGCCCCTGTTAATGGACTTCCCAGCACATTTGTCAAGTTAATATTGCAAAGACAACTGCAATAATTCTCATGGCTTTGGCGCATTCAAGTCCTTGAAACTGGATCAGTCACTATCTCCCTTCTTGTGTAAACTCCCTTTTCAACACTGTTGCTGTATTAAAAATGACCAGTCACAACAAGGGCAGGAACTGAAAGGATTTGGTCTTAAAGTGGAGTGTCTAGTGTGCTGAGGGATGCCATGGCAATGAGAGATCAGTGTGGAGTGAGATATTGTCCCTTTTATAACAAACAATTCCTCACAGCACAGAGCAGTGGTTATCAGAAAGTGTAACTCATTTTCAAGCACTGAAAGATGCAGCAACAGAAAGTCTGCAGGGAGCAGCAATTAGCTGTCAAGTAAGATAAGGGTGAGGGTTTGGTGACTAACTTGGCAGCGCTGCAGGCAGAAGTGAAAAAGTGGCAACTCTCTTTTTCATTTGTAGGAAAAGAGAAAGGCACTTCCACAAACTTCCCAGCAGGAAGACTCACCTATGCCAGCAATACAGAAACCATTTCTGTTCACCCTAGAGTTTCAGTTCCTCATTTAGAATGTCTGGGGCTTGAGGGGTTCTGAGGATTTTCTGGGGCTCACCATGAATGGTTCCTATTTTCATACAGCTATCCTTACACAATCAACATTGGGCATCACATTCACTCACACTCCAGCTCTGCTTGGAGCAGCAGCACAAAGCCATAACTGGCTGGTGTCCGTGAGGGCTGCTCATAATGCCAACAGCACCTACCCTGAGCCATCAGCAAGCACTGCTTTGGAACAAAGTAGCACCTGATCAAAACCCAGGGAATGCAGAATAGGCCTCTCCTGTCATCCTGAGGAATAACTTGCTGCATCCAAAGCAGCATGGCCAGAGATGGAGAGAGAGGATTCTGCAGAGGGACTGCTTGCAAAGGCCTGCAGAGACAGGGCAAGGAACAATGGTTTGAAATGAGAGAAGAATAGATTTAGATTGGATGTGAGGAACGAGTTCTGCACTATGAGGCTGCTGGAATACTGCAATAGGCTGCCCAGGGAGGTAGTTGAGGCCCCATCTGTGGAGCTACTGAAGGTGAGGCTGGACAAGGCTCTGAGCAACCTGCTCTAGTAGAGGATGCCCCTGATGACTGCAGGGGGGTTGGACTAGATGACCTTTGGAGATCCCTTCCTACCCAAACCATTCTATGATACTGTGATAAACTAAAGAATGGAGAAGAGCAAGCTGCATGCATGCAGAATTCCACAGCAAAGCCCTGAAACCTGTGCCGTGGGTACCTGGGAGGATGCCTGTGCAGCAGACACAGCATGCCCAGCTGCTCAGCCAAAAGCAGCTCACATTGTCAGCATAAACCTGGCAAAACATCCAAGTGTGGCTCCCCTGGAGCAAGGCTTCACCTCTTTCAGTCTGATTGGAATTCTTAGCCTTACCTACTCCTCCTCCTAACTGGCTCAGTTTGTGTCCTTTGTATTTCTTACCATTCCCACAACAGCACAAACCCCACAGACTGATCCTGCCTGGTAACACCCAGCTCTCCCATCCTACCAGCTGAAAGCAACTGGGAACAAGGTGAGAGACAACCTCCAGATTCAGCTCTTTCATCCTTAACTCCTTCTCTTAGTGCTGTGTGGATAAAACCCCCATCAGTTACTCTGAGGCTGCTTCCCTCCAAGTGCAGTTTGAGGCAGAGGAGGTCTGAAATGGGGCTGTGTGTTGAACAGTCAAACCCAGAGTTCACCACAGCAGCCTGAGCATTTTTGGTTTGTTCTGGTTTTAAGTTTCCTTACTGAAAATGGCTGACCTACTTTGTCTGAACTTCCCCAAAGTGCAGTGAAAAACATGCCACACAACATTGCAGCCCAAAGAGGCTGAATTGGAAGCAACAGAAAAGATTTGTGAAATGAAAGGAGGTTGAGCAACCAGAACAAGCAAGGCTAAAGCAGAGACTGCCTGTAGTGCTTGCTTGTTATTGTCATGCTGATGTTATTAGGAAACTGGGGTGCCCTGGCAGCTCATTTACCTTGAATTCTTCCACAATCATACTCAAGGCTTCATGTCCAGCTTTCCTCATGTCTTCTAACTCCTGCTTATGCTTTTCCTGTACAAAAACAGGGAAGGATTATGCACAGCACAGGCAACCAACAGACAGCATTTTAATGAGGAGAGTAAAGACCATTTATTTTCCTCATTTGGGGTATCTTTCATGCAGAAATGCAGACATCCTGGCTCTTTAGATATTATCTACATGCTCAATTCAAGTTAGTCCCAGTACTGAACTTTATTAGACCTGACACAATTCTAAATCCTTCTCCAAATACTTTTTAAAATCCCTTTGTCACTCTGATTTTTCTGGTTTCTGGCATACCTGTCTGGCAGCACTTCAAAATCACTCCCTTAGCAAATGTTAGTTAGAGCCTATATGAAGAAAAATGTTGGAATGGACTGGTTTCAGATTCAGCTTCCCTTCTACTCATGACATAGATCCTTTCTTATTTTCATTCTTTATTCCTAAGGTTCTTGCCTAAGATCTCCTGAACGTTTTTCCAATAAAGCTCTGCTGGTTCCTTTGTTTTCATTCATAGCAGTATGTAAAAATAACACCCACATGAACATTCTCATAGCTGTGCCAAACCAGTAAGGCTCAAAGGTTGTAGATGCAAAAAAAGTGCTGAGCCAGAAAACTTTTCACAGCACAAGACTACAGAATTAGTACAAGGAGGGAAATTGTGATCCAGTGCTTAACTCCAGAGCTTCACAAATCATTCACAGAAGCATTCCTGTGAGAAGTGAGCATCAGGGGGAAAAAAGCTGTACTTGCTAGAGCAACATATCCTGGGTTCACACACATGAAGGATTCTATAGAAAGAGAAGGTCAATGGTCAATAACTATTTCAGGTGGAAAAACTCCAAAGCAACAATATCTAAGCTGAAGGGAAAGCATTCAGTGTTGAGAAACCCCCCTGCAAAGCAGGACCACCTAGAGCAGGTCACATGCCCAGGCAGGTTTTGAAGATCTCCAGAGAAGGAGGCTCCACAACCTCTCTGGGCTCCCTGCTCAGGGCTCTGGCACCTTCACAGTAAAGTTTTTTTCTCATGTTGAGGTGGAATTCCCTGTGATTTAGTTTACATCTATTGCTGGGCATCACTGGAAAGAGCCTGGCTGCATCCTCCTGACATCCACCCTGCAGATAGTAGACATCAGTAAGATCCCCTCTCAGCCCTGATGATTCTGTTACTGAGCACTGAAATCACAGAAAAACTGAGTTAGTTATGATGAGAATTACTCCCTGTTCAGTTTTGGGCCCCTCAACCCAAGAAGGATGATGAGGGGCTGGAGCACACCCAGAGAAGGGCAGTGAAGCTGGGCAAGGGTCTGGAGAGGAACAGCTGAGGAAACTGGGGTTGTTTAACATGGAGGGGAAGACCTCATGGCTCCCCACAGCTCCCTGAAAGGAGGCTGCAGTGAGGTAGGGGTTGGGCTCTTCTCCCTAGTAAAAACTGATAGGACAATAGGAAATTGCCTGAAGTTGCACCAAAGGAGGTTTAGGTTGGACATCCAAAGAAACTTCTCCATAGAAAGGGTTCTCAAAGCCTGACACAGGCTGCCCATGGAGGTGGTTGAATCCCCATCCCTGGAGGTGTTCAAAAGAGGCAGAGATGTGGTGCTGAGGGATGTGGCTTAGCACCAGCCTTGGTTGAGGTAGAGAATGGCTGGACTGGATGTGAAGGGGCTTTTCCAAGCCAAAGGACTGCATGGTTCTGTAATGGTGATTAATCTACACACTAGAGTGTGCTGTTGGACATGAAATACAGAGGGGTCACCACTGCTCTAGTGTGGAGGGTGAGCTCTCCACAGCACAGACACAGGAGTGCCTCCAGGCCTACAGCAAAGGGTTTGCACTTTGGTCATGCCACCAGCATCCTAGCGGAAGCTACAGCTGAGAACCTAAAGATGAGGGAGAGCATTTTTATGGGAAGGGAAAAGCTTTCAGAACTGCCTCCATAACCCCAAGAACAGGCAGTGTGCACAAGGGCCAGCTCAGCACAGGGACCAGGAAATGGCATTTATTTGGTACCAGTCAGTATCACTGCTACCTGGCTTACACAGCGAGAGAAGGCTTGGGGTGAAGGCAGAGATGAGGAAACAAACTCTCATGAGCAGCTTCCTAAGAGAGCTGTGAGGATGCTTCCTGCTGAACAGAGGCAGGGTGCAGGTTGTGAGTTCCTGTTCTAAGCAGGCAGGGATAGTTTTCAATGCCCCAAATGTTCCATTCCATACAGCAGTGATTTAAGTTTGTTGCAGCATGTTCCAATTGGTTGAGCTTTTCAAACACTTGCATTAATCAGCTTTTTGGTCCAGGCTTTGCTGCCCTGCCCTCCATTGCTAATGCCTTTTTGCTGGCAATGAGGAAGGCCAGATTGGAGTAAAATATTCCAAAGCACTCAGCCTGGGGAGTATCCCCTGGATCTGAGTTATTACTGCAGTGACTGGGAGTGGGCTATTTATTTTTCTCAGTTTTGGACCAAGTATTAAATCACAACATCACACAATCCTTCAGGTTGGAAAGGACCTCTGGAGGCCACCACGTTGAACCTCCTGCTGAAGGCAAGAGCAGCACTGAATTCAGACCAGATTGTTCAGATTCTTGTCCAGTCAGACCTTGAAAGTCTCAGAGAAGGGAAATGTCACAGCCTCAGTGTCTGAAACATCCCAGCATCCCAAAAACAGGGCTTCTCCTTGCACTAAGATGCAACTTCCCATGCTTCAATTCATAGACTCATAGAATTGTCAGGGTTGGAAGGGATCTCAAGGATCATCCACTTCCAACCCCTCTGCCATGGGCAGGGACACCTCACACTACAGCAGGTTGCTCACAGCCACATCCAGCCTGGCTGCAAAAACCTCCAGGGATGAGGCTTCCACCACCTCCCTCAGCAACCTGTTCCAGTGTCTCACGACCCTCCTGGGGAAGAATTTCTTTCTAACATCCAATCTGAATCTACCCATTTCTACTTTTGCTCCATTCCCCCCAGTCCTATCACTCCCTGACACCCTCAAAAGTCCCTCCCCAGCTTTCTTGTAGCCCCCTTCAGATCCTGGAAGGCCACAAGAAGGTCTCCTCAGAGCCTTCTCTTTTCCAGACTGAACAGCCCCAACTCTCTCAGTCTGTCTCCATAGGAGAGGAGCTCCAGCCCTCTGATCATCCTCATGGACCTTTTCTGGGCACATTCCAGCACCTCCAGATCCTTTTTGTAACAGGGGCTCCAGAACTGGATGCAGTACTCCAGGTGGGGTCTCACCAGAGCAGAGTAGAGGGGGACAATCACCTCCCTGGCCCTGCTGGCCACACTTCTCTTGCTGCAGCCCAGGCTCTGGTTGGCTTTCTGGGCTGCAAGTGCTCACTGCTGGCTCATGTTGAGCTTCTCATCCCCCAGCACCCCCAAGTCCTTTTCTTCAAGGCTGCTCTCAAGCCAGTCCCTGCCCAGCCTGTACCAGTTGCCCTTACCCAGCTGCAGGACCTTGCATTTGGTCTTGTTGAACCTACTGAGGTTGTCATGGGCCCAGCTCTCCAGCCTGTCCAGGTCCCTCTGGATGGATCCCTTCCCTCCAGCCTGTCCAGGTCCCTCTCGATGGATCCCTTCCCTCCAGCCTGTCCAGGTCCCTCTGGATGGATCCCTTCCCTCCATCCTGTCCAGGTCCCTCTCGATGGATCCCTTCCCTCCAGCCTGTCCAGGTCCCTCTCGATGGATCCCTTCCCTCCAGCCTGTCCAGGTCCCTCTCGATGGATCCCTTCCCTCCAGCCTGTCAAGGTCCCTCTCGATGGATCCCTTCCCTCCAGCCTGTCCAGGTCCCTCTCGATGGATCCCTTCCCTCCAGCCTGTCCAGGTCCCTCTCGATGGATCCCTTCCCTCCATCCTGTCAAGGTCCCTCTGGATGGATCCCTTCCCTCCATCCTGTTAAGGTCCCTCTGGATGGATCCCTTCCCTCCATCCTGTTAAGGTCCCTCTCGATGGATCCCTTCCCTCCATCCTGTCAAGGTCCCTCTGGATTGATCCCTTCCCTCCAGCCTGTCTGCTGCACCACACAGCTTGGTGTCATCAGCAAACCTGCTGAGGGTCCACTCAATGCCACTGTCGATGTCACCAACAGAGGTGTTAAACAAGACTGGTCCCAGGACTGACCCCTGAGGGACTCCACTTGTCACTGGCCTGCTCTTGGACATGGACCCACTGACAGCCACTCTTGGGGTGTGACCACCAAGCCAGTCCTTTATCTGCCCAGTGGTCCATCCATGGAACCTGGACCACACCAGCTTGGAGAGCAGGATGTGGTGTGGGACAGTGTTGAAGGCTTTGCTCAGGTAAATTACCATTTCCACTCATCCTCCTGCCCTGCATCTCTGCACAGCCTGCCTGCCTCTGCTCTTCTCCACAGCCTTGTAGGCAACGGACATTCTGCTTCCCCTAAGCCTTCTGCTCCCCAGGCTGAGGTCAAGATACACAATGCCCACTGCAGTCCTCTCATCCACAGCCTAGATGCTTCATCACAGAAGGCAGTCAGGATGCTCAGGAAGAATTTATCTCTTGGTAAATCCATGCTGGCTGTTCCCTTCTCCATGTGCCCGGAAATGGCTGCCAAGAGCACTTGATTGTCCCAGGGCCCAAAAGCCTAGCAAGCCTGGATTCCTACATCCCTTCACACTGGGTGTTTTCCACTGTTATCTCATTGTTTCCAGGACAGACTCTTCCCTCCCTCACTCTCCCTTTCCCTCCAGTGACAGCAAAGCCATGGCTCTCATCTTTCACATTTTTTTCAATGGACACCACTAACTCTGTCTTTAATCTATTCAATATGCTGCAGCTTAAAACAACAACAAAACAAACCCCCAAATTAAACACTACCAAAACCCCCCAGCAATCAAAGCAGACCCAAGGCCCCACCGTAAAGCAGACCCAAGGCCCCCCCAAAAGATCAGAGATCACACTTTCCTGCCAAGAAAATCAAAGAGCAGGGCAAAGTAACAACGGCAAGAACCCTTCTGCTGCTGAAAAAGTTAAATGGATAAGAAAAGTGATTCCAGCTTGGGCACTAACACCACTTTCTCTGACTCTCCAACCCAAACCCATCCATTTGGCAGCCCTCTCTGGAGTCCCCCAGCCCCTCTGCAGGGGCCAGCTGGCAGGGCTGCAGCAGTAGGCTCACACTTGCCTTGTTCTACCAGACAAATTAAAATGCAAATAGATTTTACAGGGCTGCAGTGCTGGGCTGTGTTTGACAGAAAGCTTGAGCTGTGTTTAACTTTGTTTTGAGACTCCTTGGTGTTCTGCACTAGGACAGACCTCCCAACGAGTGGTTGATCCAGATGAGAAGAGTCCTGATGAAGACACATTCTTGTTGTGAGCAGCTTTGGAGGGCACAGACATTGCTTCCACTTGGCTAACAAGTGACAGCAAAGCCTGCTGGAGTGCAGCCTTCCCCAACTGGATATGCACAGTGTGTAAGAGACTGCAGACCACAGTTACAAATCTAAAGTAGTGGAACACAGACTAAAAATACAAAAATAGCATCAAATTACTTACTAATAGAGTTTCTCCCTAAAAAAAAAAAATCCTACTGGGTTTCTATTGTGCAAGGGAAGACTCATCAGCTGTGACAGCACTTGGTATAAGATGAGATAATTGAACTGGTGGTGAAAGAACAGCCATGTGCTGAGAGTTTATGAAATCCTGTCACAGGAAGTGCAGCATGGATCAAAGACCTGCTGCTATTCCATGAATATTCAGCTCTCAAGAATGCACAAGGCAGACAACACTGATTTAAGAAGGCCCTCATCCATGTGAGAGCCATCTCCTGGAAGAGTGTGAAATGGGAGATCTCTTCAGCGTGCTCCTGCTGGCTGTTACAGCAACATTACAGAGAATCACAGAATTATTGAGGCTGGAAAAGACCTCTGAGATCATCAAGGCCAGCCTAGGACCTAACACCACCACATCAGCTAAACCATGCCACCAAGTGCCACATCCAATCCCCTCTTAAAGACCTCCAGTGATGACAACTCCACCACCTCCCTGGGCAGTCCATTCCAGGTTGATTAAGCACTTTCTGTGAGGAAGTGCTTCCTAATATCCAACCTAAACCTCCCCTGGCACAGCTTCACACCATGCCCTCTTGTCCTGTCACTGGTTGCCTGGGAGGAGAGCCTGACCCCCACCTGACTACAGCTTCCTTTCAGGTAACTGTAACTCTAATAGCAGTTGCCAGCCATTTGCTTAGTCTCTTATTAACCCACTGCTGCCCTTTGCTGTCTCTGCTCATTGTAGTCACATATGGAAGCATTACAAATGTGAAAATACTGCAAGCTCTGCTCACCACTGACATTTTAAAGCTAGGTTTATTTAGATGAAAAGCAGAGCTTTTTGCTCTTCTCTTTCACACAAGCATAAATGTGACCACTCTCCATTGTCCCCCTGTGGTCAGTTGCTGACACTATAACAGAGGCTTGGAGGTCTGCCCCTCTGATCAGGAGCAGTGATTATCACTCCCCTTCCAGTCTTCCACTCAGTGCTATCAAGGCCAGGTTGTTGCTGGTCCAGAGCACACTTCACTTCAACATGCTAACCCAGCTCAAACAGCTCTAAGATGCTCATGTTCCTAACTTGGGTTTCCAAGTATTTTTCTTATCTGAAAAAAAACAAACAAACAAGCAAACAATAAAAACCCACCAAAAAACCACCCACAATTGTGAATGTCTTACTTGAAATAATTTTTGTAACAGCAAAGCTGCAGCAACACAACTGACAGCCCTGGCTGGGGCAGGAATCAACAGGAAAGGATGAGACCACCCAAATGACTGCTTAGCTGACAACGATCGATGACATTTTCTCTCAGAACTAACTCTTGTTTTATATGTTGTTGTACTCAAATCCTAACACAGAAAATCCATGTAAGAGGAATCATGTCAGTGCACACCTGCAGCTCAGGATGCCAGACTCAGTTCAAAGTCTTACCCTGGGAGCCCCCAAAGCTCTGCCAGTCATGATTACTGTCTGCTTTGAAGCTTCTCAAACCAGCAGCACTAGCCACCAGCTGTTTCTGCTGGAAAAAGAAATGCTAGCAAGGCAGACATCTGTGCTCTGTAGCTGCCAGTTACTCATTGTGTGGCCACAGGTGTTGACCCTGGTGGTGTAGGAGCCAAAGGAGCTGGCATTAGAAGCTGTGCCAGCAGAAGGCATCCAGTGCTCCAGTCCCACAAAGGGAATTCTGACTGTCAGCTCTCGGAAGCATGACTCCTTCACTCTGGTTTGGCTCTGGCTGTATCCAAAGAGGAGCTACAGGAGGTTTTCTGCAAAGGGTTATGACCCTTTCATTGCCATTCTGTAAAACTGCAGGAGCTGACTCAGAGGTGTGATGCAGCCCTAGCAAACCCCACCAGCATCTCTGCTGCCTCCATGCTTCTCCTGAAGCCAGCACGTCGAGCTACAGCCACTGACCGCTGTCAGGAGCGCAGGGTGCCCATCACCTTCAGCCCCTGGGTACTCCATCAATCAAAAGGCTTTTAAGGAAAACTTCTGTGTCCAACACAGCCAAGCACACATTTCTTTCATTGAGTGGGATGTTACATGCATTAAAAGCCTGGATGATTATATTAACACAAGTTGTAGGAAGCACAGCAGCCAAGAGTCCCGGACACATTATTACAGCAGCTCTGCAGTAAAATGGGAAACAATGCAGTAGCTGCTTAAAGACCATCAACAGAAGCAAAACAGTGAAGTTATGATGAATCACCAAGAAGAAACTTTTGAAATGCAAGCCTGTCAGACTTTGTCCTGCTGTAACACTGGAAGAAGACTGAAGATTACAATGAAAGACTCATCTTGCACATGAGACTTCACACTTCTCTCATGGACAGTGCTGACTTACAGAGGAAGACACTTTAATTCCATTCTCCAGCATCTAATTACACTTTGCAGATTTTTATTATGCAGCACAAACTATTCCATATTCCAGTCAGCCAGTGCCTAAATAATTGTCTACAGCTACACCAGATGTGAAGTCACATCTGCTGTGGAAAGGGGTTTCACAGTATCACAGAGGTTGGAAGGGACCTCAAGAGATCATCAGGTCCAACCCCCCTGCCAGAGCAGGATCACTTAGGGTAGGCTGCACAGGAATGCATCCAGGTGGGTTTGGAAAGTCTCCAGAGAAGGAGACTCCACAACCTCTCTGGGCAGCCTGTTCCAGTGCTCCCTCACCCTCCTTGTAAAGAAGTTTCTCCTCATGTTGAGGTGAAATCTTCTATGTTCAAGTTTAAACCCATTGTTCCTTGTCTTATCACTGTGAACCATCCAAAAGAGCCTGGTCCCCTCCACTTGACACCTACCCCTCAGATATTGATAGACATTGATCAGATCCCCTCTCAGTCTTCTCTTTGTTTGTTTGTTTACTTCTCAAACAGATCAAGGTTGTGTTCTGCATTACAGAAATGGACTTATGCTAGTGGGTATTACACCTAGACTGCCACTAATGTCCAAAACCAGGACTTCAGAAATTCTTCAACCTCCAAAGGCTTAGGAGCAGGCCTGTAGATCCTTAACTCTACCCAAAATCCTCCTGAAAAAGATGTAAGATACTACAAGAAATGAGTTACCTGGAGTGTCCTGTGATGCTCTTGATGTGAAGTTACTCTTTGTTTTTTTTCCTTCAAGAAATCCATTTCCAGAACACTGTGTTTATCCAGTAAGTGTTCCAACTCCTAGAAAATTTGCAAAATTAAACATGGGCAGTTACAAATACTTACAAATGCTTCAAATCCAGATGCAGTTATTGCCTGCAGCAGGTTTCATTTCTGAAGATGGTGACATTTGCCATCATACAGAGAGATACAAGGTGGTGCCACAAAGCTCTGCCTGCAGCCTTTACGTGGAGACAGTATTTTGAAGTGTAAAGTGTTTAAAATCAAGGGCAAATCCTGTGAGCAGCAGCCAAGGATCCCTGGTTTGGTCTAGCCTACAGAAAAGGAGGCTGAGCATCAATCTCACCACTCTCTACAGCTTCCTGAAAAGGGGAAATGCAGAGAGAGGTGCTGGTCTCTTCTGCCTGGGATCCAGTGATAGAAGGCATGGGAATGGCTCCCAGCTGCACCTGGGGAGTTTCAGCCTTGGCATTAGGCAGTACCTCCTTACAGAGGGTGGGCAAACACTGCAACAGGCTTCTCAGACAGCTGGTTGATGGCCCAAGCCTGTCAGCCTTTGAGGCATCTGGACAATACCCTTACTTATATGCTTTACCTTTTGGTGAGTCCTGAGGTGCTGAAGCAGCTGGACCAGATGATTGCTGTAGGTCCCTTCCAACTGGCACTATTCTGTTCTAATCATTTTTATATCTGTGCTAGCTTGTTCTGTCTGTCTGCATTTGAAAAGCAGCACATTAAATGTGCTTTTAACAAAGGGTTTGACTGAAAAGGCAGAAATAGCATCACACAGAGGCCTCAGGACCTCTACCTATGGCTCTGAAATCCAACCCAGTTTCAATATGCTGTGATTTCACAGGAGGCCCTTCTAGAGGAACCAGTCCAGAGGAAGGAGAAGGATACTCTGACACCTTCACAACTACTTGCTACACGAAGAGCTCAAGGTTTTTACTGTTTCTCACTGCAGCTGCTGCTCCCACCAAACTCATTCCTGCTCTACACAAGCTGCTGGCACCCTTTCAGCTGCTCCAGATCAACGATTTCTGCAGCCAGGCAGGAAGGTAGAATAGAAGCAAAGGGGCTGCCAGAGCACACTACAGCTAATCAAACAGCAGCACAACTGAGAGGGTCATGAGGAGGACAGAAAGAGAAGGTCTGCTTAGTTCAGCCCTGCTTTGGGATGAAATAATAAAAACAGCTCTTGAGATTCAAAGTGTTTGGTTCAACTGTGGAGACAGAAAATGGTTGTGCAACACTTGAGCCCAAAGCCTACCTCTCAACTATCTCCTCTTCAGCCTGCAGCTGTGCTTCCCCTTCCAGCCCTCCTCTGCACACTTAATTCCTAGCAAAACCAATCCATTCCTCTTCCCCTCTAGTTACTCATCCTTAGTTTCATTTCCAACGAGCCATTTCCTCCTTCCCTAGCACACCTTGATAGTTACCCAGGAACACTTCTAAGAGCAGCTGAAACTAAACTTGCCGTGCTGTGCCTCAGGGACCTCCTGGTAACTCTGACACGCACCCACAGTCCTGCCTGCTACTTCTCACATTCAGGACAGAAGGAACATGAAGAGTTTAGTTACCAGAGCTCCCAGGACAAAAAAAAAAGAAAAACAAAAAAAAAACCCAAAAAATCCCACACAAACAAACAAAAAAACCCCAAACCAACAAACAAACAAAAAAAAAAAAAACCCCAACCACACACAAAAAGAAAAAAAACCACAAACAAAAGGAGAGCAATGTGTTGTATATTCTGCTCACACTTTCAGCTTCAGTGACCACACAGAAAACACAGGAGAAATCACTCTGCCCTCTAACCAATTGGCTGCATGTTAAGAAAACTTTGTTTTTTCTTCCTGAAATCTCAGAAGAAATCAGCCCAAAAGAGACACCAGGCATTAGCAGAAGTATTTGAGGTAAATTTGGCACATTTCTACAACAAAATGCATTGCAATTCTCTGCCAGCTCCAACTGTATTTGGCTGCTACATAAATGCAAAAGGTCTTCATTAAAAACGCTTTCCATACCTTCTTGATTTTTAGCTTTTCTTCTTCAGCAGAGCACAGCTTGATTTCTGGGTTTGCACCAGGCTGTTGGAGAGAGCTCTTTGGTTCACTTGTTCTCTGTGTTTCAGCATCAACCAAAGCTATGCTGGGTGTACCTGAAGTCTTGTCCTCAGCTGCATTCAGAGAGGTAACTCCAATATCTGCTGGAATCTAATTTGTGTGGGAACAGAATGGCAAAGGAAACAGTCAAGACAGCTGACCACTCCAGGTCAGATGCCATTTCAGATGCCAGCACAGAACCTAGGAACTGTAAAAGAAAGCTGGGGAGGAACTTTTTAGGCTCTCAGGTAGTGATAGGATTGGGGGGAATGGAATAAAGCTGGAAGTGGGGAGATTCAGGCTGGACATGAGGAAGAAGTTCTTCCCCATGAGAGTGGTGACAGCCTGGAATGGGTTGTCCAGGGAGGTGGTTGAGGCCCCATCCCTGGAGGTGTTTGCAGCCAGGCTGGATGAGGCTCTGGCCAGCCTGATGTAGTGTGAGGTGTCCCTGCCCATGGCAGGGGGGTTGGAACTGGCTGATCCTTGTGGTCCCTTCCAACCCTGACTGATTCTATGACTCTAAATCCTGTTCCTCTTTGACAATACTTCTCTGAAGCTGGCCCTGCACACACTGATACTGAGGGAGTGCTGGCCAGAAAGAAAACACAGAATGGCTGGAGGTGGAAGGGACCTCAAAGATCAGCCAGTTCCAAGCCCTCCATGGGCAAGGACACTTCTCACTAGACCAGGTTGCCCAAGGCCTCATCAAGCCTGGGCTTAAATGCTTCCAGGGCTGAAATCTCCAACAATGGAACAGTAGCCAGTAATTCTAGATGGATTGTAGAAGCTCAACATGAGCCAGCAGTGTGCACTTGCAGCCCAGAAAGCCAATCACTTCCTGGGCTGCATCAAGAGAAGTGTGGCCAGCAGGTGGAGGGAGGTAATCTCCCTCTCTAACCATTCTGGTGAGACCCCACACCCGGAGTACTGCATCCAGATCTGGAGCCCCTGTTACAGGAAGGATCTGGAGGTGCTGGAATGTGTCCAGAAAAGGGCCACAAGGATGATCAGAGGGCTGGAGCTCCTCTCCTATGGAGACAGACTGAGAGAGTTGGGGCTGTTCAGTCTGGAGAAGAGAAGGCTCTGAGGAGACCTTCTTGTGGCCTTCCAGTATCTGAAGGGGGCTACAAGAAAGCTGGGGAGGGACTTTTTAGGGTGTCAGGTAGGGATAGACCAAGGGGGAATGGAAAAAAAAAAAGCAAAAATGGGTAGACTCATATTCAATGTTAGGAAGAAATCCTTCACCCTGAGAGTGGTGAGACACTGAACAGGTTGCCCAGGGAGGTGGTAGAAGCCTCTGGAGGTCTTTAAGGCCAAGCTGGAACCTTATCTAGTGTGAGGTGTTCCTGCCCATGGTAGGGGGATTGGAAGTAGATGATCCCTGAGGTCCCTTCCAACCCTAACAATTCTATGATTCTATCATTCACATCAACCCTGATCTCCTTGACTGCTTTTCAGAAATCCTTTAGGAGAAGGCATTAAGAAGGGGGATGACACAGATACTGCAGTTTCCAATGAGGTCAAAATACTCAAAAGATGTAAAAAAAAAAAAAAAAAAAAAAAGAAGTGAAATTGAATCTTCTGCCTCAAAGCATCAGGCAAATAAAGTCTCCTTGGACTAGCCATGACATGTTTTCACCCAATGCAGCCTGCAACCAGCAGCTACAGAAAGGGAACCCAAAGTTTTTGTGCTCCAGCATCTCATCTTGAAGCTCAACCAACAGAGTTACATGCCCACAAGATCCCATCAGTGACATTTGGGTGGACTACAGAAGTAAAAAAACTGAGTTTCTGGTGTGTACTCTACAATCCACAGCCCCCAACCAGAAGGAACACTGATAACAAGCCCATATTTTCCAGAAAAGCACAAAAATAAATGATATGAAGTTTAAACTATTTTGTGGTATAATTAACAAAAGCCAAAGATTTTCTTAGCTTCCTTGGGAAAAAGGCAAAACCTTGTCTGCATTGCAAAGGAACTTCAAAGGTAAAAGCTGGTCAGTTAACTGCAACTGCCACTTCTTCCACAGCAATTTGAAAGCCAAGAGCATTGGAGATGTGGTGGTGAGAGGAACAGCTCAATGTGCTTATGAAGAGAGGTTGACTGATCTGATTGAATCCTTTCATTCCAAGCAGACACCCAAATAACAGATTGACTCTTCAATAAGCATCTCTCAGAGGATTCAAAGGAACAGGCAACAGCTGAGACCCTGACTGGACATGGATACCAGAGATCCAGCAGGCAGAACAGCCAGAAGAAAGTGGCACTTTGTGCTTTGAATTCCCCCTCTGGAAGCAGCCAAGAGAAGCTCGGGGTGCCACCTGAGATCAGAGTCTGCTCCTGCCAAAGACTGTCACCTTGGAACCCAAAACAGTGACCTCTCTAGCATGAAAAAATGAGGCCTTTACCATGACAAAAGAGCTTGAAGAGTCTCTGGAGACACAGTTATAGAAGAGGGCAGCTCTGCTAACACCCTTCTCTAACAGAGGTAAGAATCTTTCATTACAGCTTTATGTCCACCTGTAGTTTTATCCAAAGTGCAAAGTTTGATCTTCAGTTCAAAATCATGTTAAAGGATCTCCTCTCAGGCCCCTTTCTTCATTCAGTAACACCTCCTAATATCATTTTTCAGTCTGTGTTATTCCCTGCACTACAGTAGTTTATGGAACCACAGCTCTGTCAGTAGATGACCAGAACAAGAGAAGAACTGAGAGATGGCCTGCAGCTGGGATTTGCACAGAGGGATTTTCCACAAGTAACAAAGTCTATTCCTTATCTTCAGTAAGGTCATCTTGCCAGGAACAGAATTTACTTATCAAAACAGTGTCAGACAAGAAGATGAAGAGCTTTCAGCACAGAAAAGTGCCCCAGCTGCAGCAGACAAAAAACAAAGCATTCCTCACACCCACGAAAAAAAGCCCCAAAGAACACAACTCCTAAATTTCCAAGAAATTGTCTTTGGTCCCATTTGCATCTGGGCACATCTCCACTCCTCACAGGCTTCCCCCAGCACATTAGGCTGAGAATGGACACAAACCAGTAATGAATTCATTACTGAGTCTGAACTAGCCCCAGTCTTTCTGGAGTGATGAGCATACAGGTGCTGCTCAAAGGAAAAGCTTTCTGCTATATGAGAGCTGAATCTGCTTGCCAGAAGATCTAGGGAATGTTGCAGCCAGCACAAAGAAGGTGGCAAAGCTACACTGGCAGAGAGGGTGAGGGCAGAGAAGAAACAGGGAGAGTCTTCCAACATAAGCCATTCTGTGGTTCTATGAATAACTTGTTCAAATTGGTGTCACTGCAAGTAGTGGTAATAAAATCTCACTGAGGAGGGTAAACCATTTCATTCCTGTCCACAGATATCTCCAGGCAGAAATCCCTTTCCTCCCCTTGCTCACCTGTTCAGTTAAAACCAAAACAATTTCATCCCCCTAAGAGAAACTAAAAATCACTTCTCAGCAGTGCTGCAGCCTCAAGGAGAGATAAAGATTGCACAGCTTGGACTGTGTCAGACCACAACAAGACAAGAAAAACAACTCTAAAAGTAGTGGGATTAAAAAAAATAAACAAAAAACAGACAACAAACTTAACATTAATTAGGTAAAGATTAAATGTTAAATCTCTAAGCCTAAAAGCTCTTGGGAACACCCACAAGTATGCCATCTACACACACCTGGAATCTTTGCAGTGTGAAGAGGAACAGCTCCTGCTGTTGTTCCCTAGCACTACCAGCATGCTTTTAGCTTTGAACAGCTCTTTAACACACAGACCCCCTTGCAGTCCACACCAAAGCAGGGGGGTGGGGTGGTGGGGTGGGTGGTCTGTTAGAGCATTTAAACACCTGTTTTACTTCAAAGATTAAAACTATTTTACTTCAAAGATGCATCCTAGACATCCAGGACTCCTGTGCTTTTCGAAGGCAATTCCATCTATGTTTGCAGAGCAAAGAGATGTGCAGAGCTAAGACACTGAACACACCAAGGTCCCCTTGTCAGCTGGGGCATTACCTGTTCTTCCACAGCTGCTGGGTTTGTAGCACTGCTGGCCTTCTGGAGAGCTTTAGCCACGTTATCACTTGATACACTGAATGAGTCAGAAGGAACCAAGGAGGCAGAAGGCACAGAGTGCTCCAGAAGAACATCAGGAGACATATGGACTTCAGATACTAATGCAAGGAACAGAACAGAAAATGCATGCACAGTATGAAGAGGCAGTCAAAGATTTACTGTTTCTGAAACCTGCACTGAAAAAAAAAAAACCACAAAAACCAAAAAACAACACCTCTACTCCAACTCAGCATTGTCAATGAGTAGCAAGTTAATTCATAGAGTCTGGTAGAAAAGAAATAATCTTCTTTCCCAGACAAAAAAACACAAACAAACAAACAAAAAAAACCCAAACCAGCAATAAGTACTAAATTTAATTGAAGATACAAAACTTCATTCCTGTGCTTACATTGCTTTTAGCTCAGTGTGAATGGAAGGCTCCACTCCACAGAATGAGTGGCTCCATTAATAGCTATCAATTAACACTCAGTACCACCATGAGTGCTGTAAGAGCCTCCCAAGGCATGCACAGCATTATGCAAATCCGTGGGGCTTCAGTCGTTTCCTCAGCAATTTTCCCTTTTTTAGCTTAGCAAATTTCTCAGTTTTCCCCATTCCAAACCCAACACTTTTCATCACTGTGTATGCAGATCAGGGATTCACCAATGAGCTGCATCTCCCCAGCTAATGGGCAATGAGCAGCAGGATCAGCAGGCAAATGCTCCCTAGTGCTGAAGCTGACAGCAGCTGCTGTGGACTCCAGTGAGGATGAAGGTCCCCCCTGCAGGGAACACTTGGCTGCTTCTCCACACACATCTCTCTCAGCAGCACAGCACAGAGAGGAAGGAAAACCACTCAGGTGCATTTTCAAGATGGCTCCTTACAGTTCACAGCAGAAAGCTTTTCCCCAGGTTTTATTCTTCCAAAGCCAAACTGTTCTAAGAAATAATTAGTTTAGGATTCCAGCTTCTTAAATCCAGAGCCATATGGAAGTGTAAATTTCATTTCTCAGTTTCTTGTTTAAGCAACACTTAAAAAAAAGCCTCCAAATACTTACAAGCTGCAACCATTTAGCTGAAGCTCAGAAACAAACATTTCAGCATTCAGTGACTACACAACATAAAAGGTCTGGCTTGGTTTGGGGTTGGTTTGTATTTATTTGGGGTTGGTTTGTATTTATTTGGGGTTGGTTTGTATTTATTTGGGGTTGGTTTGTATTTATTTGGGGTTGGTTTGAGTTGGTTGGTTGTGTTGGCTTTGGGGTTTGTGGGGTTTCCTTAGTTTAGTTTGCTTTGCTTGCTTGTGGGGTTTGCTTCTTGCTGGCTTGTTCTGTTTTATTGGGGGTTGGTTTGCTTGTTTGTGGGGTTTGCTTCTTGCTGGCTTGTTCTGTTCTGTTGGGGGTTGGTTTGCTTGTTTGTGGGGTTTGCTTCTTGCTGGCTTGTTCTGTTCTGTTGGGGGTTGGTTTGCTTGTTTGTGGGGTTTGCTTCTTATTGGCTTGTTCTGTTTTGTTAGGGGTTGATTTGCTTGCTTGTGTGGTTTGCTTCTTGCTGGCTTGTTCTGTTTTATTGGGGGTTGGTTTGCTTGTGTGTGGGGTTTGCTTCTTGCTGGCTTGTTCTGTTTTGTTGGGGGTTGATTTGCTTGTTTGTGGGGTTTGCTTCTTGCTGGCTTGTTCTCTTTTGTTGGGGGTTTGCTTGTTTGTAGGGTTTGTTTCTTGCTGGCTTGTTCTGTTCTGTTGGGGGTTGGTTTGCTTGTTTGTGGGGTTTGCTTCTTATTGGCTTGTTCTGTTTTGTTAGGGGTTGATTTGCTTGCTTGTGTGGTTTGCTTCTTGCTGGCTTGTTCTCTTTGGTTGGGGGTTGGTTTGCTTGTGTGTGGGGTTTGTTTCTTGCTGGCTTGTTCTGTTTTGTTGGGGGTTGGTTTGCTTGTTTATGGGGTTTGCTTCTTGCTGGCTTGTTCTCTTTTGTTGGGGGTTTGCTTGTTTGTAGGGTTTGCTTCTTGCTGGCTTGTTCTCTTTTGTTGGGGGTTTGCTTGTTTGTAGGGTTTGCTTCTTGCTGGCTTGTTCTCTTTTGTTGGGGGTTTGCTTGTTTGTAGGGTTTGTTTCTTGCTGGCTTGTTCTGTTTTGTTGGGGGTTGATTTGCTTGTTTGTGGGGTTTGCTTCTTGCTGGCTTGTTCTGTTTTGTTGGGGGTTTGCTTGTTTGTGGGGTTTGCTTCTTGCTGGCTTGTTCTGTTTTGTTGGGGGTTGGTTTGCTTGTTTGTGGAGTTTGTTTCTTGCTGGCTTGTTCTGTTTTGTTGGGGGTTGATTTGCTTGTTTGTGGGGTTTGCTTCTTGCTGGCTTGTTCTGTTTTGTTGGGGGTTTGCTTGTTTGTGGGGTTTGTTTCTTGCTGGCTTGTTCTGTTTTGTTGGGGGTTTGCTTGTTTGTGGAGTTTGTTTCTTGCTGGCTTGTTCTGTTTTGTTGGGGGTTGATTTGCTTGTTTGTGGGGTTTGCTTCTTGCTGGCTTGTTCTGTTTTGTTGGGGGTTTGCTTGTTTGTGGGGTTTGTTTCTTGCTGGCTTGTTCTCTTTTGTTGGGGGTTTGCTTGCTTGTGGGGTTTGTTTCTTGCTGGCTTGTTCTCTTTTGTTGGGGGTTTGCTTGCTTGTGGGGTTTGTTTCTTGCTGGCTTGTTCTCTTTTGTTGGGGGTTCGTTTGCTTGTTTGTGGGGTTTGTTTCTTGCTGGCTTGTTCTGTTTTGTTGGGGGTTTGCTTGCTTGTGGGGTTTGTTTCTTGCTGGGTTGCTCTATTTTGTTGGGGGTTCGTTTGCTTGTTTGTGGAGTTTGTTTCTTGCTGGCTTGTTCTCTTTTGTTGGGGGTTGGTTTGCTTGTTTGTGGGGTTTTACTTCTTGCTGGCTTGTTCTGTTTTGTTGGGGGTTGGTTTGCTTGCTTGTGGGGTTTGCTTCTTGCTGGCTTGTTCTCTTTTGTTGGGGGTTTGTGTGGTTTGCTTCTTGCTGGCTTGTTCTGTTTTGTTGGGGGTTGGTTTGCTTGCTTGTGGGGTTTGTTTCTTGCTGGCTTGTTCTGTTTTGTTGGGAGTTTGTTTGTTTGTGTGGTTTGCTTCTTGCTGGCTTGTTCTGTTTTATTGGGGGTTGGTTTGCTTGTTTGTGGGGTTTGCTTCTTGCTGGCTTGTTCTGTTTTGTTGGGGGTTGGTTTGCTTGTTTGTGGGGTTTGCTTCTTGCTGTGCTTTTTGGGGTTGCTCTGCTGGCTGTCTGTTTTGTTGGGGGTTGGTTTGCTTGTTTGTGGGGTTTGCTTCTTGCTGGCTTGTTCTCTTTTTTTGGGGGTTTGCTTCTTGCTGGCTTGCTCTGTTTTGTTGGGGGTTGGTTTGCTTGTTTGTGGGGTTTGCTTCTTGCTGGCTTGTTCTCTTTTTTTGGGGGTTTGCTTCTTGCTGGCTTGCTCTGTTTTGTTGGGGGTTGGTTTGCTTGTTTGTGGGGTTTGCTTCTTGCTGGCTTGTTCTGTTTTGTTGGGGGTTGGTTTGCTTGCTTGTGGGGTTTGTTTCTTGCTGGCTTGTTCTGTTTTGTTGGGGGTTGGTTTGCTTGCTTGTGGGGTTTGTTTCTTGCTGGCTTTTTCTGTTTTGTTGGGGGTTTGCTTGTTTGTGGGGTTTGTTTCTTGCTGGCTTGTTCTCTTTTGTTGGGGGTTTGCTTGTTTGTGGAGTTTGTTTCTTGCTGTCTTGTTCTGTTTTGTTGGGGGTTGGTTTGCTTGTTTGTGGAGTTTGTTTCTTGCTGTCTTGTTCTGTTTTGTTGGGGGTTGGTTTGCTTGTTTGTGGAGTTTGTTTCTTGCTGGCTTGTTCTGTTTTGTTGGGGGTTGGTTTGCTTGCTTGTGGGGTTTGTTTCTTGCTGGCTTTTTCTGTTTTGTTGGGGGTTGGTTTGCTTGTCTGTAGGGTTTGTTTCTTGCTGGGTTGTTCTGTTTTACTGGGGGTTTGTTTGTTTGTTTGTGTGGTTTGCTTCTTGCTGGCTTGTTCTCTTTTGTTGGGGGTTGGTTCGTTTGTTTGTTTAAATGAAATTGGTTTCTAGAGAGCTGCCCAAGTATTGTCAATGACTGTTTTATAAAACAGTTTGGCAGCTGCAAGGATGAGCCAGAGGAGATGGTTATTCAGTAAAGGCACACCAAGACAATCTTTTACCCATATGTAAATTCCAAAGAGCCAAACCTGGAAAGCTCTGTGGCTCATGTTTAAACGCACAGATCCCGGTAATGAAGAGCAATCCAGAGCTGAATGAAGCCCTGCACCATTACCAACAGAGACCCTGGAACCCTGTCCAGTCATGCCAAGGAATGGAACCAGTTTCCTCCAGTCTCCCTAAGGATATATTAGCTTTCTACTACTGTTTCTCACTCCTCCACCACCCCTGCAGAAGCCAAATATTTCTCACGAAGAGAAAACTGAACATCACCATCCAGACACAACAGCTGAGCCCCTTGCAAGCCCTCCAGCACAATGAACAAACATGGCAGGCTGTCACCACTGTCTGCTACACTTGGGGGTGCTAACAGTAGCAGTGATCACAGGCCAGCCAAACATCAGCAGTTTTCACAGCAGGGTTATCAATACCTGTGGGAAACGCTGCCCAGGCAATAGCAGGGGATGTCGTCTGCTTCTCACCATCTCCAAACTCGTAACTCTCTGCAGCCTACAAACACACACACCAAAACAAGATAAATACGTCACAAAAAATGGTAAATATTCCACAAAAGGCTCAAATTGTCCTAGGAACAGTTGAAAACAGTTGCACTTCCAATTTAACTCACTGAAGGGACATACCTCAAACCCTCCAAAGTCATCGTCGTCCATCTTTCAGCTGGCCCTGGAAGAGAGCAGAAATCTTGATTTCAAAGGAAGCCCAACCCCACTGAGCTGTTACACTCCCTTCACTCACAAAACAGCACAGCTACAGGCACAGTGTGAGTCTCCAAGGAGAGGCTCAGGTAGAAGCAATCACTGTGCCCAAGCCTCAGAAGCCCAGCAGTGTGCTCACACCATGCACTGTGCTGCAGGGAAAAGGGAGCTTTTGTTGGCCACTCCTGTAAGAGGAACCTGGTGATTTTCTAAGCAGCTGGGAGCCCAAAGCCAAACTGGTCCAGGCCTTTGTATTTCACGGAATCACAGAAACATTCAGGTTGGAAAAGACCCTCAGGATCACCAAGTCCAACCCAGAACCCTGCTCTACAAGGGTCACCCCTAAACCATAGCCCCAAGCACCACATCCAAACCACCTTTAAACACAGCCAGGGTTGGGGACTCAACCCCCTCCCTGGGCATCACATTCCAATGCCTGACCACTCTTGCTGGGAAAAAAATTTTCCTAATGTCCAGTCTCTTTGAGATTGAATCTCCCTTTGGATGCTACCTGGCTCAACAATGTGCTCCTCCTAGCCTCATTACATCCTCAATCAGAAATGAGTATCCAACCTTTCACCCAAGCATTCATCTCCACAGCTTACCTGAAGTCCTCCTAATTCCCAAGGTCTCCCAAAGGTCAAGGGGCCTGCATAAGAGCTTTCTCACATAGCACCAGAGGGTTTCTCCTTGAGAAGCACTTTTTAACTGATCAAGATAAATTAAACAATTGAGTATTTTACACTGGAATTTGAATGTCTTCAAGGAAAAAACAAGCACTGGTCATTCTCAGGTGGCCAAGAAGGTCAACAGAATCCTGGCCTGGATCAGCAACGGTCTGGCCAACAGGAGCAGGGCAGGGATCATGTCCCTGTACTCAGCACTGGGAATCCCACACCTCAAATACTGGGTTCAGTTTTGCACCCCTCAGTCCAAAAGGACATTGAGGTGCTGGAGCAGGTCCAGAGAAGGGCATCAAAGCTGGTGAAGGGTCTGGAGAACAGGGCTGGTGAGGAGCAGCTGAGGGACCTGGGGAGAAGAGGAGGCTGAGAGGAAGCCTCATTGCTCTCTACAGCTCCCTGAAATTGTGCCAGGGAAGGGTTAGGCTGGAGAATAGGGAACATTTCTTTGCTGCAAGAGTGGTGAGGGATCGCAACAGGCTGCCCAGCGAGGTGGCAGAGTCACCATACCTGAAGGTGTTCAAGAAATGTGGCCATGGCACTTGGGAACATGGTTTAATGGCCATGATGGGGGTGGGTTGATGGTTGGATTCAAAGATCTTGGAGGCCTTTTCCAACTGAAACAATCCCATGATTCTATCAAGATTGTCAAACATCTTGTGAAAGTAAGACTGTAGGAAAAGCTTTCCAAGATAGGGAAACAGACAGATGGTGCTTTAAGAGCTGTACCTATTGCTCTCAGACAGAGCAGTCAAGTCCTTAGTACCTCACCACATGGTGCTGAAGGCAGTAAATAACCCAGGCTGGCTGTAGATCTAGCAGCAGGATTCCTGCTCAGCAGGTTCCACAGTGAGGAGTCTCCTGCAGCAGCCATGAAGATGTTCCTAACCCTAACCCAGACCTGCCCTCTGCAGCACAGTTCTGTGCCCACCAGCAAAGAGCCAAACATTTTCCATTGTGAAGCTGCTTTTCCAAATCAGCACTGTGATTAAATCCAAACGATTTCCTGCCTTTCCCATCTCTCCTTAGTTGTCTGGCAGCATCAGCACAAACTGCAGCAGAAAAAACCTGTGGTGAATTTCTGGACATTTTTCTGCTACCACAGAGGTCCTTCCCTAGGCTTGTGGAACGGCTGATTTACAAACTGAGCAGCATTTTTGAGTTGTAGCCTAAATTTTTATCTATTTCTAGTTAAATTGCAGTTCCTTTTACAAAAATACAGGGTATTTTACTCAGCTAATGACAGGAACTCAGGATATTCATGGCAGGCCAAGGAAGGGCATCAGATGTATAAAAAAATAATGACAATTTCTGATAGGTGTGTGAAGGGTGATTTAAAAAAACCTTCAGGGTCTTTAGAGAAGGTCTGAACTCTGTAAAGTTAATTGTCTTCAGCTAGAATAAAACATAGGCTGGAGAAACATTTATTACTGTGAAAGTACATGCTCAGAAACACCAGAATTCAATGGGCTTTGGGCAAATCTCCCAATGAAATGTTAAAGTGTGAGAAGGGAACACTCTCAGTTTATATCCACTGCTGAAAGTCACCAACAGGACAGGCTTGAATTCAAAAACACATCTTCCAAAGTGTGACTCAGGAAATTCCAAGTCCTTATTGACAGACCTCATTAAAATCCCTTCCAAGCAGGTTTGGTTCAATCTGTGTAAGCAGGGACTTGATGAAGTCAGAGCATCGCCCAACATTCACAAGTGGGGTAAATACATTTGAAGAGATTTGGAGAGACTTGGAAGAGGTTTGTCAGGTTGGTGCTGATTTACATTTTAAGAGAGAAAGAAGGCAGTTGGGTGTTTTCCCATCAGTGCTACCCTCACACATCTTCTTACCATTCAGAGGTAGAATACAGAACTCAAAATACTGAGCCAAGCAGACACATATGATTTTTTGGAAGCTGTAGAGCTGGAACAGCCCTGCTGAAGCAGACAGCAGAGTTAACAAGGCCAGAATGTCACTGCTGTCACACTGCCTGCTAAGAACTGCCACCCAAACCAGACTGGTGACTTCTACAGGTATGCAGAAGGCAGCACACAAGCAGCAATCAGAGCAGCTGCAGAGAGACTTCAGACAGGTAAACAGGCATCCACCTACACACCATGGATCACAACAGCTCCTACAGCCCAAAGTTATTCCAAAGGACCACAGCAGATCTTCTCCCAACAGAGCAAGATTTCCATGGTCTCAGAACTGGAGAAAGCACATTCAGCTCTGTGCTTGAAAAGCACCAAGGGGAACAAGTTCACAGGAGTGCAACAGGAATTGAAGCAATTTTGGAAAGGCACACTAGAATGCAGAGGCCTTTGAAAATGTATAGGGCTCTAAAATATAAAAAAACCCCTCCTAAGCAGCAATTAACTGCTGCCATTTATCACCAGATACAGCACAGGCAGAAGGCAGGAAAGGTCAGAAAGCTCTGCAGGCAAAACGCGTTCAATACTAGCACAGGCATCCAGCAAGGGAACATCAACCTCCGCAAGACAGCCTAACAGAGCCCAGGTGTGCACCAACCAGAGGGACTCCTGAGAGAGGGAGAATGGAGGGCAGAGGAACAAATGGAGAACCCCTTGTTACTGCAGCTGTCACGTCTGTGACACATCTGGAACACAGCTCCGTCCTGACCTCCAAACTGCTGTGCCCAGCCCTGCTCCCTGCCCCACCACGCAGACATGGCACGGCTGATCCGGGGAGTGCTCCACGCATTGTTCACGTGGGATGAAAGAGAAACAGACTCCAGGCCAGTCTCAGCAGCAGCACTGGATTTTCACACCTCACTTCCAGCTCTTCTGAGAGTCCACCAGGATTCCCAGCTCAGAGATTCTCAGCAAGCTCAGGTGTTTGCTGTCTAACAGACACCCACCAATGTACACCTGCCCCTGTGAAGGGACAAAGCCACCACTGCTGCCCACCAAAAACAACTCCTGACCTGTTCTCATGCTTGGTGTGCTGGAGGAAAACAACAAACCTATCAGAATCCTGGAGTGGCTCAGGCTGGAATGGGAACTCGGAGCTCATCTTCTCCAACCTCCCCACCATGGGCAGGGACACCTCTCAACCAGACTCAGCTGCTCAAGGCCTCATCCAGCCTGGCCTTCAACACCCCCAGGCAGGAGGCAGCCACAGCCTCCCTGGGCAGCCTGTTCCAGAGTCTCACCACCCTGGTACTGCAGAACTTCTTCCTAAGATCCAGTCTAACCCCTCAGCTCCAAACCATTCCCCCTTGTCCTGTCCCTAGATACCCTCAGGAAAAGTCTTTCTGCAGCCTTCCTGTAGGATCCCTTCAGGTACTGAAAGGTAGTTCTGAGGTCCCCCTGGAGTCTTCTCTTCTCCAGGCTGAACAACCCCAGCTCCCTCAGCCTGCCCTCATAGCAGAGGTGCTCCAGCTAGCAAGTAGGAAGCAAATGAGGACATAAAACACAGTTTCAGTCTGGAGGGACAGTGACACAAGGCACTCTGAGCACTCAAAGGCTGAAGTGCTCTTTCCAGTGTCACTGCAAGAGCTCTTGCTAAGAGGTGTCCCTACAACAAGACGTTTCATCTTGCCTAAGAAAAGGATGCTGTGTGCAAGGAGAAGGGAACAGGGCCACAGCAAAGGTTTGAAAGCTGTTTAGAAAAAAATAATCCAGCCTGCTTTTAAGTTAGGAGTCTTTGATAGCCCCAAACAGCTCTAAGAAAAGTTTGAATTATTTATCACCTTGATAACAATGTTAAAAATATGGCCAAACACACAACTTCCAAATTCCACACCTTATTTAGGTGAAAACAAAACAAAACCTAACCCCAAAAAAAAACCCAAAACATATTTCTGGTATGACTAAAGAGCAGAACCAGCCTAACATCTCACACAGAGCTGGGAAGCTGCATTTTTTTAATCCAAAAGGAGTAATCAGACTTTTCTTTCCTCACAAACTAGGAAGATTCTTTGTGGCACTGAAGAGGAAAGAGCACATTAAGTGCTGACAGTCTGCAGGAGGGCTTACAAAAGAGCACAAACCCCTGAAACAGCTCTCACGGTCTCACCATGGCTAAATGTGGGCTCTTAAAACATGTCTGATACTAGAATTAAGTAACTGTAAAATTGGGCAAGGAGAAGTCAACCTTAACATTACAGATTCATAGAAGTTATAGCTGGAAAAGATACAGGAGGGCATCCAGCTCAGGGCATTCCCAAACACTACTCTTCAAATCACTTGTACCCTATGGGGCATGAGCAAGCCTCCTGTCAGACCCTTGTGGAGAGCAGGGAAGTTTTCCTGGATGATGAACAGGTAGGGCTCTGCATTTTCAGGAGATGTTACCAGCACATTTCTATTCTTCAAATCACACAACAGTTCAGGCCAGAGTTCAGAGTAGCAGGTCACCCAATCCAAACTCCTGCTCAAGGCAGGGACAGCAGTGCCTTCAGCTCAGGCTGCTCAAGAAACCTGTCTCTATGGCTGATAAAATGCATGACTGATCTATTCTAACAGGTAGTTCAGAGCTGAGTCAGGCTCAGTGATCCTTCCAACCCCTAGCATTCCATGACTCCATGAAAGTCAACAGCATTCTTTTGTTACCCCTACATTTCCAGCAGAGAGCAAGACTCACTTCTCCAAATAACAAAACTCCTGCCCTCAGCTTACTCCAAACCCTGCCTTCCAGAAGACAAGGGGTTAACCTGAGGCAAGAAAAAGCTGTTAACCTGTTTCTCTGACCCGAGATGCTACTACCCAAAAGAGTAGGAACTACAGCTCATATTTTCAAGCCTTAGTGATTTCCATGCCTCAGTCTTGCAACAGAACATCTTCAATCACAGCAATAATACTCTCCTTTCCCCCACCCCTAGCCAGATTCTAGGAAGGTTTAATCCAAACACTGAAACAAGCCATGACTGCTCATTACAAACTGGAACCCCCTGCTTTGCAAAGGGCTGTCAGAAGCAGAAAGCCCAGGCCTTGCTTCCTCCCACAGGAAGCAGAATGCATCATCCTTGACTTTCCCCTCCCTTTTCTAAGTACTTGAAGCCTTGATGCCTTTTCATTCACACGTCAAGCAGATGAATTTGACTCTTCATCCTCCCCTACAGTTCAGCTCATGGGGAAGCAAGACATGTTTAAATTAATCCACACAACTCTTACGAAGCAATCTGGAAAGGCTGCAGACTGCCCAACTCCCTGCCCTCTGAGCAGCAAAGATGTCCATCTAGCTTTCCAGCAGAAAGCATTGCTGCCAGGACAGCTGTGGACATGAGCCTGCCTTCTGGCTCTTGCACTTTTGCTCTGCTCCTACACATGGCACACAACAAAGCTCTCAGCACATGCCCTCTGACCAAACAGATGTGACATGTCTTCTGCTGCCTTCAAGAACAATGTGTTTCCTTCCCATGGCAAAGGCTGATTGCCACTGACACCTCTGTAGTGTGGGGAGGAAGCTGGCGCTGGAGGTCACAGATCAGAGCACAGTGATGATGGAATTAAGCCTCAACATTTCAGTCCTTTCCCTTTCAATTAGAACAAAATGCTGGAAAACCATTTCTTTCTCCAGGCTGACACTTTATACCCACTGCACACTCCGAGAACACTCTTCTCTTAGTCCCAAAGGACTCCATAGAGTTGGGCAGGCTCTACTGTGGGCATTTCAGAAAGGTGTTTTCTGGAAGTTCTCCTATCCAGCATTCATCAGGACATTCAAATAGCAAGGATGTGGTGAGGGCATCAATATCACGAATATTACTCCTCAGTTAACAATTCAGCCAAACTTATTTCTCATTCAGGAGGAGTTAAACTTCCCACAGCCCCAAAATGCCAAGAAGCCACTGGTGAGATTCTCCACCTTATGTGCCATTCCATTCTATCTCCTCCCCCAGCTAACCTACAAATCTAGGCAGAGAGCGTGTCAGGCATGCCCCAGAACACAGACCAAATGTTTGGTTTTAACCAAGACCTGCACAACTTCTCCTCAATTCTAGCAGCAGTTGAAATATCAGCAAACAACAAACTTCAGCAAGCAGCTCCTGCTACAAACAGAACAAATCCCAAGCAGACACGGATCAGAACACCTCTGCCTCCTACAGCACTCTGCAGCAATGGGGGCACTGGTGCCAGAGTGGTGTTAGAGAAGTAAGGAGCTCCATGCCCATGTTACACCAGCACACACACAGCTCAGATAATTCAGAGAGCATGCCCAGGCTGGCAGCAGGACTGGATGCACAACATCCATGAGGTACAGGCAATGCATGCAGCCAGCCTCCATTCACCACCATGCCCAATTCAAAAATGCTCCACAACTTCCCAGTCTCACAGAAACTAATGGAACTGGTCTTAAAACACAGTTTGGTATATCTCCCAAGCCCCTTTCTTAAACTGGAAATAAATGCATGCCTACCAGATAGCCATCCTAACCACCATGCATAGAGAACAGAACTGCAGTGCACAGTTATTTATTGATACATGGGTATAGTATAGTGAAGCTGTATATAATGTGCTTGAGAATTCATGGCATTAGTTAACAAAGATCTCAAACATTCACATAGCTTAATGCCTTTTGAAACCAGCACTGTTTAAAAAAAGAATTACTGAATTTTATCCAAAAAATATCCTATGCAGAAGTGATCCCTCTGGCAACATTGAGAACAGAGGCAGAAGGCTCAGATTCTAAAGACTAAACCATGTATGGAGTGATATCTTTTAACTACATTAATTGCTGGGCAATTACATCCTCTTTAGTCAGCAGAATTCCCAAGGAAGACAAGTCTTGCCTGACTAAATCAAGCAAGAAAAAGCTTGAATATTCTAACAACGGCCATTTCATTCCTACACTTGCACTCAACAACAATAAAACCCCACTGCATTTCACAATCACAAGTTTAAGGTAATTGCTGTAATTTTCTGTAGAGATTTTAAGAAAAAAAAAAAAAAAAAAGCCCTCTGTGAAGGGAGCACTTCAGCTACCCTGGACATTTGCGAAGAATCAGGTGGTTGGAAAAGCATCAACAAAGCTCTTCTCCTTTGTTCACAGTAAGTAGCACATTGGGCTGCTTCTACAACCAAACCACCACTTTTCCCAGGACAAATCTTGCTGAGTGCACAACTTACACGGAAAATTATTAGCATTGAACATCTCACTACATCAGAACAAAAGAAGATCTTATTTAATTACCAACTGCCAAAGTAATGTAAGAAATTCAAGCAGCTCAGAAAGCAGCCTGGCTGGCTGTCACCAGGACCCTGAACAGGAGATGAAGTGACCAATCCAGCTCTGCAAAAACTTGGTCTTTCACCCTGCCCCCACCATTTTATCTAGAGTGTAGGTCTAGAACTCAAACAGGATTGGATTACAAAGCAAGAGCTGCACAGCAGCCTCTGCTGTGACAAACACCCTGCCAGTGTTCCACCCTTCACCAGTTCCACCAGCTGCAGCTGCTCCACAGCCATTTCCAGCTCAGCCAGGTCAAACCCAGACCTGGGCATTTCTTCCATGGGCTCCAGTGCTGACACACAATTAAATACATCTGCATTTTTTAAAACAAAAACTCCTCTTTAGTCTCTAGATCACCACACTAGACACTCATCAGACCGCAGTGTATTTTATGCTAGGAGGAAATTTCAAACAGTTTCAGCATAGCTACCACCTGAAGACAACAAAAACTTATTAGAACACAAAACCTTCTGGTTTTGCAACAGCTTTAACTTCTTTTCTTTGAAAAGGCAATTATTCAGATATGTTGTCAAGCTATTCACTCCCTTTCTGAGTGTTTGGCACATCCCATGGAGATCAGCTTTGGTACGTGTCTGTTTGCTAAAGCTTGTCTTTAATGCAGTTCACAACACAGTAACTGGAGAATCATAGAATCAAGAAGGCTGGAAGAGACCTCAAAGATCATCGAGTCCAACCTGTCACCCTACACCTCATGCCTATCTAAACCATGGCACCAAGTGCCACGTCCAATCCTCTTTGAACACCTCCAGGGATGGTGACTCCACCACCTCCCTGGGCAGCCCATTCCAATGGCCAACCACTCTCTCTGTGAAGAACTTTCTCCTCACCTCCAGCCTAAACCTCCCCTGGCACAGCTTGAGACTGTGTCCTCTTGTTCTGGTGCTGGTTGCCTGGGAGAAGAGACCAAACCCCTCCTGGCTACAACCTCCCTTCAGGTAGTTGTAGACAGCAAGGAGGTCACCCCTGAGCCTCCTCTTCTCCAGGCTAAATCAACTGGAACACATGAATGCAAGCCAGGAGGCCAGCATCCTTCTCCTTGTAAAAGCATTCTGAGGCCTCTTACTGATCAGTTCATTTTCTAGCAGCAGCACCTTGGTCCTTTCCAAGGGACTGCGTGCACCAAAAGTATTAAGGATTTACATATTCCACTTGCTGTAATCAAAACCAACCAAACCAACAATCACCCAACTCATAACTTTGCTCACCCATACGTGCACAACTGGGGCACCATGTGTGTGTGTGGCTGGGTAGCTGGCTAGAAGAGAGGAGATTCTGTCACTTCACTCTGGTGAGACCTCACCTGCAGTGCTATGTCCCAGCTCTGGAACTCTCAGCACAGGAAGGACATGGACCTGATGGAAAGGGTCCAGAGGAGGCCACAAAAATGATCAGGGGTTGGAGCACTTCTGCTATAAGGACAGGCTGAGGGAGCTGGGGGTGTTCAGCATGGAGAAGAGAAGGCTCCAGGGTGACCTAAGAGCAGCCTGCCAGTACATGAAGGAGGCTATGAGAAGGCTGCAGAGGGACTGTTTGCAAAGGCCTGCAGGGACAGGATGAGGGACAATGGTTTGAAATGAGAGCAGAGCAGATTTAGATTGGATGTGAGGAACAAGTTCTGCAGCAGGAGGCTGCTGGAATACTGCAACAGGTTGCCCAGGGAGGTAGTTGAGGCCCCATCTGTGGAGCTACTGAAGGTGAGGCTGGACAAGGCTCTGAGCAACCTGCTCTAGTAGAGGATGTCCCTGATGACTGCAGGGGGGTTGGACTAGATGACCTTTGGAGGTCCCTTCCAACCCAAACCATTTAATGAACCTATGTATAAAAATATATATGCCTGTATAACTATGTATATTAAGAGAAAAAGACAGGACACACTTATTTTCAGATAGGAACCCAAAAAGGGTCTTTGTACACCCGAGTCTTTAGGGCACACAGTAATTTTAAATGTAATAGTTTCAGAAGAAATAATACCCTTTGCCTCTATGTTTGAGATTTTCAAGCACATTAACACTTGTGTCTCCCCCTTAAGCAGACAGTTCTTAAGCAAATACTGCTCTTTCAACACCCCAAAAAAGGCAAGTCAGGCCCCTCTGCAAATATTAAAGACAGTTTCTATGTTTATAGGGGTAACTCCAGCAATTCTCAGGTGACTCCAATAGCAGAAGAGTTGGGCAGCTGGGTCACTCACAAACTAGAAAGCATTCACAGAAATCCTGAAGCACAAACTCGTGTCTCTTCCCACCTAAGTAAATCTGACACTGCAGTATCACAGCTCACTCCAGCCTTCAGCAGAAACCCCTTCCTCTGCTTTTTGTGTGAGTCATTTTTGAGTAGGCTGCCACTTCTGAACAAAGCATTTCGAGCACACAGCACCAGAACTGTTCATCCAACACCCACAAACTGAGTGCCAGGGGCTTTTAAATCCCAGCTACACTCCTGGGAGCAAGGCATGGCTCTGGTGGCCTTTCAGGGTCTTTTAAATCCCAGCTACACTCCTGGGAGCAAGGCATGGCTCTGGTGGCCTTTCAGGGTCTTTTAAATCCCAGCTACACTCCTGGGAGCAAGGCATGGCTCTGGTGGCCTTTCAGGGTCTTTTAAATCCCAGCTACACTCCTGGGAGCAAGGCATGGCTCTGGTGGCCTTTCAGGGTCTTTTAAATCCCAGCTACACTCCTGGGAGCAAGGCATGGCTCTGGTGGCCTTTCAGGGTCTTTTAAATCCCAGCTACACTCCTGGGAGCAAGGCATGGCTCTGGTGGCCTTTCAGGGTCTTTTAAACCCCAGCTACACTCCTGGGAGCAAGGCATGGCTCTGGTGGCCTTTCAGAGTCTTTTAAACCCCAGCTACACTCCTGGGAGCAAGGCATGGCTCTGGTGGCCTTCCAGGGTCTTTTAAATCCCAGCTACACTCCTGGGAGCAAGGCATGGCTCTGGTGGCCTTTCAGGGTCTTTTAAATCCCAGCTACACTCCTGGGAGCAAGGCATGGCTCTGGTGGCCTTTCAGGGTCTTTTAAATCCCAGCTACACTCCTGGGAGCAAGGCATGGCTCTGGTGGCCTTTCAGGGTCTTTTAAACCCCAGCTACACTCCTGGGAGCAAGGCATGGCTCTGGTGGCCTTTCAGGGTCTTTTAAACCCCAGCTACACTCCTGGGAGCAAGGCATGGCTCTGAAGGCCTTTCCCCAGTCTGTGAGCCCAACACCTGCAGGCAGGACAGTCACTTCAGCAAGTTCTCCTCCTCTTCACAGCCCACACCTTGCAGGTACCACCACAGTCAGAAGCACCTTAGATCAGCAACCTTTTAGACCCTTCCTCTACTGCAGGAGTCCAGCAGTCAGAGAAGCAGTCCCCAGATATTCAGCTTGAGTCCTTTGTTGTTGAGAGTAGGATCTGCACCAGCACAACAATGACAGGATCCTACCAAGGCCTTTTTGTATCTTCACATGCAAATGGCAGGCCTGAGCCTGAGCCTTGCTAACAGGAGTGCTCCTGGCACTATGAGTGAGTTTGTCAATCAGCAAAACATCTGTTAATATCTTTTACACTCAGTTACATTTTATTAACTTCTATTACAATGTTTATTTAACGTTCCAATGGTTCTGGTTTACGTTTCATGATTTCATTCTTAGTCACACCAATGATACACAAAAACTTTAGCAAAGCAGACTGGAAATGGGGACCACAAGAACTCCACAATAACAAACTCCTAACTGGAATCCACTCAGGGAACAACTCCCAGCACTGTGAAACTCCACAACCCAGGTCTGAAGCAGACTCAGCTCATTTCAGAATGAATCTGTGTCCAAAAAAAGAAAACGAGATCCATTTTGGCTCCTTCACATTTTCCCTAATGCTTTACCACATAGCCCAAGTCAAACTGGGAGCAGTTTACACGACCATATACTGCAGAATCTCATTGGCATAAGGTTTCCATCCCCTTTAGACACTGATCTAAACCCAGAAGAAACCCCATTTCTCCACTGACATGTCCAAAACTTTAAGCTTTCTCAAGCATTGCAGAAGATGTCTCAAGTAAATACACAGACAGCGAACTCAGGAGCCCAGCTTTTCATCTGCAAGAGGCACTTGCATGCCCCATTCTTTAACTTTGCCCAGTGAAGGCATAGGGCACCCACTGAGCAACTTCCAGTCCTTCCAAAATACCCCTCAGAGACGGTAGCATAGATCCTCAGTCCTCTGCAGCCAGGCTCAGGAGGCAGGTCCTGACAGAGAGACCCCACACAGATCATTAAAAGCCCCACACAGTACCAGGGAAGCATGGACCCAACCTCAGCAAAGACTCCTGACTAGGTTTTTCCAGAAAGCAGGTACCTATTTTGAGTACAGAACAGATGAAGTGCCTCTTCACCTGCTCTTCTTCTTACCTTTGTTCAGTGTGCCCATAAGAACGTGGCCAAGAAGCAGGCTGTCTGCAGCAGGGATCTTTGAAAAAGGCTTAGAGCGAGTATTTGTCATCCCTTTCAGTTCACATTTGCTCACTGTCCTCACCCAGAGCTGCATGTCCTCCCCAGAGTGTTCACAGAACAGAATAGAATAGATAATTTCAGTTGGAAGGGGCCTACAATGATCATCTAGCCCACTGCCTGACCACTTCAGAGCTCACCAAAAGTTAAAGCCAATTATTAAGGACATTGTCCAAATTCCTCTTGAACACCAACATGCTTGGGGCATTGACCACCTCTCTTAGGAAGCCTATCCCAGTGTTTGACCACCCAATGTTTCCTAATGTCCAGTTTAAAACTCCCTTGGCACAGCTGTGAGCCATTCCCACATGTGCTGGCACTGGATACAGGAGAAAAGAGACCAGCATTGCCCCCTCCGCTTCCCCTCCTCAATAAGTTGTAGAGAACAATGAGGCCACCCCTCAGCCTTCTCTTCTCCAAACTAGATGAATCCAGTCCTTGGCTGCTCCTCATAAGGCATTCCTTCAAGATCATTATATTCATACTGAACTAACTATAACATTTTAATTGTATTTTCATACACATTTACTGCCACTTGAAACAGATGATTGTAAACTGTTTGCTTGCTTCTATTCAGATAAAAATGCCATCCCTCAAAAAGCCAGCTCTGGTGCCTTGGCATGGCTCAGCTGTCCCACAGTGACTCCTGGGAGTGTCATCATCAACAACCACAGTACAACTCTTCCCTACCTACACCACCTCAAACACGAGCAGCACGCTCAGGGCGTTCTCTGGGCTAATGGCACCAGGAACAAGGCAACTGCTCTAGTAATAGATTCAAGCTCACAGCCTCACAATCAGGAGCTTTGTGACCAGAAGAATTTGGGTTTGGAAGCTTTGCACCTCAACATGAGCTTGCACCCCCTGTGTCTTTTGTCTCCAAAGAAAACCGGCCGTTAGTGCTAGGCTCCACCTGTACTGCACGGACTGAAAGCAGTCTCCTGTGCAGCACAGATTGCTTTGCCCTGTACACATCTGCTACAGCTTTATGATCCAAAGGGATGATGAACAGAAGCAGGAGTCACAATTTGGAACCACCTAGGCTAGCAGTATCATTATTTTAACTACTTTTTCCTAAGCCAGACAGAAAGCCCCAGCAGTTAACGTTGCAGAGTTCCCTAGGATTAGCTTAGGTACAGGCACAAACCTGCCAGAAGGGTTGCACTAAAGGAAGAGTAGTCTCAAGGTGGAAGAGCTGGGCAAGACCTGACTCAGCCTTTCACTGCCCCTGAAAGTGTGCCTAGCAGTTAGTGTTGCATTGTTAGGATGTTAGCAGAGGAGAAGATGTACAAGCACTAGTTCACAGGTACTTGGTTCTTTGAGGAAGAAAACCCTCCCATTCTGTCACCAGAGCTGCCAGTGGGAGCCTCTAACCCCCCCGATTCCAACCCTGTATCACTTCCAGACAGTGCAGGTGTCTGAAGCCAGTGCTCCACAAACTGCCTGAGATTTCAGACCCTTTCTTCCTGAGCCAGCACTATCATTTGGCTGTGCTTGAGTTTCTGCAGCTGGAAGCTTAGAACTCTGAGCAGATCCATCACCAGACACATTTTACATGGACTAAAATCAGCAGGTGAAACTAAAGCCATGGCCAGATTCCTCTCTGGAAGACAGAGCCTGACTTGTGGCCACTTCAGTGGCAAACAGCAAAGAGTGCTTTCCTTCAAGGCCTGACACAGGCATGGGGAACATGTTTCTATCTGAGGATCCCAAATACCTTTACAAATACCATGTCTGTCCCTACAGCTCTGTTGCAAAGGCTTGAAATCTTTATACTAGACAGTTACCTGTAACGATGCAGTCAGCAGTAAAACTTAGCCTTGTGTATGCAAAAATGCCAAAGGCAGATAAAGGCTGTTGCAAATCTGCAGAGGTGGCCTCTAAAAGCACCAGTCTAGGAACAGCCATCAGCACTCGAACACACCAGCGTGTGGGAAGTCATAAATCCAATTCACTTTCTTTTAATTCTAAAAGCCCTCTGCAAATTGCTTAGAAATTATGCATACATAATTCTGCTTCTCCAGCCATACTCTGCAACACAATTTGCATTTTTAAGGCTTGGTTTCACTGGAATTGTGGAGAGAAGCCCCAGAATCCATTTCTGCCACTCCACAAATCAATCTGTCAGCTGAACAATACATACGAGGCAAGGCTGCTACAGCAGAAAAACAAAACTCTTCACACTGACCATCCCCAAACTCTCAGGAAGAATGAATCCGGATCCTGTTGCAGATGAAGGAAGCCTGGGGACTATGTTACTCTGCACTGAGGAGAATGACACCCGCTCCACTCCTTCCACTGCTGAAGGCTCCACGCCACTACGTGGGTACCACTGCTCCAGGGACACCAAAACAGACCTCATCAGAAAAGCTAACTCCAACTTTACATTTCAAGGTGTTTATTTTTATTAACACAGCAAGGGGCAGTTTGACACAAATCTGAAGTCTTCAGAAGCATGAGATAACTAAAAAGGAAAAATGACCCCACACTGAACTTCTGAGCTGTTCCTACAAAATATCAACAAAGCAGTGGAACAGAACAGATGGTAAAGCACCACCTCTGTGAGTCAGTTTCCAGCAGTCTTTAGATAATCACAGAATGCCAGGGGTTGGAAGGGACCTCAAAAGATCATCCAGTCCAACCCCCTGCCAGAGCAGCATCACCCAGGGGCAGGTTGTACAGGACAGCATTCAGGCAGGTTTTGAATGTCTCCAGAGAACGACTCCATCACCTCTGGGCAGCCTGCTCCAGGGCTCCACCACCATCAACTTAAGTTTCTTCTCTCCTCATTCTTAGATAGAATGTCCTATATTCACGTTTCTGCCCCTGACCTGTTCTCCTGTCACTGGGCACCACTGACAAAAGCCTAGCTCTGTGTTTGTCTTTCAGACAGTTTTCAATCTACCCCACTGCCCACTCATCTCACCCACACTTCCTAAGCTTGCCTGTGGGAGATGCTGTGAAAAGCCTTGCTCAAGTTAAGGTAAACAACATCCACTGCCCTCCCCTCATCCATCCACTCAGTCATGCCTTCACAGGCTTCAGATTAGTCAGACATGACTACCCCTCGGTGAATCCATGGTGACTACTCCTAATAGCCTTCTTTTCCTCCACATGCTTTGAGGTGATGCCCAGAATGAGCTCTTCCATCACCTTCCCAGGGATGGAGGCGAGGCTGACTGGCCTCTCGTCTCCTGGGCTTTCCTTCTTGCCCTTTCTGAAGGCTGCATTGACATTGGCTTTCCTCTAGTTCTCAGGCATCTCATCTGTTCTCCAGGACCCCATACAGGGTATTTAAACGTAGATGTAGTTTGCATGACTTCATATTTACACTGTTTGCAGCCTCAAACCTCTAGTGTGCTAGGGAAAGCACCCCACACAACAGAAAAACCATGACTGAAGGAGTGCTAAGAGTGGCTTAACAAGCTTTTGCTTCATTATTATGATTTAATTGGTTTTACATAAGCAGAAGGAACGTTCTTGTTAGGAGATTTAAGCATCAAAAACTGCAGAAAGGGACAACAGCAGGTTACAAACCAGACAAGAACATGAGAGCACTGCAGACTGACACAACCACCCTGTGAAGCTGAAGGTACTCAGAACACAGGCAGAAGGCAGCGAGAACTGCTAAGCCTGAAGAGTCACTAAAAGCTTCTTTCTGTCACACCACGAACTTTCTTCCATTTTGCCTTGCAAGCTTTCCTGGAAGCTGGCTTTCAGTAGGGCAGGAAGAATCTGGCCCACTTCTCAGATACAAAGCACACTGAGATGTCCTAGCAGTTCTATAAGCATCTAGAGAATGCCAGTTGTGGCCCTTAGGACTGCAATCCACTTGTTCCTCTGGACAAGAAATGTGTGTTACAGCACAACTGTGCTTTGGCACCTACAAACCTACAGAGCCATCCTCATCCTGAACGCCAGCTGACAGCACACAGCCAGCCACCATTGTCCAGACAACACACATTCTTCAGCAGCCTCTGGCAGTAGGTGTGTCACTTGGAAAGAAATGCAAAGCAGCTAGTCTAACAGCCCATGGTGTCCAAGGCATGCAGAATACAAGCAAGGAACACATAATTAAATGCACAAGCACTTACACCAGATTGAGAGCTCTCATGATCAATGTCTCAAGTAACAGCAATGGTCAGCGTACACATTTGGATTAAAATACGTCCAGAGGTGACTAAAGTCTGTTTTCATGTCCACTGTCTCAATCTGGGGTGTATAAAATCCACCTACCTCCTCTGATGAGCTGCACTAAAACACCACCTCACCTTTAAGGTAAAAGGAGTCAGCCTGTGGAGGCTGTGCTGTGCCAGGCCGAGAGCAGAAGGCATTACTGGTGAAGCTCTTCACCAAGACACGTGGAGGCACATGGGACAGAAGTTACTGTCCTAGGTATCTTCCTTTCAAAATAGCATGAAATCAATTTACAGTTGACTCTCAAGAACCTCTTTACAAGGTTCTGTAAAAGGCTCTGCAATCCTCTTCCCATTCAGCATCCAGGCACCACCTGGCTGAGCAGTGCTGGCATTTCTTTCTAATCCTGCCAGCATGGAGTTTATCACTGCACTTGTGAACAGGCATTGCCTACCCTGCAAACCATTTGAAAACGGTCAGCAGTTGGCTTTCTGCATTAGTGACAAATCACAGCTATAGAAGCACTCAAAGCAAAGTCCTAAGCTTAAGAAATGCGTGCAGAAGAGCAAAATCCGAAGGGTAGGAGAAAGCAATACAGCCAGAAAGCACTGAGAACAAACAATTCAGCAAGCCTACAGAAAGAGGTGTTCAAGCACTCAGACAAAAAGTACCCAGCTGTACTGCAATGCTGCAGTAAGACAGCAAGAAAGGCATTCACAAAGCATAACTGGTGGGCACAAAGAATTGCTAAAATAAGGAAAACTGCTTATGAAATAAACTACAGCCTAGTGAGAAAAAACAAAGCTGCAGACAGTTCATCAGGGTAGCATCCCAAAGCAAAAAGCTCATGTGCTGAGCTATCAAAGGGATATAGCCAACCCTATTACACGCATGAGAAGCCTCAAAAATGGCAATGTTGAGAGCCCAGATTTACTGAAAATAGTTTAGAAGCCTGGAGATTCAGACAGATTTTCAGAAATACTTCAACACCTAAGTCCATTTTCAGTCATGGATATTAGGCACACAGGCACCAGACCACACATTCTACACAGCTTCAGACTGTTGACAGCGTTTGAAAATTTGGCCGTGCGGTTTGGCCTCACAAGTGGAAGAGCAGAGAAGTCACAGCCAAGATTTCCAAACCTTCAGGCTACAGAACTACTCACGAGGTTCTCCTTCTGTTGACAGGTATATCAATTTTCTGGTGCAGGGAAGAGAAGCTCCTGCTGCTCCTCTAAGCTACTTTTTAAAACTCCCTTGGTGGCAACCCTTAAGTTACACCGCTAAAAGCAGCCAGCACAGCACACCGATATCAATACTGGCGAGCCCTAGCTGGGGCACAGGTAGGGCCTGGGGGCAGCACTGGAGGAGGAGTCAGCCCTCGCCGAGAAACCACCTGCAGCAACCGTTGCAGCCAGACTCTAGCACGGCCGGTACGGGGCCAGCTCCACACCCCGCAACCCCGGTGAGCGGTGACCCAGCTGGAGAAAGCACCTGCCGCTTCCTCCCGCTAGGCTAACCCGGTGAGCAGCCCCCCCAGGAGAGGGCTGGGAGCGGCTTCCCCTCTTCACTGTAGCCCGCCCCGCAGCCGGCGGGACCGCTGGACGCTCCGAGCTCTGCTGCCACCACCACCTGGCGGCTCCAGCCGCAGTTACCGCTCCCGCCGCCGGGCCGGGACGGCAGCTCCCAGACAAACGCGGCAGCCCCGCAGCCTCACCCGGAAGTGGATTTTCACGCCACTTCCCGCCCCCGCGCGCCGCGCCCGCCGGTCACGTGGCGCTGGCCCCGCGCGCGCGCGCCACGGATTGGGTGCCGGCGAGGGCGCGGCGCGGGGCCGCCGCCGGCCGAGGCGAGAGGGAGCTCGGCGGCCGCCGGGGACGGTGCTTGCTGTCAGCGCTGTCACCAGCGCTCGGTGCCCGGCGGCGGCGCATGGGCCTCGTCCGTCGGTGGTGAGTGTCGCGGGGAGTGGCTGAGCATTCTCCCGGTCGCCACGGCGCCTTACTGCTCCTTACCGGGCCCGTCACGGAGACGGGACGTAACTGGAATCACCGTCTGGCGCCGGGCTTGGAGCAGCCCTGGGCCCTGGGTGGAGCCCCTGCCTCTTGGCCTTCGGTTCTGCGGTCAGAAACTCGTGTCTTACGAGGCCTGCCTGATGACCGTTGCCCCAAGCTCCTTACCTCAACCTTCGTCCTCAAGCAGCAGGAACAAGTTCAGTGAGCACCAGCAGCCAGCCTCCTGCAGCACAGCAGTACCGGAATCAGGAACTGCCTGGACAGTGACAACCCAATCGTAAAAACATTTCAAGTGGAAAAGACCTCTATGACCATTGAGTCCAACAATTATCTAACTACCTGAAGGCTGGTGGTAAACTGTGTCCTCGGGCACCACATCTCTGCCTCTTTTAACACCCTCATGGATGGGCACAGCGGCCCTGGAGGTGTTCAAGAAACGTGTGGACATGGCACTGTGGGTCATGGTTTAGCGGCCATGGTGGTGTTGGGTTGATGGTTGGACTCGATGATCCTATTTCCTACTGAAACAGTTCCATGAGCCAGCAATGTGCACTTGCAACCCAGAGGCCAACTCTGTCCAGGGCTGCCTGTTGAGCAGGTTGAGAGAGTTGACTCTGCCACTCTGCTCTGGTGAGACCTCACCTGCAGTGCTGTGTCCGGCTTTGCAGCCCTCAACACGGGAAGGACACGGACCTGATGGAGAGGGTTCGGAGGACCATGAAAATGATCAGGGGGCTGGAGCACCTCTGGTACGAGGACAGGCTGAGGGAGCTGGGATTGTTCAGCCTGGAGAAAAGAAGGCTCCAGGGAGATCTTCTAGCTACATTTCAATATCTGAAGAGGGGATCTACAGGAAGGCTGGGGAGGGACTGTTTACAAAGGCCTGTGGTGATAGGATGAGGGGCAATGGTTTGAAATTAGGAAAGAGCAGACTGCACGTCAAGAGGAAGTTCTTCACAATGAGGGTAGTGAAATACTGGAACAGGTTGCCCAGAGAGGTGGTGGAGGCATCATCCCTGGAGAATTCAGGGCCAAGCTTGATGGGGCCCTGAGCAACCTGATCAAGCTCAAGATGTCCCTGCTCACTGCAGGGAGGTTAGACAAGATGACCTTTGTGGGTCCCTTCCAACCCAATGCATTCTGTGAGTCCATGAAAAGCTAAAAGCATGATGGACATTTCTGAAACACACACCTGCATTAGATGAAACCAGGAGTTCCAGGGGCTCTTGTGTTCTGCAGCAGCTCATCTTCCACTGCAGCATTATATGGACAGAGTTTCTTCTGAGATGTGCAAGGGGTAAAACTGTTAAGGCAACATTTGTGATGTTCTCTGTTAGGATGGGGACATTCAGAACATTTAGTCAGCAGTTACCTCACTCAGATTGTCAGGACTTCAGGAGATCCATTCCAGACTGGTGCTCAAAGATGCTCTCAAGCCAGGAGTGCCAATGCCCTGAAGATTGAGCTGGGTTTACTACCAAGGGATGAGTCTTTTGCACAGATCCATGCAGGTTTCTATTGTGGGTTCCTGCAGGCAGCCATCCTTACCTGTGTTGGGTTTATGATGAGCATGTTGTGGTTTGCCTCTCTGCAACACTTTCTTTTTTAGAGGTTGCCACACTGTTTCTGCAGAAGGAGTGAGCCTATTCTGGGCCAAAAGCCAAGAGAAAGTAGTTGTTACCAAGTTAAATTAGGGAATTACATTTTCCCCTGTTTTTAAAGCACAGCTGTCTCTTTGGGGTTATGAGAATTACTTTATAATACACTTCACTTTATACTTTTCTTCTTCTGTAAGGGAAAATGTCCCTGCCAGCTGCAAACTTCCCTAATTAGCTCATTTTCTCCATTCTGAAAATCAGTAAATGCACAGCTTATTAGATTTTTTTTCCCCCTGAGTTTAATGGTTTGTAGAGACCATTACCAGAGGTCTCTGAGTTTTTTTCTTGTTAGAATTTGGTAGATGAGAAAAAAAATGAAGTGACTTTTGGTTTGAAAATTGTATGATTCTTGCGTCTCAGTGCTTTGGAACAATATTTCAGTGACAGGTAATGAGGATCAATGAAAGCTGCCATGTAGTCACTCAGTTTTCTCCGTGCTAAGAACACAACACCAGCAGTGCCATTCCCTCAGTAAGTGCAGAAGGCTGATAAAAGTGATGCTGTGAGGTGAAGCAGATATGCAGTTAGATTACAGTGTCTTACAGAAGCCCTTGAAGCACACAATCTAAACAATCACCAGTATTCCCAACCTTCTTAGGGTCTAAACTGTGGGTAGGCAACTTGCCCGTGCACAGGTAGTCAACTCATGCTGGTCTAGAGTCAAGTTCATAAACTATCAAATGTCTGTTTTCCTCATTTCAGGTGCTCCAAACGTGTCCTGAAGCAGCATGCAGAAGTAGCTTCTACCCTTAACTGATGCACCAGCACCATAAGGGATGAAAGCACCCCTAGAACACTAAAACAGCTCCAAAAGGAATCAATTACTCAGGTTTTTCAACTACAATAATGCTTGGCTTGTCCCAAAATCAGTTTCAACATCAACTTTAGACTGTTGTAACACAAGTCTCTGTCTCTGGCTGTTTATTCTTTTTCCCCCAAATCAGCTCAAGTGGGACAAGTCCCTCAAGTCTATAATTTTCTAAATGCCTGTATTTTATGGTTTCCTTGGGGTCTGATGTGGTTTTGTTTTGATAATCATCTGCCCTGCTGGGCTGCCACACTGTAGCCCTGTTGGTGAAGCTGCTTCAACTGCCACTTCAGCTGACCCGACTGAAGGCACTGCTTGGCTGCTTTGGGAAAACTCCCTGGATAGTGCCCATTGTATTTTAGGAAGATTTCCTATTGTAATGCACCCCAAGGCAACAGAACAAAACTTTTCTTCCTGCCTAGCCCTGCAGCTCACTGAATACCCCCATTTGGACAGATCCTCAGCATAAACTGCTGGCATTGGACCAGTGGGGTTCTTGACTGCAACCATGCTGTGGGAAACTAAAGGATGAAGAAACAAAAGGAGACAAGAAAATCCACTTGTCTCATTCATTCTCTGAAGACTGACATGGACAACTTAAAAAATGTAAATCCAGCAAGTTAAGATAAGACAAGAGGAGGAGGCACATTTTAAAGCTGTGCACTGATTGTGTTTTGGAAAAGGAATCAGGCAGCAGAAGTTGTACAAGAGGCTTCTGTTGGGACTTGAGATGGCAAGTAGCAGTTAACAGAAGGTTGACTGGTAGCTGTACTCAACTGCACACTGTGCTTTGATGAAATAAGAAAGAAGACCATTTATAATACTTAGATCTCTGAAAAACAGACCAGTAGAATTGCACCCAAAATAGATTGAACCAATTCAAGACCAAAAACTTCCTAATTTGTTATTGTTATGTCTCCTAGAGAGCAAAGTTTATAGAGATTCCTGTCACTTCTGTGATTTTTTTTTTCTTTTTTCAATGGATTCAGCCTTCCATGGCCAGATGAGGTGGTTATAAATAAGTGGGTAATAGCACCCTGCATTTTGTGTGGTATGAAGCCACTCATATTTGTGGGTCTTCCAAAACAAGCAATGTTAGCAGAGTTTTCAGACTGGATGCTTTTGAAAATCTTTGGAGAGAAGTAAGAAAAACTCAGCTGAAGTAGGATGGTTTCTGCAGTGGCTATAGAAGAGTTTACCACTGTTGAATGCCATCATTAACCAAAAAGGGCCAACTTCCTTATGGAGAGGAATTGGTGATACAGCTGGCAACAAAATGAAGTAGTCACTGTGCTTGTTCTGAAGCAGAGAGAGACATGGGACAGTAACCTTCTTGCCTTTAAAGTTCACCACTATTTTTAATACCATGCCATTCAGCGTGTTAAAACCCAGTCCAGGCTTAGAGCATCAAATGTCTTTGTGGATCTCTTGTTTGGGGACCAGCAGGAATGAATGGATTCTCATTTCCATGATAGGAACCAACATTCTCTTCTCATGGCCAACATTAGGAACAGGGTCCAAGCAGTTCAACGATTTGAATGGGCAGGAGAAGAACATCCCATGTCAACCCTGAGGCTACCCATCATGTGTAGGCTAATTTAGTATGTTTCATCAACTTAAATCTCTGATTTCTCCCACATTGAGGTCACTATTCCCCTCACCACCTAGCTGAGTTCTCACTGTTGTTACCACATCTGGCAATAAAGCAAAATTCATACTTGTTGCCAGACCACAATCTGCCTGCTTAGAAAAATTCTGCCCTCCTTTTCTCCCCACTGAAAAAGCCACAATCACAGGATGCTGGACATTGGCCTTTAAAGATTTTACAGGAAAACCCATGGGAGAGAAGTCATCACCTTTTCCTTTCCAGAAAATTCACACATAGACATCTCAAACTCCTGCTGGTAAGCAAAGCTCCTGCTATAGGGTACCTTCTTGCCCCACCCTATTATATATTTCTCCTTTTGAATGGCAGTAGCTGAACCCACACCCCAGGGGTTCCCACTTGTAGAATCTGTCTCCTGGCAAACCTTCTGGGTGGTTACAGGGAGAAAAGTAAAGTTTTTCTCCAGGTTCATCTAAAGGCACCCTGATAAAGTATTGTGCTGTACCTGCCATTGAATCATACAGCCCTGGCTGTGCAGTGAATTAGCAGTGTCTACTTCACTGACCTGCAGTTGTTCCAGCTTCCATGCAGCTCAGCAGACACTGCAGCAGGCAGCAGGCTGCTTTTCTGGTTTGGGTGGTTTGGTTTTGTTTGGTCCTGTCTCTCTTTAAATCCTGTGGAAGTACTTTTGAATCTACAGTCAGTGATCTGTTCTTCAGCTGCCCTTTGCAGGTTTCATTGATTTGCATGTGAAGTGCATTTGTCTAAGCAGCAGTGCTACACTGCAGGGTTCTGGGTAAAATCAGCTCAAAAGGTTCCAGACAGATTTGTTCTGTACAAGAGCAGCTCTTTCTGTATCAGTTTTTGCATCTACCCACAAGAGCAATTTATGAACAGTGCTCTTACTGCAAAGGGTATTTTCCTACAGTATTTTAGCTTCCCTTATTTAATGCTAAAATCAATAAATATTTGCGTTCATAGAAGTCCTAGGGAAAGCAACATTGCACAAAGAGCACCTAGGCAAGCATGGAAACCTCCACATGTGCTGGGAGTTTGCTTGAATCATAGAATGGTCCAGGCTGGAAGGGACCTCCAAAGGTCATCCAGTCTAACCTCCCCACAGTCAGCAGGGACATCCCCAACTAGATCAGGTTGCCCAGGGCCTCATTGAGTCTTACCTTAAGTACCTCCAGGGAAAGGGCCTCAACCACCTCCCTGGGCAACTGTGAGTGAAATGTTCCAGAGGTCCTTTTTAAAGCCATTACAAGCAGACTTGGCAGGACCTTAAAATCAGTCAGCCCTCATCAACAGCAACCAGAACTGTGTTCTTCAGCTGGTAGCTGATGGACACACATTTGATGGGGATTTGATTAAAAGTGTGGTCAAACAAGGTGCATAAATTCTCTTAACACCAGGTGTAAGAACTTTGAACTTTACCCAAAACAAAGAGTTTCTGAAGACAAAGGTATTGGCATTTGAAAATAATTCTCTTCTGCCGCTTGGCTTTCTTAGAACTTCAGCACTCAAGAGCCCTGTGGATCATCCTGAAACATGATTTGATTTCTAACATCATCAGTACTTCCCTGGAGATGTTGAGGGTTAACCCCAGTAGGAGATAAATTCAATGGGGCAGAAGTTTTCCTAAAGCTTTTGGTCCTGTTCCTAAGATTTTGCTGTTTTGTTTTCCTATATTAGTTGTTAACACACACATGAAAGGATAAGCTTTGCAGCACTGCTGGATTGATCCCATCAACATGGCTTTGTGGAGGCTGCCTCAAGCAATGAGAGAACAGTTCAGTTATGCCACTTCTCTTACTTTTAGTACCTCTACTCAAAGTGCCAATATTTGAAAGGCAGAGTTTTATCAGAAGGATTTTTTTTTTCTGATTTATGTCTTAATTGCTGAGAAAATTGCCAAGTTTTGCTGGTTTTCCCTTAGACAGGAACCAATCCTATTGAAAGCCAGAGCTGACTGTGAGAACAGATGTGTCCTATGAGTCTCATTCAGTTTAAAATCTGGCCTTAGGATTGAAGAATATGAAAAAAATGCAGCCTTCAGCCCCACTCATATAGCAGGGTCCAAGGAGTGCTTTACAGCATCAGGCACTATCATAAGTGATCCTCAATAACCTGCACCTAGACTAGAATCATTGCTGACATCAGACTCTTGGGCAAGAGTCCTCTGCCCTGGTCCATACAAAACCATTTGTAGAATTCTACTGGACAGAATCTCAGAGATCTCAGGTGGGTGCTTGAATGACTAACAGCTAGGTGCAGATTGTTCAGAGAACCTGAGTGAGGAACTGTCCCAGTTACCGAGGCAGGGGCTGAGCTGAAATGCCACAAATGAGCAAGGGCAGGATTCTGTGTAAAGATCATCATCTGAGACCAAAGAAGGACAAATGCTTGGGGCTGCATGTCCTCTGGAGCAGAGCACAACTCCTGTGCAGTAGCTGGACCAGAAGCAGCACCACATTAGTCAGTCCTGCAATACTCTCTCACCAGAGGTGCTGGAAGCAGGTACTACATCAGGCTGGTCAGTGTGTTAGCATAGCTTTCCTTATTTAACAGACACTCCTAAAAATAGCTTGCAGTAAGACCCAACTGCATTGCAGATGAGCTCCACGAGTGCTTCCAAGAGAGATCCCTACTATCTCCCATTAAAATCAGCAGCCCTGCAGTTATTTATAACCCAACGGCCCTGCGCTGCGTTTGAGACACAGGCAGGCAGCTCACCACGCTCTGCAGCAAGAATTGCTCACTTAGCTCCCATTGTAGGACGCCTGGATCCCTGGTGAGCGCTGCCCTTTGTCAGCAGCGGTGGCTCAACCCTGGCTGCTGGCCAGCCGTGACACAGGCACTGGCATTCTTTCCGCCGGCCGTCAGCGAGGCCCGACCGTTCTTCCCTCGGCGGTGAGCTGCGGAGTCTGACAACCCAGCGGGAGCCCTGCGGAGCGGCAGCCTGGCTGCGTGTGCCCATCGCTAGATACAGGCGGAGACCGAGCTGGAAACTGCAGTACTGAAAGAACGCAGATTTCTATTCCCGCCCTGCTTCCTGAATGAAGGCATCGTTTTTCCATCTCCTCACGCTACCATTAAGGGATAATGAGCCGTCTCTGGAAAGAGAAGCGATTAATTACTGTTGCTGATGGCCCTCTTGCAAATCAGCTACAGGACGGATTTGTTCATAGTAGAGTTTGGGGTAACGTACCTTTAAGTGCCAAGAGCTGAAATGCAGCAGTGGATAATTACATTTCTTTTTCAGTCCTATATCAATTAATCTCTGTTGTATTAATTAAAGTGAGTTTAATGCTGTGAATCGAAGTGGCTTAACAAAGAACTTGTGTAACCCATGTAGCTGTGGTTCATATGGAAGGAAAAAAAACCCCAAACCTGTGGCATGAACACCTGCAATAATAAGAATTTCTTGTGTTCCTGTCTAGTACAGAGAAACCCTGACATGCACACAGCAATGTTTGAATAAATCGCACCTTTGTATTTGCAGCTGTGTGATGAGCCCTGCTTTGGGATAGCATCCTAGGAATAATCATCAAGCACACAGGTGATTACTACCCAAATGCTGATTACTTATCCATCCAATGGAGCTTGGTTTGCTATTAGAAACACTTTTAAATTATCCAGATGTTATGGGGAAAAAATAATTAAAAAGAAAACGATGGTTTGACTTATTGAAAACAGATAAAGCACCAAACGTTTGCTAATGCCAAAGTGTAGCCAAGGACCTGCCTGCCAAGCAAAGGAATGCCAGCAGCACTGCAGGCTTGTGACGTTCCTAACATACAGCAGCAGCAGTGCTGCTGGCTTGTGTGCTGTGAGCTTCCAGGCCCCCAGTGAGCCTTCTGCTGACGGTGGCCCTGTCAGTACACACAGCACATGTAGCGACTGGAGAAAGGAAAACACTGCACTCAGAGAGGACTCTGACAACTAGTGCCCTGTCAGCCCCACTTCTGTGCCTGGGAAGGTCAGCAACAGATCTTCCTAGAAGCTATCTTAAGGCACATGCAGGACAAGATGGTGATTTGAGACGACCAACATGACTTTGGACAAGTCTTCCCTGGCCAACTTAGCAGCCTTCTATGATGGAGCAATTACATTCAGAGGAGGGCCACCAAAATGATCAGAGGGTTGGAACACCTCTGCTATGAAGAAATGCTGAGAGATTTGGGCTGTTCAGAGGAGAAGGCTCCAGGGAGACCTTGCTGCAGCCTTTCACTACTTGAAGGGGGCCTACAAGAAATCTGTTCTGTACATTAGGAACTAGCTCAGGAGTCTCCCCATCCTGGGGTGCTGGAACATCTTGTCTAGACCGTGCTTTTGCCAAGAAAGGTTGGACCAGATGATCCTTGAGGTCCCTTCCAAGGTGATATTCTATAATTCTACAACCCTGAAGTTTTCTTCACTGTAACAAAATGGTTCCACTGCTTTCTTTACAGCTGTGGAGGGAAGGTTTCTTCTTCCAACACCCCCGAGCAAGTAACGCAGCACAGTGGTTTTGTGGTCTAGAGCTGAGATGGAAATGGGACTTGACTCTCCAATACAGATCTTGTAACACATAATCACCTCAAATATTTCATTGCTATCAAATGTCTGCACTGCTACAGGAAGGGGATTTCTCCTCATTTGCTGAGGAATGGATGAATGACTCCATTGTTAATTAGAATCAAATTGCAAAAAGGGTTTGCATTTGTATGAGGAGACTTCAGATTGCAAAGTCACTGTTGGGTCTTGCCCACGGGTGTGTGCACATGCTTTCTACAACCCACAAGAGCTGCCTAGCACGAGAGCAGATAAAGGACACACACACACACATGTGGCTGGGGGCAAGACTGACCCCACAGGCTCTCAGACTTGCCACCACCTAGCTCTTCACATTCCACAGAGAAACCTAATTCACACTAGGTGTGTGCCTGAGCATTTTCAGTTCTTGACAACATTACTACCAGTGCTCTTCTACAGTGTTTAAACATGTCTAAAGCAAAATGGGATGTGACTTCCATTCCTCTGTTGTCCCTCAGGTTTAGTTTACCAGGGTTTGTATTTGATAGGAGCGTCCTAACTGGAACTACCGAAAATTCATTTTCAGGCACATGGCAAGAAACTTCAGAAAGGTATCTAAGGAATTTTCATCAGGTGGTTGTTCAAATGCCTATTTCCTATCCTGTGATACCTGTTCTCTGGTGCTTTGCCCTTCTCATGTGTCTGCATTTATGTGTGTTTGTCAGGGATACCAAAGATCTGCAAAGGTACAACCTCTGGAGTTGTGCTCAAACTGTGCCCCCAGAGCTGGGGTTTAGACTTGTCCCAAGCTCAGACAGAGAAAGTTCACAGTGGGAGCTGGAACTTGTTATTCCCTCTGTACTGCACCCTTCCTGACAGCCCCTCACCTGTGCTCAGCACTGCAAACATTTATGGGTGTGCCTGTGTAGTAAGCCAGATCTGATCTGCAAGACCCTCAGTGATGGTCTGCAGCTGATGAAAGTGTAAGACATGTACCTGTGGCAAGAAGACTTCCAAACTGAGCCTTCTGGCTCCCAGCTTAGGGGCAAAGGTCCCATGGTCTCACACCTTGAATGCATCATGGGGGCTGTGGCCTGGCTTGCATGTTTCACTCACAGTCACGTAAGGTGCTCAAGAGTTAGGTGATGTAGATCACACCCAGTCTGCCTGTCATGGATGTCCCTGCAGGGTCAGCTGAAGTTCTGTGTGTACCAGGACATATTCTTTGGGTATAAATCCTGCAGTTGTGTTCTGATTGGAGTCATATTCCCTCTGTCTTTTGGTAAGAGATCTGTTACAAGAAAACTTTCTCTTCCTTTAACTATTTCCAGATGTTCTCTTAAGCCTGTGAGTTCCCTTCTGTCCTGTTATTTACTACCTCCATGTCCCAGAACAGCCACAGCACTACAGAAAGCCTGCCCCAGGAAGCAATGCTGATCCTACCTGGCAGACTTGTAGGTGCTGTTGCTGTTGAGTGGTGGCAGAAGGCGGTGGCAGAAGGCAGTGACAAGCTGAAGCACTTCTGGAGGAACAGAGCCTGGGTGACTTGGTCCTGCCATGCCCATGCAACAGAGCAGAAGCAGAGCAGCTCTCAGGCCTTTGTCATTGATCCTTCTCCAGCACAGAGCTTCTCTGTCAGTGAGCAAGCTGGCATGGGATACAGCTGGGTCTGAACATGCAACAGCATGCAGCTAACAATGCTGTTACAGCTTGGGACTGTGCAAACATGGCAGTGCAGACCTGTCCCAAGGAGCCAGCAGAGCTGATGCAAACAGCCTTTGTTTAGGAAGCAGTTCTCATTCTGAAGGCCTCTGAGACACTCCAGCTTCACTGCTCTGTGACAGCAGGTGTGGTAAGAAGGCAGCTTTGGAGCACAGGACCAAAGCTGTTGTGAATTCTGGGAAGGGATTCGTTGTCAGAGACACCATTTTGGTTAGGGTGGGCTTCTCCAGTAAATATGCTGAGGTTTCACTGAGGTTTCTCTTCGGTCAAAACTTACACTGGAAAAAAAGCAGAGAGATTCATCAGGCACATTGTTTTGAAACAAATGGTGAGACTACATCAACACTGCCAGGCTGAAGGAGCTGGGGTTGTTCAGCCTGGAGAAGAGAAGGCTCCAGGGGGAACTTAGAGCTGCCTTCCAGTATCTGAGAGGATCCTACAGGGACACTGCAGAGGGACTTTTAGTGAGGTTGTCTGGAGACAGGACAAGGGGGAACAGTTTGAAGCTG